>NC_045660.1:4795874-5144374 GCF_009829145.1 Chiroxiphia lanceolata | reverse complement strand
GCCCGCGCTGGGTTTTTCCATATCCTGGGGCAAGAAACAGAGAGTAGGAGCTCCGGCTCTGGTTCCTGCAGAAGGGATTTGGAGGGAGCAGCTCCCACACGGGGTGCAGCAGGATGGGAAGCGGCACCCACGGGGCTCAAAGGGGCCGGGGCGGATGTGGGAGGACCTTGTCCCGGCTACCTGTGTGTGATGGAGGTGTTAATGAGTAATGAGGGAGCAGCCAGGGCTCAGTGTCCCAGCCAGGCAACGGAAATTGGGCCAGAGGATGGCTGAGCACACCCCAAGGCACCGGCTGCACCGAGGCCGCCCTGGCACGAGGAGCTCCTGTGGCTGCTGGGACACGTGATGCTGGAGCAGGAGCTGACGTGTTTTATCACCCTCAGGTGACACTCGAGATCTCAGTTCCCAGGGATCAGACATGGGGGGCTCCTGGGGACATGGGAGCCTCTCTGCCTCCCCTCCCCTGTGCCTGGATCTCCCAGGAGCTGAGCTCCAGCCAGTTGCTCTCCCTGTGAGGCTCCCAGTATCCTGCACCCAGCTGGGTACCCCACACACTGCTGGCCCTGGGGCTCTCTGAGAGGGGGGGAAGCTTTCCAGGGCCCTGCACGAAGGGATGGTTCTTTAGGAAGCTCCTGGAATTTCCTTCTTCTCTAGTACTAGGACTGTAAGAGAAGGAAAGATGAAGGCAATCTTCCTCTTCACCTTCCTCCTCTACTTCCCTCTCCCCAGAGGGTAACTGATACTCTCCCTCTCGCTGTGATTATTTGGACAATGCTCCATGACTGTGTGCGAAAATATTTTTCAAACTGGTTCTGCTGCCATCCGAGGAGGGGCAAGATATGAAAAAGGGGATTTTTTTGGAAGGATAATGACTGAGAAGTTGGAGTTGGCAGAAGAAATCAACACAAAGGCCTTAACTGGGGATTAGGTTCTGCTCAGCACTGCTCAGCTCAACGTGGGTCAGCAAAGCCCTGGGGAGCAGTGACGTGCTCAGCCCTCACCCTGGGAAGGAGCTGTTCCCCTGGGATCACAGGGGGCAGGGGGGTGCCAGGAAATTGGTGTCCGACTCTCTCAGTGCTCATTTAGGTCTGGAGTTGGGGTTCAGGGAGGTGAAGGGAGGGAATAGGAGGCAGAGACACAAAAGCACAGCGAGCCCCAGCTTTCCTGCAGGTATCACCCTGGATTTGGCGCTGCCTCCCCATCCCGGGTCACTGGTGCCACTGGGATGCCCAGGATGCTCAGGTCGGCACAGCCCATGGGCTACGTGGTACCAGTGCCTGAATCCCACAGGAGACAGCAATGGGCTGGGAAGCCTGTGGATGCTTTATAAATCCTTCTAGTCATTTCCAGTGGCTGGCAAACACCTCCGGGCACACGGCCAGGCCCTTGTGAGCGTCCGGGAAGGATGCGGCTGAAACACAGCGATGCAGCTTCTCACAACAGGAAACTCGGGGACCCAAACCCCTCTGAGCCAGGAGCGTGGAAATGCAGCAGAAACCACCTGGGTTCTTGATAGGATGGTTCCCCTGGCTTTGCTACGTGTCCTGTCACTGACCCGCTCACCGCCAGGATGTGCTGCACCTCTGGCCCACGTTCTTGTGCATCCCGTTGTCCCCTCCCAGCTGGATCACAAGATCGTGGAATGGTTTGAGCTGTAGAGGAACTCTACAGCAGAAGCTCATCTTGTTTCGCTCCCCTGCCCTGTGCAGGGACACCTTCCACTAACCCACGTTGCTCCAAGCCCTGTCCAGCCTGGCCTTGGACACCTCCAGGGATGGGGCAGCCACAGCTTCTCTGGGCAACCCGTGCCAGGGCCTCCCCACCCTCACAGGGAAGGATTTATTCCCAAGATCTAATCTAAATCAGATCTGTGTGGTCATGCTCCTGAACAATGCCAGCTTGTACCAAGCAGTGAAATCTTTCCCGAGGGCCTCTGCCATTCCCAGGCAGCTCCTGGTGTGCTCTCGGCCGCAGGCAGAGGCTGGGAGAGCCACATCAAGCAGCTGAATTCCCTCCCTGCCCCGTGTCATTCCATTTTCAGGAGCTGATTTATTATTAGCAACAAACAGCAGCGTGGCACGGGCTGCAGGGAGCGTGTCAGTGCCCTCAGGTGTGCCCAGCTCGGGGAGCACCGTGTCCCCCTGGGCGCTGCCTTTGGCGGTGACATGGCAAATGTCACCCTCGGGCCCGCCAGGTGAGGGACCGCTGGTGGCTGCGGGGTGGCAGGGCAAGGGCAGGACACGGTTGCCAGCCCCGGCTCCTCTCCTGGGGACAGGGACAGCGACAGGGACAGTCCCCCCGGAGACCAGCGGGACGCCGCTCCGGGGATGACGATGCTGGAATTCCTCGCTCCGGTCCCGCTCGGATGTTATTTCCCTGTTTTCCTCCGTTTCCTCCCGCTGACGCTCAGCACCTCGGGGAGGAGAAACGGAGGGTCCCGAGGGGTGGGATCAGCCCCCGCCGGCCCCGCACCGCCCCCCCGCGCGGGGTGCGGGTCCCCAGGGAACAAAGCCGGGACCCACCGCGGGGTGGGCGGCACATCTCGGGGACCCCCGGCAGCCGCGGGAGGGGACCGCGGTGACATCGAGGGGACGGTCCCCGCTCCCCCCGCTCGGGGCCACCTGCGGGCGGGAGGGGGGGTGTGGGCGGGGGCCGGTGCGGGCGGAGCTCCCGCAGCCCGGCCCCGCCTCGTAAGAAACTTTCCGTCGGCGCCGGGCGCTCGGCGGGAGCCCGGAGCGGGGCCGGGGCTGCAGCGGGAGCCGAGCCGAGCCGAGCCGAGCTGAGCCGGGCGGGCCCGGCCCTATGGGCAGCGGCTGCCGGCGGTGCGGGGCGGTGCGGGGCGGTGCGGGGCGCTGCCCGCGGCCATGTCCGCCGGGGCTGCACCTGCGGCGGGAGCCGAGCGGGACCGGGAGCGGGGCGGCGGCGGCGGCTCCGGGGCGGCGGCGGCAGCGAAGGGGGATCCCGGGGCTCCCCCCCGGCGGAAGAAGGCCCGGGCGAACTCGCTGCGCAGGGCTTTCAGCTGGCTCCGGGGCCGCCGGCGGCAGCGCAAGGACGGCGACACCGCGGGAGGCACCGAGGGACCAGGTGAGGAGCGGCCGGGGAGGTGGCCACGGTGGCGATTAAGGAGGAGTCACGGTGGTGGCTGTGGAGGTGGGCGAGGAGGGGTCGGGATGGTGGGCAGTGGGGTGTCGGGGTGGTGGGCAAGGAGGAGTCGGCGTGGTGGGCAAGGAGGTGTCGAGGTGGTGGCCAGGATGGTGGCGAAGGAGGGGTCACAGTGGTGGCCACGGTGCTGTCGCAGTGGTGGCAGTGTTGAGTGGTGGCTGTGGAGGTGGGCAAGGAGGTGTTGGGGTGTGGTGGCTGAGGGGTGTCAGGTGGGCAAAATGGTGGCCAAGGAGGGGGCAAGGTGGTGGGCGAGGAGTGTGGTGAGCGTGGTGGCCGTGGAGGTGGGCAGGGAGGGGTCTGGGTGGTGGCTGTGGAGGGAGCAAGGTGGTGGCTGAGGGGTCATGGCAGTGGCCAAGGAGGAGTCACAGGGGTGGCCATGGAGGTGGCGAAGGAGAAGTGTTGGACGTAGAGGTGGCCAAGGAGAGCTGAAGGTGGTGGCCATGGAGGTGGCCAAGGAGGGGTTACAGTGGAAGAAGCCAAGGAAGAAGCTGGCCCTGGAGGTGGCCAAAGAGCAGTCACAGTGGTGGCTGAAAAGGAGTTGAGGTGGTGGCCATGGGGATGGCTAAAGAGGGGACACAACAGTGGCCAAGGAGGGGCAGAGGTGCTGACCGTGGTGGCAGCAGAAGTGGCTGAAGGGGATGAAAGAGGTGGTAGCCCTGGTGGCCATGGGGGCTGTGCTGGCTGTGGTGGCCATCGCTGTGGTGGCAGCAGGCCGGATCCAGCAGTCCCTGGTGTGATCTCGCCCCTGCCCCGAGGGCTGGTGCCGGTTCACTGGGTAGGTTCTCTCTCCGCTGAGTCAGAAGGTCACTGGGGCTGAGGGAGATCTGGAGGGACGCCAGCCACTGCCTCCTCCTTCCCCCCCCCCTCCTCCTCCTCCTCCTGGGCCGGGTGTTTGCCTGCTCCAGGTGTGGCCCTTCCTGCCCCAGATATGGCCCTCACCCCGTTTGTGGGTGCTGCCTCCACAGCCCGGCCACGTCCCCGCCACCTTGACCGGGACAAACCTGCAGTGGAAGGTGCTCCAGGTGCCCCTCTCTGTGCCACCCCAGGGCCATGTTCTGGGGGCTCTGTGGGCTCAGTGATGGGGTGGTGGCATGTCTGGTCATGCTCGTCTCCTCAGTGCACTCAGTTTGCAGCACTGGTGTCCCAGGAGGCAGCAATCACTGGAGGTATCACCCCAAAAACGCTCAGCCTCTCCCACCCCACGCTGTCAGGGACACCATCCCTGTCCTGCAAGCACCACTGCCCTCCCTGCAGGCACCTCTGGCAGGGATTTCTCTGTGCTTTTGCCAAGGGAGAGGCCACTTTTACGGCACCCAAGTGCAGCAGGATGCTGTCAGCTGGGACTTTCTTCCTTGATTTGCCCCAGGGAGTGAATTTCCAGGCATCCAAGACCGCATGCAGGCACGTTTCCTGCTTGGAAGAGCACACGGAGATCCATGATAGGAGAGGAGTGGCTGTGGAAAGGCAGGAGGGTCTTGGGAAGAGCCTGAGCTCTTTCCTGAGCTGGTCCATCAGATCCTGCCGTGTGTGGACGCCGCTGCCACGGCCCAACGCTGAAACCTGAGCAGAAAAAATGAGATGTGCCGGAGCATGTGATGTTCCTGTTCGCGGTGCAGGAACGCCCCCAGCAGCTCTGCCAGCCCTATTTTTCCCTTTTTTTTTTTCTTTTTCTTTTTTTTTTTTTTTCCCCGGGAGTTGTAACATTCACCAGCTAATCCTCAAAATGCGAAGTCACTGCCCGTCAGGGTGGCAGCTCGGGGACCTGCAGCACATTCACCACGCTGTCCCTCACAGCACGCCCTGCAGCTCGTGCCAGCTGTGGATCCGTCACCACGTTGTTCCATCAGATATCCCCGTGTGATAATCTGTGATTCAGTGCCCGGGAGAGCTGCCCTGAGCGCCCACGGTCCGTGTTGGCGTTGGAGGGTTCGTGCAGTGCCCCAGCCCAGGCTGCAGGACCCTTCCCCTCCAGGCTGTGCCTTTGGGCATCCCATGGGGCGGGAGGTGCCACGTTCCCCCTCGTCGCCGCTTTCTCCGCGGCGTTCCGGGGGAAGCAGTGCGGATGTGCAGCGGTTGCAGCTTGCAAGGCACGACTGAATCACCCTCCCTGTGCAATTCCAGCGTAGAGAGCACGCCAGGAACCCCTCCCTGCTCCAGTGCCTCCGGGCCGCCAGCGTCCTCGGGACACCGCCAGCACGCGCTGGGGTTGCCGGCGTCCTTCCCCGGGAGATGGGGGATAACACTTCCCGGCATGATGGGGGTCAGGAGGCCCCGGGGGGTGGTTTGGGCTGAGCTGTGGAGAGGGAAGGAGTGTCAGCTCCGGGTGCTTTCCGTGGGCGGATGTGGCCGCAGAGCCGAGTGCTGGAGCCGGCGGCATCGGCTGCGCCACACGCGGCTCTGACCTGCCCGGGGGCTGCATCGGCCTCGCCACCGACATCACGAGCCTTCCTGCAGCAGGACCAGCTGGGAATTTTTCCAAACATCAGCTGGGAGCTGTGGGAGGGGGAAAGGGGAGAGCTGCAGCAGGGCCTGGCAGGCTCTGGGTGCCTTCAGCTCTCCCCTGTGTCTGTGTGGTGCCGGGGGGTGGTTTGGATCTGGCCTGTGACCTGCCAGTTCCCCATCACCCAGCTATTCCCACAGGTGGATTTGGTCGTGGAGGGGGGCACAGGGCACGTCTGACCATCCCTGGTGTATCCCAGCAGTGGGGATGGGGAGCAGGGTGTCAGGACGGCTCAGAGGTGGGAGAGAGGGAATCTGTCCCAGGAGACCTGGATCAGGACTCGTTCCTCAGCCTGGACATGTGCCTGTTCTGACCTGGGTGCCAGGGAGGTCGGCATTGCTCAGCACTGAAATCATGGCAGCGGGAGGATGAGAGCATTTCCACTTCGGCTCAATCCCGTGGGTCTGGCTGTCAGTGATCCCATCTCTGGCTGCCCAAAGAGCTGAGCTGTGTGGAGGGAAGGCTCAGTAATCCCGCTCATGGGCGAGTGTCAGCCGCCTCTCCGGGGGGAACACCAGCGGCTCTGTGAGCGGGGGATGGCTCCATCCCAGCTGGAAGCGCATCCTCTCCTGCTTCCTGACTGGAATGCTCTGCCCTGTTTGGATGAATGGGCCCTGCTGGCTGTAGCAGGGCCCATTTTTATGCCAGTGCAATAGTAGGATAATTCCCTCTGTGAGCTGTAATGCCCCATCCCGGGGTGTGCAGTGGGTGCCAGGATACCACCAGCCCTGGGCTGTTTTACCTGTACACAGCCTGCCTGCTCTGAGCACCTCTGTGGCCCCATTCCCATGGTATCCCAGCACCTTGCCATTCCAATCATGTTTATTTCCACAATAACCTTTGGAGGCAGAGGAGTGATTAACCCCTGGGATG
The DNA here is from genome assembly GCF_009829145.1 of Chiroxiphia lanceolata. NCBI lineage: Eukaryota > Metazoa > Chordata > Aves > Passeriformes > Pipridae > Chiroxiphia > Chiroxiphia lanceolata. Next base: position 5,137,839 of record NC_045660.1, on the reverse strand, counting down.
GGAACTGAGGTGGAGAGAGCAACTGGGCTGTACTAAGGGTGTAACACTGAGAAAGGAACTGGGTTGCTCAGCTATTCCCACCCCCTGTGCTCCCCAAGCTGGATTTCTGGGTGCAGAGGTGTTAACCCAGGTCTGGGATGAAGGATGAGGTGGTGCTGGGGTCCTGCTGCCTGCCTGTGGCTTTAGTCTGTTTTTTGGCCGCTGCTCTATCAGGCTTTTGCAACATTCCTCTTAATTCCTTGATGAAGTGAAGGAATCGATGTTCCAGAAATATTAAATTAGGGCCGGCTTTCTTTTTTTTTTTTTTTTGCCTTTTTGGTGCCAGCTTAGTCCAGCAGCAATGATTTCCTGACTGGGGTGGGGGACTAGTGATGTTAAAAATAAAGCTTTCAATGCTCACAGCTGCTTTGTAACAGCAGCAAGTGCTTGTTGGAACCGGGGCTTCGTTGTGTGCGGGGTGAGCAGGGGGTGGAGGGACTGGGTTGAGGTGAGGATTGTGCTCCCTTTCTTCATGGAAAGGGATGTAAAGCATTGGAAGGGGCTGCCCAGGGAGGTGGTGGAGTCCCCACCTCTGGAGGTGTCCAAGGAAGGACTGGATGTGACACTCAGTGCTCTGGGCTGGGTGACAAGGTGGGGATCAGGCACAGGCTGGACTCGATGGGCTGGGAGGTGTTTTCCAGCCTCAGTGATTCTGTGCTGGTGACACCACGGGGTGGTTGGGGTGCACGTGAGCCCTCCAGGAAATCTGGGGCTGAGCTGTCCCCGTGTGTTGCTCTGATAACAACCAAGATGTGAAATCTCCCCAGATGCTTTTCCTCCGTTCTGCTGCCTCGTGGTACTTGCTTTGGTGTAAACACGGGGCTTATGTTTAGTCCTGAGCTTCTCAGCTCAAAGGAGAGGGGAGAGGGTGGCTGCCCCCGCACCTCCCGCACCCCGGGATTGTTCCCGTGCCCGTGTGGGAATGAGTTTGTTAATCTGCAGCAGGCAAAGAGTGACACTCCAGAAAATGTGAGCAGCAGGAATCCCCTGGCCTGGCCTGGCCTGGCACCGGCGAGCGGCTCGGCGAACAAAGAGAGGTGTGTCTGCAACCACAGCTATTCCACCTGGAGACAACTGGAAGAATTACTCTTGAGAGTAACGTTCCATAAGATCCGATAAAACTATTTCAGCGGGGTCATATTTCTCTGTGGAGGGAAGGTCTGATTTCATAAGACAATATCATCATTGACTTTGACTCCGGCAGCGATGGGAACATAAGCCGTTGGAAGGTGAAGAGCTGGGCAAGGATGAAGTGAAAAAGCATTTCCCTGCCAAGCAGGAGCCGGAGCCTTGGGCTGGTCCCTGTGGCTCTCGCTGTGCGTGGATAAAATCCACCTCACCCAGAGCAGGGAGTTGGGCTCCCTCCACCTCCGCGGGCTGGAGCCGGACCTGTCATCAGCAGAGCCGGCCTGGAGTCCGGCTTGAGCAGGAAATCATTTGAAACCCTTCTGGTTATGTATTTCTGTTAATGATTGGGGATCTCAAGTGGGGTTTTTTTGTTACCTTTGCCTCGCTGAGCTTTACTTCCCCATGAAGGGAACAAGGGCTGAATTCCTTTCTCATTCAGGCAGCTCAGCTCCCACTCCGTGTTTGCTCGGAGACGGCGTCAGGTTTAGAAAACACCAGAAGGGACGGGTGAAACACCAGGAGGGATGGATAGAACACCAGGAGGGAATGAATCCATCCCCTGTGCCAGCACAGAGGGGTCCCCATGCCCTGGCTGGCTGCTGTGACTGAGGGAATGTGTGACTTTGGAGCGATCAGATGTGCTTGGAGCGGTCACACACTGTGTGACCAGATCTGTATCTCAGGAGCAGCTTCTCCCCCCTCCCACTCCAGCTCTTATCAGAGTTCTCTCAATGAATAAAACTGGGGATTTCTGGCCTGGAGAAGAGATTCTGCCTGGAGTCAGCGTCTCTTGCCCCCAGTTCCCCATTCTCACCCCTCACTCCACAACTGGGTGTGCTGGGGATCGTGTGCTGGGGAAGCTGCGAGTGCTTCCCACCCTTCCCTTCCCCTTTGGGCCCTACTGAGGCTCTAACACGGAGCAAGGAATTGGGGTGCTCAGTTGTTCTCACTCCCAGGCTCCCTGAGCTGGATTTCTGGGCACAGTGATGCAAACCAGGTCTGGGATGAAGGATGAGAGCAGGCAGCCGCCTGCCCACGGGTTTTACAGGGGGTTGTGTCCCAGAGGTGCAATGGGGTGGGTCTGTGGGGATGCTGCAGCCCCCATGCTGCTCTCAGCCCCCCCAAATTCAGCAGGGACTGAAACGTGAGGCCCAGGAGGAGCTGAAGCTGGTGCCTGAATTCCACGTGGCAGTGAATTACCCCATCACAGTTGTTCCAGCTCAGAGAAGCCACTTGATATTTTTGGCACACGTGGGCTTTGCTGGGTTCCTGGGGCTCAGCTCCCTCTCGGAGCCCCCCCGGCGCATCCCAGGCTGTGGCTGGGGGCGGTGACACTTCGGTGCTGGTGGTGGCTGTGCTTGCCTGGCAGGTGCTGGCACGGAGGGCGTCTGTTTTGGGAGTGGAGGGGGAAGTGTCTCCCTGTATCTGGGGCACTCGCAGGCTCCAGGCTCTCCGTTTCTTCCAGGGAGAGAAGTAAAAGTGCTTCACTGGGAGAGCTGCTCTATGTGGCTGCAGAAGAGCCCCCTGTGCCACCAGGCAGGGGTCTGAGCAGCATGAGGGGTCCACACATCCTTTTTGGAGCTGCTGTGTGGGGATGGATGTCCAAGGGATGCCCTGGAGGTGCTGGGCACTGGGAGGAAGCGTCATCCCAAGCTGGAGATGCCCCTGGCTGACCTGACTCTGGCAGCCCAGGGAAAAATCATCTTCCCCTGGGCAGAGACCTCTGATGTGTTGCACTTGTGATCATGACCTTCTTTAATCCCAGCTGCCCCAGGATGGGTACAGCCACTAATGGGAGACAGGGAATAGTTTCCTACTGGATCCCCCCCATTTCCTTAACAGCTCCAGCAGCAGAAAGGGCAGCAAATCACAGGGACACTGGTACAACCATGTCTCTGTAGCACAAGACTGTCCCTGCCCAGCTGAGCGTGCCCTGGGCACCCAACCAAGCTGGTGAGGAACTGAACCATCAATATTTCCATTGCGGGGGAGGAGACTGAGGTCCAAAGATTAATTCAGTGCCGATCACCTTGGGAGGTCAGGACAAAGCTGCTGGTTGATCTTTAATTTTTCCTTTCTTTTTTCACACCACGTCCCCAGTTTTGTGCCTTTCCCACAAAACCCTCCTTCCTATTTATCCCAGCCTTTGATGAATCACCTAAGGAACATAAACATTGCCAGCAGGGAATTGCCCACCACTGCCTGGCTGGCTGACCCCTCCCTGCCCTCGCAGCATTTAATGTTCTAATTAAAAATCAGGAGGGAAAGCTGGGCTTCAGAGGGGGCAGGCTGGCGTTCGCCCTTGGGAAGGGGCCCTGGCAGGGCTTGTCCGGGCAGCCTGGGCAGCTGTTGGAGCAGCAGTGCCTGTGCACGGAGCTGCTCGTCCCCTGCCAGCCGTGACCGTCTCGCTGCTGGAGCAGGGGCTGGAGCGGGGAGAAGCCGAGGTGCACCCGGGGAGGGCACGGGAAGGTGCCGGCAGCGTGAGCCACGTCCTCGTGACTTGCCCCAGAGACAGGAGTGGCCGTGGGGAGGGCGGCGGGGGGTTAACACCCACCGACGGGTGCGTGGGCGCTGGCATGTGGGTGCTCGCCCTGAGTTTGGGCAGCGGCCGGACCCAGCCCGTGTCCTCGGGCGCTGTACCCCAGCCTTGGAAGTCCTGTTCTAGTTTTGGCCACACTATGCCGGGCTCGGCTGGGGTGTCCCCATAGGGGTGGGACCCCCAAAACCCCCGAGTGGGGGCTGGTAGCCTCGGTTGTTGGAGCTGTGCTCGGGGACAGCCAGGCGTGCTGGCGGCTCGGTGGAGCGTGGCAAACTCCAGGGAGGTGGGAGCAGGGCTGGAGGCGAGTGCCATGCCCAGCTACCCCGATGCCCAGCGATGTTTGCGGTTCGGGGCGGGGAGGAGGGGGAGGCTCTCCCTTTGGCCGCTCAGCCTCTCTGTATCAGCCAGGCATCCCTGCCGGAGGGATGGGGCTGGGAGGGTGCTGTGGGATCCGACGGGTGATTCCGGCAGGCCCCTCCTCTCTGCCTGTACCATTGGCTCCGGCACAGCCGCCTGCGAGCGCTGAGCTCCGCCGGGGCCGGAGGGATGGGAGCCGGCGGCTGAGCGCCGTCGTCTGCCGGGGCCGCCCGGGCCACGCCGGAGCCCGCCCGGCTCCGCGATGTAGCACCGCGGTCCCCTCCACCCGCCCGCGGTGGAGGCGAGAGCGGCCTCATGGGCAACGCGCACCGCAAGAGGAGCCCGGCGGGCGCCAAGCCCGGCTCCTCCTGGCCCTTCGGCCGCGCCGGGAAGCCGAGGGCAGGTAGGAGCCGTGGGGATGCCAGGGGAGGGGGCGCGGGGGGTCCCGGCTTGGCGACTTTGGGGAAAGTTCGCCGCCTCGATGTGGGGCTCGCCAGGACTTGGGGGGGCTGCGGGGGGAGGCTTCGCTCTGCCCTCCCTGTGCTGGGGGGGCAGGATCAGACCCCCTGACGCCAGTGCCGGAGCTGGGGAGGACCCTCCGGCTGCAGGCAGGGGCTGTGCTGACACGCCGGGGACCGGCCATGGGCTCGCCGGCGCTATCAGGACGGGATCAGCTGAATTAGTTACTGATTTGTTTTCCGAGTGGGATCCCAGCAGTTACAACGGGGACCCAGCGCTGCCGGCGTCCCCCTCCTCCCCAGCCCCCGCTCCCATCCCCTGCCTCGGTTTCCCCCGCTGCGCCCTGGGGAGCACCGGGCTGGATCTGGGAGTGTTTGCGGGGAGCACCGGGCTGGATCTGGGAGTGTTTGCGGGGAGCACCGGGCTGGATCTGGGAGTGTTTGCGGGGAGCACCGGGCTGGATCTGGGAGTGTTTGCGGGGAGCACCGGGCTGCTCCCCCCATACTCATCACCTCGCTGCGCGTGTCTGTCTGTCCGTCTGCACACCAATCACTCCGCTGGTGCTCTGGCTCCATGGATGCCGGAAAGCCCAGGAGGAGGCATGGGGCAGGGCAAGCTCTTTCCGCAGGGAAGAGGAGTAGGGGAAAGGGTCGCAGCCAGCCCTGACCCGCATATGGAACCATCAGCCCCAGGGGGTGCCCGGTCCTGGTGACCTCCCTCCGTGGTTCCTCCATCAGAGCAGGGTGATGCCAACGGGGAAGGTCTCTGGCAGTAACGTCGTCCCCATCCTGGGGTTTCTGATTCCCCCACTGGTGTCATTAAACTGTCCTCGTGTCCCCAGCTCGGCCTGAGTCAAGGAGGAGATCTGACAGGCGTGTGGGCAGGTGTCTGGGGTTGTAGGAGTGGGGTTAGCAGGACCGAGGGGGGGTAACTGGGCGTTTTTCCCCTGTCATCCCTGCGGGATCCTGGCCCCGCCATCCCTCCTGCCCTCGGTCTGTTTCCCTCGGTCTTTACAGTGAGCAACCGCCCAGGGGCGTGAGCCGAGCTGTCCCCAGGGTAAACAGAGTCTGAACTCCACACGGGCTTGGGGAGTGCCACGCTGAGCAAAACTGTCCCAGAGAGGTGGAGGCTGGGGTGGGGACACCCTGCCCAGGGAGAGGAGGCCAACAGCATCTCCTTGGTATCTGGGGACACTGAGGCAGGAGGGTCCATGGCCGTGCAGGGACCGCAGGACCTCCACTGTCCACCTCTCCTACAGACTGGCTGCAGGCTCCTCTCTGCCACAGTCATCCTCTTGTAGTCTCCGTGTGGGAAGGGCTCAGTGCCACTGGACAGGGTCTGTTGTAGCCGCATCCCTGGCGTATCCTCACCTTTTCCATGTGGCATTCCCACCCAGACCTCCATCTCCTCTCCATCCCCTGCCAGCCTTGAGTGCCCCTGGCCAGTCCCTGACGCAGGACCGTGCCACCGCTGCCCCTTCCCCAGGGCTCACCAGGAGAAGCCCTGCTCCGTTTTGGACGCCCTGAAATGGGCGGGATGTTGGGACTGTGCGATTCCCGGGAGTCGAGGGCTGGCGCTGGGGCCGAAGGCCGTGGGGTGGAAGGTGCTGAGAAAACATGGGGCGAGTTGTGTTTGTTCTCTGCGACGGCTCCATGGCAACGGCGCGGCGGCCACAAAGCCAAAGAATTTGCATTGTGTCGCTTCAGCATTTCGGAGGGCGCAGCCGGGATCGCCGGCTGGGGGCAGGGTGTGCCGGCACCCACCGGACGGGCCCCGCCGGCAGCCCCATCTCGCCCGGGGAGACCCTCGGTGCTGCCGGATTGTGGGCTGGAGGCTGATTGCATATGGCAGGCAACTGCACCAGTGTCCCCCAGCTCCCATCTATTTAGCGTCTGGAAGTATAGACTTGGCCCTGCTGTGCCCATTGCTGGTCTATCAGACCCGGGCTGGTATCAGCAGATGCCTTAGTGCTTGTGCCATGTGTGGAGTAGTGTGGGCACCTAGAGCCTTTGGATCAGGAGGAGTCGGAGCAGTGATCCCCAGGGACAGGGTGGGCAGGCAGGAGCACAGCTGGGGGCTCCGGGATGGCTCTGCCTGGAGCAGTGATCCCCAGGGACAGGGTGGGCAGGCAGGAGCACAGCTGGGGGCTCCGGGATGGCTCTGCCTGGAGCAGTGATCCCCAGGGACAGGGTGGGCAGGCAGGAGCACAGCTGGGGGCTCCGGGATGGCTCTGCCTGGAGCAGTGATTCCCAGGGACAGGGTGGGCAGGCAGGAGCACAGCTGGGGGCTCCGGGATGGCTCTGCCTGCTGCTCCCTGCCTGAGCCTCCCCGCTCAGCCCCACCAGTGCCAAACCCACACACCCCATCCCCATGCTGGAGCGGGGCCCGGCTTGCTCCGGGTGCATCCCTGGCCTCTCCTTCCCGGATTTGTCTGTGGTAGGAGCTGCTGGGGAAGGTCCTTGAGCACCAGGGAGGCTGAAGCCTCTTATCACCTCCTTATCGGGACGCCCCGCCGGGCCCTGCTGAGTCAGGGCGGAGGAACGTGGCGCTGGGCCAGGCTGTGCCCCGCGGACTCAGCGGGGATGTGGCCAGCAGGGAGCTCTGGGTGTAGGGTCATCCTGCACCCGCCTTCCCACCGGTGGGCTCTGGGGCAGGTTGCAGGGTCAAATCATGGACTCGTGGAATGGTTTGTGTTGGAAGGGACCTTAAAGCTCATCTCATTCCAACCCCTCCACCGTGGGCGGGGACACCTTCACTAGACCAGGTTGCTCCAAGCCCCATCCAACCTGGCCTTGAACACTTCCAGGGATGGGGCAGCCAAATGGCCCAGGGGGGGCAGGTTTGGGAGCAGGTTTGGGGCAAGGGGTGCTGCGTGGCCGTGAGGTTTCCCAGCAGCAGTGCTGGAGCGTCTCGGCAGCCCCAGCTCCTACTGGGCAGCTCTGGGGTGGGCCGAGCAATTCTGGGCTCTTTCTCCTTCACAGCCACTCTCCGTGCCAGACCCACGCTGGGCCGGCTCCGCAAACACCCGGGGGGAGCGGAAAAGGGCAGGGGCCCAGCTCAGCGGGGGACACACCACGATTTACACAGGCACTTTCTCCAGGCACACCGGCCGGCACCCTGCTGTGTGCGGGACATCTGAGCCCTTCCTGGTGCCCCCTCCTGCTCCTGGAGCAGGGGAGGAGGTGTTCTGCAGGTGTCCTGGGCAGGCAGCTGCTGCAGCGCTCGGCTCTAACATGCTGTGCCGTGCCCGCTTGGCACATGCCCTGTCACCGAGGGGCAGGGATGGGACCTGCCCTTCGGCTGTGGGTTATCCCCCACCCCGTTTTGGTGGCACCTGACGCCTTTTCTCCCATCTTCTGCCTGATCCCGCATCTCCGTGTCCATCCCAATGCCCAGTGGAGGATCAGCAGCTCCTCAGTGTTCCCTGGGGAGAGCCCCGCGGGTGGGAGCGGGGTTGGGCGCTGCCCGCGGGACGGTGGATCCGTGCACGGAAAAACCTGCAACGTCTTGTCCTTAATCCGTCTCCTGGATTTACTCCTTCGCGGAGCCAAGTTCCTGCTGTGACAGGCAACGCCTGCCATGTGAGCAGCACCTGGGTACCCTGCAAACACGCTGGGCATGACGGCACGCGCCGTGGGACGCAGCCAGCCCCGGGCACCGCGGCCATGGGAGGTGGAGGACACCGAGGGAGGGGGATCAGGGAGTGACAAAGCTCTAGACTTGGAGGGAGGAGGTGCTGGTGGCCTGTCCCTGGCCATACATGCCACTAGTGACCCCGTATCACTTCTGAGGCTCTGCCCGTGGCCCTCTCCCACCCCGTGCGCCCCATCTGGGATGTTCCCGCCCGGATCCGGCTCCTGGCCGGGGAAGGCTGTTATTTACCTTCAAACCTGTTTGGTGGCTTCTCTTGGGAGGGGACGAGCGCGGGGTGGGGACGGGGTGGGATGGGCTGTTACGGGGGCTGGGAGTGAGGTACAGCTGGGCACTGGGGTGGTCCTGCCCCTCTCTGCAGCACTGGGACCCCCTTGGGCTGCTGCCAGACCCCTGCCCAGGGTCTGTGATAACACAGGGAGGAGGAGACGCTGCGTGTCACCACAGGGCCGGCTGTGGGGCAAGTGTGGGACAGCAGCGAGGTCAGGGCCTGTTGCACAACCCCGTGTGCTCCTGCCATGACAGGAGCCGTGGCTGGAGGCGACTGGAGCCACGACTCTGCTCCAAGCAGGAGTTCACCCCGCGCCAGCTCCTTCGCCAGGGCCCGTTGGCTCACTGAGGCAACACCGGCCAGTTTTCTACGCTGTGATTTAGAGGAAGAACAAACGATCCAAGTTTGTTTTCCCAGTTGAATTAATTTTAGTTCAGCCTCTGCGTGGGATCGTGTTTGAGAGCCGAGCCAGCAGTGCGAGTCGGGTGGTGTTTATTTGCTTGGTGGAGATGTTTTCCTGGCTGGAGCAGCAGACCCCTGAGGGTGGCCGAGGGCAGGTTGGCAGTGGGGGGCTGCATGGCCAGAGCCACCGTAAATATTATTGTGCTCTTATCCTGCAGCACGATCCTGTGGTGTGTCCTAGGGTGTGGATCCTGGGCAGAGACAGGGATTTGAGGAAAAAGAGTGGCAGGGCTGGTTATCTTCAGGGGCACTGTGGCCCCTGAGCCCCCCTCAGCAGCTGAAGGTTGGAGTGCAGAGGGAGAGAGGGACTCGATGCTGTAGCAGAGGGGCAGGATAGAGTCCCTTCCAACTTGGAATATTCTGTGATTCTGTGGTACTGGAGCAGAGTGGCAGGTTCCATGTCCTGATTGCTCCATAGGGCTCTCTGGGATGGGGTTCCTAGTGCACCCCATTAGTGTTATCCATGCTCATGGCATCTGCAGGCAACTGGGGAGCAGAGTGGTCCCCAAAGCCTGGGCACACACCTGGATGCAGCGTGGTGGGAAGGAGCCTCAAAGGGTTGGGAGAGCACCAACCCCGTGGGGCAGGGGGGCTTCTTGCTACCCTCTGCACTGCTCTGGCTCCCACGAGAAGGGAGGCAAAGGCTCCATCCCACTGAGCTGAAGGACACAGGAGGGCTCCCCTGGGGACCTCACAGCCCCTTCCCTCCTGCCTGCCAGCTCCCCCCTCCTCCCCATTTTTCTCCGGTGAGTCAGTGGTGGTGAAGGGGCGGGCAGGGAGCTGCTGCCTGTTCCCTGCCTCCTGCTGCTGCCTGTTCCCTGCCTCCCGCCGCAGGAGCCGCCGCTGTGCAGGGAGCAGGCAAGTCGAGGCAGTGCCGAGCAGGCAGAGATGGATGTTTGCAGCTGAGCCCGGCCAAACCTGCTGCTTGCAGGAGGCACAGGCCTGGCCAGGAGGGGGACAGGAGCTGGGATTTTCTCCTCTAGCTCTCCCCAGGTGAGGAGCAGCATCGAGGGAGCTGGGCTGCCACTGTGTCCCACTTGCAGCATCGCTGGTCCAGGGATGAACAGCCCCGGCCATGTTCCTGTGGGGTCTCAGCTCTGGTCTCTCCCTTGTGCAGCCCTTCCCATTCCTGTCCCTGTGCCTCCAGCCCTACTCTGCCAGCACAGAGAGAAGCAGGAAGAGCTGAAGGCGAGGTGCCTGGGGTTCCCTGTCCCTTCCTATCGCTGTGCCTTGCTGCAGGGATGCTCTGCTCCCTCCACACCGTCCCTGTCACAGGTAGCAGCAGATACCAGCTCGGAGTCAGGGAGACCATCCTTGAGAGAGTGCCTGGTGCTGAGAACCCTCTGGCTCTTTCTCTGGGAGAATCCCGCTGCCACATGTGGACAAGGCACGTGTGTCAGCCGAGCCCAGAGGGGACAGGGTGATCCAGGATGTATTGCAAGGAATGCACAGGCACAAGGGCCGGGACACCAGCCCGACCGGGCGTGTTGCTACCGGCACCAGCTGCAGCTGCAGCAGCTTCCCCAGCCCACCGAGGCCTGCAGCCTGTGCCACGGGATCAGGGCTCTCTCCCTCCTGGATTCTCCCTCTTTTCCTGTCCTGTTTGTGGCAGGTTTCACTGTGTGTTGACAGAGCCAGGGGCGAGGCCGGCTGGACGAGGATGATGCGGTAGCGAAGGTCGCAGGGAGTGGGAGGGGAAGCGGAGGCTGCTCTTCGCAGGCTGCCACAAGGCTCCTCCGTGGCCAGGATAATCCCGGCTCTGCCCTGGATTATCCTTTGGGAGATTGCAGGCAGCCATGCTGAGCTCTTCCTGCCCTGACCACAGCCATGTCACACTCAGGAGGGGGACACAAGTGTTGTCAGTGAGGGACGTTCTCGAGGTCCTTTGTGTCCTCGTGGGCAACGGGCCCATGAAGGAAGGTGGAGCATGGACAGGGTGTCTGCCAGCACCTGGGAATGTCCTCACAGCCCTGGGAGCAGCTTCCATGCGTGCTGCCATCGGCAGACCCACGGGGCTGAAGCTCAGCTGTGCCTGGGCCCTGCACCAGCAGCACAGGGGGGACTGTCCACCTTCACTGCAGGGGCTCCCAGAGCTCCTGGTGCCATGAAGGGGCATCCTGAGTGCAACCCCGTCCGTGCAGGCAGAGATGGAGAGCTGGACCCTTCCCTGTGGAGCCGGCAGCAGTGTCCCTCAGCACCACCAGCCGTGGCCCTCACTGGGCTCGTGACGGGCTGCCCGGAGCGCAGAGGGCAGTGCTCAGCACAGCATGTGGCTGCCGGCTTTGTGCTTCCTCAGCCCTTTAATTATGTCCCTTTTCCACTTGTGCTGTGGAAAGAGCCGGGGAGCGTCTGCCCGCGGCCCCCGGCACCTTCTGGGTGAGCGCGTGGGCAGCGGGGCCGATCCTGCCCGTGCTGGGGCAGGTGCTGGGGCAGGTGCTGGGGCAGGCACAGCCGGGGTGCTGCTGGTGTTGGGCGTTATGGCCACGGAGGAGTTCCAGGGAAGAAATCCTTGCTGAGCCCGGCGCTGCCTGGCTGGGAACACAAAGGTGCCCTTCACAAGGTCAAACTGTGCCTTGGGCTGCACAGTCACTTCCTGGGGTCTGCTGGGACCCTGTGTTGGGTGACGCTGCTCTGACTGCACCCCAGCCTCTGTCCTGATGGAATAAACCCTGGGCACAGACTGTGGAGAGCTAGCAGGGCAAGGAATGGAGGGTTTGACACGTCGGCTCCCAGCTGGCATGAGGACACAGCTGCCTGCTGGCAGGTGCTCTTCACCTTTTAGGACAAAATGCTTGTAAAGGGGGAGAATAGGGCCAATTCCCAAGATGGCACAGGATTCTCTGGCTCCACTGCCCTGAGAACATGGAGCAAATCCATGGTGGGGACCATCAGTGCCAGGGCTGTGCCAGTGCCTGACTGCCTGGCATTTCTGCCCCTGCCTTATGTGCCCCCGCACCAGCAGCTGGAGCTACTGGTTAGACTGGTCTGAGACCTGGTTCTCCCCCAGCCCTTGTGACCATGACGTGGCCGTGCTGGACACCCTGTCCCTGAGGACAAACACCCTTTGCCCCACCATGGCTCGTGTCCCCCTGCTCTGGGCTGAGCTGTGCCAGGAGCTGGGGGAGCTGTGGTGGGCACCATGTCGTGGGGGGCACTGGGGATGGGCAAGGAAGGGGAATGCCAGCCCTGCTGTCTGTGCTGTGTCATATCCCAAGGGCTGGTGCTTGCCGGAGGAGAAGCCTCCCAGTTCTTCCCAGTTGGCCGCACTGTTGTGGAAACGAGCAACTGGTTTGCGGGGAGCAGCGTCCCGGGGGGTCCCAGGGCTGCGAGAAGGGGAAATCGGGGGAAATCCTGGCCGTGAGCCTGGAAGAACAGATCCCTGTGGTCCGTGCCGTGCGTGGGAGGAGGCGGGAGAGCCGGGGGAGCGAGCGGGAGGCCAGAGGAGGGGCCCCCGCTCTCCTTCTCCCGTGACCGAGGAGCGCGGTGGGCGCAGCTGGGGCTGTCCCCTCCTGCCACCGCGCAGCCGTCCCCGGGTCGGGCTTCTCCCCGCTCAGAGGCAGCTGCGCTGGAGGAGCCTCTTTGCCTGGCCGAGCATCCTCCCGCCGTGCGGATGAGGACGGAGGGAGGGAGGTGGGGACCGCCGGCATCCGCCTCGCCGACCACTGCACAATAGGCTGAGCCTCCTTGGGGGGCGGCGGAGCCCCCCTTCTCTGGGGACCAGACCCTCTCCCCGGCCACCATGGTGGTTTTCATGGGCAGGAACCTCTCCTCGCTTCTGGCTTTCTTCAAGAAGAAGGGTGAGTGAGCAGCTGGGAGGGACGGAGGGAGAGAGGGAGCATCGGTTTGTCCTTACACAACCCCTGCCTGCCAGGACCCCCGCTGGTCACCCGCAGTGGGCAGGGGGGCTGCCATCCCCGGGGGAGGGCAGGGAAGGTCACCCCAGCCCTGGCCTCGCCCGCCGGGAAGTTAATGGAATAAATCACAGCGCTCCTCTCTCTGGAAAGCAGCTCCGAGGGTGTTTGGAGGGGTGTCAGGCGAGGGGCTGCCGAAATTGGAGGGGAAAAGGGTTTAGGAACATGATGGTGGGGGGGCCGTGGGTGTCTTGTGTCTCCTGCAGGGACCCTGCACCAGCACAGGGGACCCCTGTGGCACCAGGCTCTGCCGGGCTGGCCGTGCCCCCGTGCCCGTGGGTGCTGGCGGAGGCAGGGGCCGGCATGGCGGCAGGGCGGGCGGCTCCATTGTTCCAGGCCTGCTCCTTTGTGTGCTGGATGGAGTCAGAGCACGGCTGCCTCGCTGCCTGGCTGGGCTGGCCGTGAGGGGATGGGCTACGTGGGGGATACGGGGGACAAGGGGACGGGTGTGTGGCACCGGCGATGCTGAGCAGCAGGTGCCCGTGGCCCCGGGGTGCTGCCGCCAGCCCCGACGGTTTCCTGTGCTCGCCCTTCCCTTCCTCAGCCTCGAACTGGGTTTTGTTTTCCGGGCAGGAAGAGTTTGAGGCTTCGCTCGGGCAGGAGCAGGCAGGGCTGTGCCTCGGTGCCGCAGTGCCCTGTCTGGGTGGTGCCAGGGCAGCCCCCCATTGTGGACACCCCGAGGTGCTGGGGATGATTGTGGGGAGGGGGCTGTGAGATGGGGAGTGAGGGCTCTGTGCTGTCCCAGGCATGGCAGATGGGGTGTGCAGCACCCCGGGGGGCTCAGAGCAGGAATTTGGGTCCTGTGGGGTCTCTGCAGCTGGTCGTGCCTCAGTTTCCCTTGTCTGTGCAGTTCCCAGCCGTGGGATGGGCATGGGGTGAGTCCCTGCTCTTGGGGTGATGAGCAAGGCCTGGGAATGACGCAATGCTCCGAAGGGAAAGCCATCATCTTCCCATCCACATTTAATCCCCCTGTGCTGCCCTTCCTCTGCTCCGCTGCCCCCAGCCCTGCACAACTCGCTCCTTGTTTACTCCTAACGAAGGCGCTGGGGAGGAGGGTGGTCCCATGCCCAGCACAACTCCAGCCAGTGGGGGAAAAAACCAGTGGAGACAGCCCGACTCCAGCATATCGACCGGCCGGGCAGAGCCGTGGGATGTGATTTCTCAGTTTGGAGCTGGGCGGGATAACGTCATCCCGGGATGGTTGTCATCGCCCGGCGCTTCTCCCGGCTGCATCCCGTGGGTGGGGGTGCCTCGGTGGGAGCAGGGCTGTGCCCCCCCAGCTGAGCTGACCCCCCTGTCCCCGCAGGCGCTGCCAAGGGCGAGGGTGAGAAGCGGCTGAGTGTGCAGTACACGGCGGGCGAGGAATGTCCCGACAACGTCTTCTTCCCCAGCACGCGGCCCCCGCACCTGGAGGAGCTGCACAGCCAGGCTCAGCAGGGGCTGAAGTCCCTGCAGCACCAAGGTAGGTGTCCCCAGCCCTGGAAGGGCAGCTGGCTGTCCCCAGCTCCTGGCTGTCCCCAGCTCCTGGCTGGCCGGGCTGTGTGGGTGGCGCGATGGGACTGACCGGAGTCCAGCGGTGGCCGGGGTGTGCAGGGGGCACTGCCAGCTCAGCAGCTGCTTCCCTGCCTGCGGGCTCTCCCGGGGGGATTTACCTCCTGCCTTCCCTCCACAGAGAAGCAGAAGCAGACCAAAAGTGCCTGGGACCACGGGGACACCAGCAGCCTCCAGGTGAGCCCTGCCGAGGAGCTGCCTCTGCCTTGTGGTGCTCTTGGGGGTGCCCCGGGGGGTGAGGGGACACAGGGTGGCTCCTCTGTTCCCCCTAAGTGGTGTTTGAGGTCAGACAGGGAACCAGCCAAGGTGGCAGGACCATGTCCGGGGGGGTTGTTGGGCAGGAAGGGGCTGTGTGTCCCTTGGTGTCATCCCCTTTGCCCCATAATGAGCCACTGTCCCTGTGCTTGACCTTGACACATTCTGCCCTGTGGGGCTCTGCCAGGGACCCCCACCTTTCCTGCATCCCTCCATCCCCCTGTTCCTGTCCCACTGGTGTCCCCTGGCAGCCCTGACCAAGGTGGAGGGACAGGATGGCACAATAGGGACTGTTGACCATATCTAGCCTGGTGTCTCTGCCCCTCCCCAGCTGCTGACGAGGAGAAACTTCACTCTCTTGGCCAAGCTGGGCTTTGGTGTGTCCCTGGGCTCTGACCCCGCTGCCAGTGCCTCACCCACCTGTGTTTGCTCAAGCTGCTGCCTCCCACTGGCTCTTGTCTCCTTTAACCCCTTGGAAGCAGGGTCTGGAAACCCCAGGGTGGGCAGAGCCACGGGGGCAGCGAGGTGGAGGAGTCAGGATGTGTCTCATCCTGACCTCTGCCTGTGCCAAGGGATGGTTTGGAGGGGTGGGAACACTGGAAGCTGTGCCTGACGTGGGGCTGTGCCACTGGCCGTGCCCATGGTGGCACCTGAGTGCAGGGGGTCCCCAGCCTGACTGCATCTCTGCCTGCTTGTCCCTGTCCCACACCCCTCTCCCAGCCATGGCAGCCCTCCAGCCCTGGGATCCGGGTCACAGCCAGGCTGGGAACAGCCATGGGGCCAATTTTGGCTTGGCACAGAGGCAGGGCTGGCAGTTCCTTCAGGTGCTCCCCTGGTGGGCCAGACCCCATCTGTCCTGCTCTCCGGGGGGCTGTGAGGCCACGCAGGGTCCCAGGGGCTGCTCCCAGCCCCGCTCCTGGTGGGAGGACTCTGGATGCCGGCGTGGCTGACTCAGCCTTTGGCCCTCGGAAAGGCTTTTGTCTGGGCTGCGCAGTGAGTGTGAGGCAGGGAAGGGGCCTGGCTGGGGCTGGGGCAGCTCCGTCCCCGCTGCCCAAGGTCCTCTGAGCCCACTGTCCCTCTGTCCCCGCAGTCCTGCGCGTTCTCGGAGGATGACAGTGTGTCCATCCGGAGCCGGGCGGCCTCCTGTGCCACGGACAGCACCTCTGAGGACGCCCTCTCCATCCGCTCCGAGATGATCCAGCGGAAAGGTACCCGGCTGGGCGGCCGTGGGACGGGGGGGACACCAGGCAAGGGGATGCCAGGGGGGTCGGAGCTCATGGCAGGAAAGCTGGGCTCTGCCTTGGTGTGGCCACGAGCCAGTGCAGGGATTTGGGGGCCCTTGGGAGAGATGAGAGCAACTCCGGCTGAGTCAGAGCGCTGGGGCTGGGCAAGGGGGATGGACAGACAGACAGACACAGTCTCCTCCCTGCTGCTGGTGCCTCTTCGGGCTGTTCCATGCCTGAGCCTGGCTTGTCCTGGAGCATCTCTGTCAGTGAGTGGGTGCTGGGGACACTGGGGACACCCTGGCCAGGGCCCCTCTCACACCTGCTGGACCCGCTCACGCCTCTTGTAGGTTCCACCTTCCGACCGCACGACTCCTTTCCCAAATCCTCGGAAAGGGCTGGCAAGAAGAGGAAGGACAGGAGGACGACAGTGCTGGGCATCCCCCAACATGTCCATAAGGAGCTGGGTAAGCATCAGGGGTAGGGGGGATTGTTAGGGTCTGGTCTCGTTGCCCAAGCTCCGTTTGCCTTGGCTCGGAGTGTCTGCCTTGGGATCACGCTGAGGTCATCTCTCCCTGCTCCCAGGTCTCAGGAACAGCCACGAAGCCAAGGGCCATCCCGGGGCTGATGGGCGAGGGCCGGCGGGGCGCGGGGGCAGCCAGGCAGCGCAGCCCTTGCTGAACGGCGGGCAGGTCTCGGGCGACGCCGTCCGCATCCCCACCATCGACGGGAAGCTGCAGCCTCTGGCTGTGCCCGGCGGCGCCCGCGTCTGCCTGGGAGCCTTGGAGGAGGCAGACGCGGCCCTACAGAAGCACATCAACAGGGTTTACTACGACGACACGTTGGTGGGGAGGAAGACAGCGGCCAAGCTGTCGCCCATGCTGAGGCCGAAGTCGCTGGCCGTGCCGGGCATGACCACCTACGCCAACCACCCGGAGGTGGCGATAGGCCCCGTCATGTCCATCTCGCCCCAGGGCACTTACATGTCCAAGATCATCCCCAACGCCATCCTGCCGCCCATGGTGGACGTGGTGGCCCTGACGCGGAGCAGCGTGCGGACGCTGAGCCGCTGCAGCCTCGTGTCGTCCAGCCCGGCCTCGGTGCGATCCCTCTCCCGCTTCTCCGAGCGCAGCGCCCGCAGCCGCGAGCCCTCCTCCTCCAGCGACAACTGGAGCCACTCGCAGTCCACGGAGACCATCGTCTCCAACAGCTCCACCATCTCCTCCCAGGGCGGCTGCGACCACCGGCAGCACGAGGCGGGGCCGCACAGCGAGGTGGATGCGGCGGCTCGCTCCGACACCGACCAGATCAGCGTCTACAGCTCTGCCAGCTTCGCCAGCTCCTGCTCCAAGCCCCCTGCCGGCCTCACGCCTGTGGCCTCGCTGGCTGTGGGGAGCAGCAGTGGCCGGGTGTCCCCCGCCTACAGCATGAGCAGCCAGGCGGATGGCTCGGACACGGGCAGCCTGGCCAGCGAGCGCTCCTCCGCCCGCAGCGTCTCCCTCAGGAAGATGAAGAAGCCCCCGGCCCCCCCTCGCAGGACCTACTCGCTGCACCAAAAGGATGATGGGGAGCCCAAGGTGCTGGGGCTGCCCCCCAAGCCCGACCGGCGGCCCCAGCGGGAGAGCAGCGTGCCCTGGTCCCCGCGCCCCGAGCCCTTCAGCCCCACGACCGAGGATGAGGTGTTCTCCCCATCGTCGCTGAGCGAGACCAGCAGCCTCCATTCCGAGAGCCTGGCTGGGGCCAGCTCCCCTGAGGCCTCACGAGGCCGCCCTGGGGTGACTGTGGTGCTGAGGGAGCCCCAAGCTCAACCCAAGTGGAGCTGCCCAGATGGGTCTGACCGCACCATGTCCCCCTCCAGCGGCTACTCCAGCCAGAGCGGGACGCCCACACTGCCCACCAAGGGGCTGGGACCCCCATCTGTGTCCCCAGGCAAGTCTCAGCCCCAGAAGCCGGACCGGGTCTGCTCCCTTCAGTCACCTGCGCTCTCCGTGTCCTCCTCCCTCACCTCCATCTCCTCCTCGGCCTCGGACCCGACGCCCCCCGAGGTGCTGACCTGCCGCTCGGACCGGTTCATCATCCCGCCGCACCCCAAGGTTCCCGCTCCCTTCTCCCCGCCACCCACCAAGCCCCAGCAGCCCCCGGCCCCCGCCGGCCCCCTCCTGCCCTCACCAGACTCCTCAGTGCCCAACACTGCCTGCCAGGAGCCCGGGGCCAAGCTCAGCGGCAAATCTCCACCTCCATCGCCGCCTCCTGCCTACCACCCGCCTCCCCCGCCAGCCAAGAAGACGGAGGGGAGCCCCCAGACCACCGGGGAGCCCCCCGCCGACACCACCTGGCCCCCGCCACCGCCGCCGGCTCCCGAGGAACACGACCTGTCCATGGCAGACTTCCCCCCTCCGGATGAATCCTATCTCTCCAGCCTGCCCGATGCCACCTCGGCTCCGGCGGACGGGCAGAAAGCGACACCAAGCCCGGGGGCTGCATCTTCACCACCCTCGTGTAGCCAACAGCAAGTCCCACCGGCCGGGGCACCGCAGCCCCTGTGTCCCACCGAGCCCCTTCCCGAGGCCTCCGTGCCGCCACCACCACCGCCTCTCCCACCACCCTCGGCTCTGGCTCTGCCACCCCAAATCAGCCTTAAGAAGGTGGCCAACGGCCCGCGGGCGGACGCCAGGAAGGAGCCGGTGTCACGGAGCAAGAGCGGCCCCGTGCCCAAGGAGGACGCCAGCCTGCCCATCGTCACGCCCTCGCTGCTGCAGATGGTGCGGCTGCGCTCCGTCAGCGTGGAGCCGCCGGCCGGGGCCGAGGAGCGCCCGGCCCCGCAGAAGCCCGTCCGCCGGTCCCTGTCCACGCGGCAGCCCCCTCCTGCCAAAGACACGGTGCCTTCCAACCCGCTCCACCACGCCGTGCACCTCAAGGCGGCCGCCTTGGCCTCCGGCGGGGCCGCGGAGAAGCCGCCCGGCGGCCAAGCGGCCCAGCCCGGGGGGCCCCCCGAGGATGGGCAGCTCTCCCCCAGGAACAAGTCAGCAGCCTCCACCGCCAGCTTCATCTTCGCCAAGAGCTCCCGGAAGGTGGTGATTGAGACGGCCTCGTCCCCCGAGGCACAGGCTGACCTGAAGAGGAACTTGGTGGCCGAGCTGATGAATTTCTCGGGGCAGCGCTCGGCGGCTCCGGCGGCCGCCCCGCAGGGCCCTGGCAAGGCACAAGCCCACCGAAAACCCGGCAAGGTCCCCCCTCCAGTAGCCAAGAAGCCTTCGCTTGGCCCAGGGTCGGCTCCTTCCCCGCTGAGCCCAAAGGCAGCAGGGGCAGAGGCGCTGGGCTCCCCGGTGCCGGATGGGAACGCCACGGCGGTGCCGGCGGACGAGAGCAGGACTAAGAGCGAGCTGGCAGGGACGGCAGCCGCGGGGACGGAGGGCAGGGACACCACAGAGCCGCCAGCTCAGAGCCTCCCTGCACAAGGTACGTAGGATGGGAGCCCGGTTCAGGAACGCTGCTGCTGTAGGTGCTCAGGATCCTGAGCTGTACATTCCCAGGCTGTACATTCCCGAGCTATAGGCTCCCAGTGCAGCAGCTGGGCCGTGTTGTGGCTGGGGCGGCACTGGGACAGCAGGGAGAGCCTGGTAGGGCTGTGGGAAGCGGGGATTCGGGGTGGCTGACGGGCTCTTCCCTCCTGCCTTGCAGATGGACGGGGAGAGACGGCCTGAAGGACAATGCTGCAGGACTGGTGCCCCCACGGACAGGAATCCAAATCTCTCAGGGACCTGGGCAGGTCAACGGACGAGTGTGGAACTGGCAACTAACTTAATACAGGAAGCAAACAGCCTTAGCCTCCACGGCCTTGATGATATTTATGCAAAAATGGTGTTGGTTTCACTTTCCTAAGTACTACAGCTTTATTTTGCTTTTTTTTTTTACTGGACTCGAGGCCTGTGCCCAGAGCCAGCACCTCCTCCCTGCCAGGCTGCTGCTTGGTCTGGGCGTGTGGAGCCGAGAGGAGTTTGGGGACTGAAGACACCAGAGGTGGGACCACTCTGCTCCAGGCCTGCGAGGAATTGAAGCACTTTGGACAAGGGAATGGGAAGGCTTTGGCCATGGCAGTGCCCGGGGGGATGCAAACAGGAGCAGGACGGGATGGAAGCACTGGCTGGGAGGGACCAGGGCTTTGTCCCCTGATGGAGAGGCAAGAGGGGCTCGTGGCCAGTGCCAGCTCCGGCCACTCGCCACTGCCCATCCCAGCCATCCTGCAGCCACACTGGCCACAGGGTGAGGGGGAGCCTGGCTGCCCCTTGAGCTGGTCTTCAGGCCCTGGGCTCTGGGGTGGAGCCTCGATTCTTTCTGTAAACTTGGGTCACATTTTGATTTCTTTTGATTGTAAAAAAAAAAAACCAAACCAACCAACAACGAACCAACAAACCCAACCAAACCAAACCAAAAGCAACCGACCCTCTGCCGCCGAGTAGCTGCTCAGAGCTCTGTACCTGGCTGGTAAAAATGATGACCTAAGCTCGTTGCCTCCTGTGCTTCCTGGCTTATGGCCACGGCACTGCCACACGTGGCAGGTCCCTTCTGGATGGTTCTGAGCTCCAGGGCGGGCACAGACCCCCATCAGGCTGGTTCCCAGTGCCCACTAAAGCTCAGGAGCAGGGCTGGCTGCCTGCTCAGCCGCCTCCCCTGGACAGACAGGCACACCCGTGTGCAGTCAGCTTGACGTTTTATTGGGTTTATGACAGATGGATCCCGAGTCAGTGTTTAAGGCCCACACCCCCCACAGGCTTGGAACAGACCCACAGGTGCTCCCTGGACTCCTGGCCAAAGAGCAGCCCCAGTGGCCACAGCCCTGGTGGGCTGAGGGTGGAGCAGGAGGTGCCCAGGCAGGGCAGGGGACGGTCCTGCTGGGCTGTCCCAGCCCTGGTAGCAGCAACACAGGTTTGAGAAGCAGCTTTTCCCTTCTGCCCTCACCGCAGCACCCACACATGCCATCCCATTCGGGACCAGTGGGCAGGGAGTGCAGTCCATGGCACAACTGGGAGCGAGCCCATGGCCCCAGCGTGGAGCTGAAGGCCACGGGGATGAGTCACACAGGTCCCTTAGGTGGGATGCCACCTCCAGGCCCCAGTGCTGGCCCACAGACGAGGCCCAGGGGGATGTTGGAGGCTGCCAATTCAGTCCCAGAGCCTCCAGGTCCCGCAGGGCTGAGCCCCCAGCTCGGGGCACTGAGCGGGGAGATGGCAGAGACTGAGGTGGTGGCGGGGGCCAGGCAGGAGGCACGAGCAGCAGCCCTGGCACTTGTTAGCTGATGGTTCCACCCTTGAGGCTTTTACAGGAGACTCTCCCCAGCTTAGTCAGGAAGTTCCTCTGCTTCCACTGCGCGACACAGTCCTCGGAGACACGGAAATCAGCCTGGGAGCAGAGCAGGGAGGCAGGATCAGCAGTGGGGCAGCAGTGCCCAGCTTTGCTGACAGTAACAACCGTGGGCACCGAGGGGCAAACAGCCAATCTGGGGTCACCCAGAGGCGGGGACACCCTAAGCACTGCCCCAGTCAATGCCTGGAGCCCCAGCCACACTGAGCTGTTCCCAGCCCCTCACCTGCAGCTTCTCAAAGACCTTCTTCTTGGGTTTGAGCTCCTCGTCGGGCTCCCCACCCTCATACCCCTCCACGTAGACGCGCTCCCCGGCGCAGCACCCGGCTGGTGGGTCCAAGGGCTCCACCTGACGGGGCTCTCCCATGCTGGAAGACAAAGCAGAGTCACCCCAAGGTGGTCCCCACCTGCCCCTCAGCACCCTGGGGCAGCAAAGGGCAGTCCAGACTGTCCCCTCTGGAGCACTCCCACCCTGGTGCCCCCCTCCCTCCCTCCCTCACCTGGAGGCACACAGCACCATGCCCTGAGACTCCACTCCCCTCATTTTCTGGGGCTTGAGGTTGCAGAGCAGCACCACGAGCCTGTCCTGCAGCTGCTCCTTGGGGACGAACTGCACCAGGCCACTGACCACGGTGCGGGGCTCGGCCTCGCCCACGTCGATCTTCTCCACGTACAGGCTGTCTGCGTCTGGGTGCTGCCAGGGGAGGGGCAGGGATGGGAATGGGGTGGCAGGGGAGGGGGCAGACCCCCCCAAAGCCCCCCAAGTGTCCACGTGGGGTGGTTACTCTCCCCCACTGCCCTGTTGTACCTTTTCCACGCTGATCACTTTGCCCACGCGGATGTCCAGCCGGGACGGGATCACTTCCTCTGGCTCCGAGTTCTTGGTGCCCTTCTCTCCAGGCTCTGCAGGGCAAAGGGAATGGTCACATCATTCAGCACAAACTCAGGGAGCTGGCCAAGCCCTGGGGAGCACAGTCACTCCCAAATGCAGACCATGGGGGGAATACCCTGCAGGGAATTCCCTGTCTGTCTCTACACCAGGGAACACAGCCCCTCCTCTGCAGTGTTGCCCTCTCAAGCACCAGAGCAGCATCTCCAGAGCAGGCAAACAGCCCTGGCATTGGCCTTCCTCACCTCTCCCAGTGTTCTCCAGGGCTGTTTCTGAGACAGAAGTTTCAGAACTTCTCTCTAACCTCAGCCCCTGGAGAGACTCTCTCTCACCCAGCCCTGTGTGGTCAGGGCCCTGCTTCCCTGAGGTCCCAGGGCCCCACTTCCCTCAGCTCCCAGCACCTCCTTACTGGCTTTGGACGGGTTGGGATATGCAGCACTGCTCAGCTTCTTCAGCTCTGGGCTGTTGAACTTCTCTCTGATGGGGTCAAGCAGTTTGTTCAGGGCCACTTCCACCGAGTTCTTCAGGTCTCCGGGGTGCACGACCTGTACATGACAAACAGGTTCCTGTCTGAGGCCCAGGGTGGGAACTGGAGGAACTGGAGATGAACCCCAACCCTCGGCCTGGTTCCCCTTGGACATCAGAGCCCTTCTTTTGGACACTTCTGCTTCCATCTGGGAAAAGCTGAGAAGGGTTTAACTGCTGCTCTGTTCCAGGATGAGGCTGATGTGGCCCTGTCCTGCACCAGGACAGCTGGTGACCCCACATCCTTCACCCATCCTCTCCTGGCTGGGAGCACCCTGTCACTGGGCCACACTCCACACCTCTTCCCAGTGTGGATCTCCATCTCCCAGTGCTGCTCCCTCCCAGACTGCTCCCAGGAGCATCAGGCACAGGGAGAAGGTTCAGCCCCTCCCAGCACTCACCTGCTCAGCAAAGTCCTTCTCCAGGGCCTCATAGTCCGTGTAGGTTTTGTTTCCTCCCCATTTTTCTTCTCGCAGCACCACAAACTCTGCAACACACAGATTTTAAGGCTCAGATTAACTCAAGGCTCAGATAAAACCACCTGCCCCACTCTGCCCAGGGTGGGGACCACAGGCTGGGGAGGTGGCACTCAGGGGACACGCTCCTGTCCCCTCTTCTTATCCACAGGGAAAACACCCCCAAGCGTGGTGAGCCCTCACCTGACTTGAGGGGGAAGAGGACGTGCTTGATGAAGGAGAGGACACCGTTGTTCTCCACGTTCCCTGGCTCACAGAAAGCCTTCTTCAGCTTCTTCTTCACATCCTCCTTGCGGTCCAGAAGATCAATCTTTGAGTCCTGCAGCAAGAGATTTCCTCAGCCCCTTCACCCAATGTTTTGCCCAAAAGAGAAAACTCACAAGAGAGTTGTTACAACTCCCTAGAACCCCATATGAGCAGAGAGGTCACCTTGCCTTGGGGTGCAGCCTCTCCACCTCCAGCCCTCAACCTGCCCCTCTACAATCCCCTGGCACAGCCAGATCAGGCACCAACCTCCTCTGACGAGCTCATTTTGCTGCCTGTCAGCCCAGGAACCATCGGGTTCATCAGATGGACACGCTTGGCATAGCCCAGGGAAGGGAGGTACTGGGAAAAGGCAAGAAAGAGGCAAGTCAGAGACAATCCTCATCCAAAGATCACCTTTCAGTCACAATCCCTGCTTGCTCCTGGGTCCAGATGACTTTGGAATCCAAAATAACAGGACCCAGAGAGCCATTGTGAGCTCCCAGGGCACCAGAGCCCTGCAGCAAAGAACACTGTGGTGCCAACCAAAACCCCACACACCCTTCTCCCAGTGGATCAGCAAGTGTCCAAGCCCTCCCTCAAGCCCCAGGATGGCAGAAACCCCTCCATTCCTGACCTTCTCTGCAAAGGTGAAGATCTTCCTCTGGTCAACCCCTCCAAACTGCGCATCCACTTTGAGATATTCCTCGTCCAGCGCCTGTGGGGACACACAGAGCCCTGAGGCTGGGCCCAAAACACCCCACTCCAGCTCTGCTCAGCCTTCAGACATCCTGCCTGTCCCTCAGCCTCTCCCAGGGCACTCCCACCCTGGGAAAGGACGGGAATATTCTGGACTGTTTGCTGCACCAGCAACTTTGTGCTGCTGCCGGGTGGGATGTTGGGGTGGAGAACAACGACCTGGACACCCAGCCCCTCACACCCCTGCGGTCCTGGCTTTGCCAGCACCTCCCTGGGCAGCCCCTGCCTCACCTGCAGGCCTGGGTAGAGCAAACCACTCAGCAAGGGATGCTCCACCTGCTTCACCACCTCCGCCCCTGCCTTCTTGGCGTCGTGCTGCGTCACCACCGAGGACAGGCGGTACACGTCCAGCGTGTATTCCCTGTGGGAAGGGCACCACTGAGCCCACCTGGCATGGGGAGCATCCCACAGCGGCTGGCCCTGGCCTCACTGAGAGCAGACAAAGCCTGGAGGCACCTTCACTTTGCCCCAGGAACAGGGTCAGGAGAAGGGCAGGCTCAGGAGCAGCAGAGCCCCAGGTCGGGCTCTGCCGGCTCAGGTGCCCCAGGACTCACATGGGGACACCCCAGAGTGGCTGGTTCTGGCCTCATTGAGAGGAGACAAACCCTGGAAGCACCTGGTGTCCCAGGAGCGGGGTCAGGAGCGGGGCAGGGTCAGGAGAAGGCCGGGCTCTGCCAGCCCAGGTGCCCCAGGACTCACTTGCTGAGCTGGTAGTCGGTGCCTCGGACAAATTTGAGCCTGTCCAAGGGCACCCCGATGCTCTCCAGCATGGCCTTGATCACGTGCTCGTAGTAGCGGGTGCGCAGCTCCAGCAGCTCCCAGGGGGCCTTCATGTTGTCCAGGTAAGCGTGGAGGTCAGCAAAGAGGATTGTCACCTGGCACAGAGGGCACAAGTCACTGCCAGGAGTCCAGGAAACCACCCCCCCCGGGGTGTGGGGTCCCGGTGTGACCTTGTTACCTCACACCCAGCCTTCAGGAAATCCGCAATCTTGGACATGGGCACGAAATAGGCCACGTGGGGCTTGCCCGTGGTGGCCGTGCCCCAGTAGATCTTCAGCTCCCGCTCCTTCAGGATGGCCATGAGCTTATCCTCGCCCAGCACCTCCTGGAGGGGAGCACAAAACATGCACATCTGGCACAGCTGGGGAGGGCAGGACAGTCCTGCGGGTGGGCGGGCTGGGCACACCGCGTGTCCCGGGGGCGCTGCTGGTGGAAGGGGCTCATCCCCGGGGCTACACCCGGCTCTGATCCCCCCATACCCCTTTGCCCGGGCCCCGATCCAGCTCTGATCCCCCCACTACGGATCCGATCCTGCCCCCGCTCCAGCCACGGTCCCCCCGGTACCTGAACCCGATCCTGCCCAGTTGCCTCCTTCCCAACCCCTGTTCCTGCCCCAGTCCTGCCCCGATCCACCCTCTGATCCTTCTCCCAATCCTGCCCCGATCCCCCCAATCCTGCCCCGATTCCCCCAATCCTGCCCCGATTCCCCCAATCCTGCCCCGATTCCCCCAATCCTGCCCCATTCCCCCGCCCCGCTTTGCCCTGCTCCCGATTCTGCCCTAATACCCTTGTCCGGGCCTCGATCCTGCCCTATTCACCCCGATCTTGCCCTATTCCCCCCGATCCTGCCCTAATTCCCCCGGATCGTGCCCCGATCCCCCTTCCCCGTTCCTCACCCATTCCCCGGTACCTGCAGGTTCCGCGTGATGAGCTGATACTTCTCCTGAGGGCCGGGCGCGGGCTCCATGGCGGCGGCTGCGGGGGCAGGACAAGGCGTTACCGGAGCCCCCACCACCCCAGGACTCCCCAAGACCCCCCAAAATCCCCCCTGTCCCCCCCCTTTTCCCCTCCCCGTCCCCACCGACCTGCCCCGGGTTGCATCAGCCCCGCTCGGCGCTCGGCTAGCGGCGCCTGGGCGGCACGATCGCCGAGCTGCCGATGGGGAGGTGAACGGCGGGGAGGGGGCCGCGCTGCGCCAATCAGAGGGCGTCTCGCGCGGGGGGTTGCAGCTCTCCGCCAATCAGAGGGCTTCTCGCGCGCGCAGGGGCGTGGCCTCGGCGCCCTTAAGATGGCGGCGGGTGAGGGCCGGCCCGTGGCTGCTGCTAGGGCTCCTTTATCTCGTTTGTCTCGTTTATCTCGTTTATTTGGGGTGCTTTACCCCCTTTCCCGGCGCTCGAGGAGCGGCCGGTGCCCCGGCGGGCCGCGAGGAGGAGCGAAATGGGTGGGCTCGCCCCCAAAGCCCCGCCTTGGGGCGGTGCCGTTGAGGCGCCGGTTGGGCGGTGCCCCTTTAGGGAGGGATGAGGGGCCGCTGGGCTCCGTGAGGAAGAGGAGGGGTTGCTGGTGGTGTCAGTGCCTTCGAGAAGGAAAGGCTCCAGGGCGACCTTACTGCAGGTTTTTAAGTGCCTGAAGGGACTCCAGGAGAGGGACTTTGGACAAGGGATGGAGTGACGGGACACAGGGAATGGCTTCCCACTGCCAGAGGGCAGGGATAGATGGGATATTGAGAAAAAATTCCTCCCTGTGAGGGTGGGGAGGCCCTGGCACAGGTTGCCCAGAGAAGCTGTGGCTGCCCCATCCCTGGAAGTGTCTAAGTCCAGGTTGGACCACCCTGGGATAGTGGAAGGTGTCCCTGGATGGGGGGTGGGCTGGATCATCTCTAAGTTCCCTCCCAACCCAGTCTGGGATTTTGCCTTTTCGGAGAAGATAATCTCACGTGGTGGACAAATCACAAGCAGCCTGGTTTTATCAATTTAAGGACATTTAAGCTGTTACAGGCCATTTCCACAGAGTAAATCCTTGCACAGCCCCTGAATTCCACACACTGCTGTGGGAATGGCTTGGGAATCATCACCCAAGTTACCCAAGTCCTGCTTCCAGAGTCCTTGATGTAGGGCTGGAAGTACAGACCCAGCCCAGGATGGGGTGGGCTAAATTGGGAAGGTCCCACAGCAAAGAATCTGTTTCCTTGTCAGCAGTGGAAACTTGGGTTTCTTGGGAGACTCTTCCAACAAAGAGGCTTCAAAGAGTCGGTTCTTTCAAGTCCATTGGTTGGATTGGATTCAAACTGAGAGAGGGCAGGTTTAGATGGGATATATGGGGAAAAAATTCCTCCCTGGGAGGGTGGGGAGGCCCTGGCACAGGTTGCTCACAGAAGCTGTGGCTGCCCCATCCCTGGAAGTGTCCCAGGCCAGGTTGGAGCAATCTGGGATAGTGGGAGGTGCCCCTGCCCATGGCAGGGGGTGCAACTGGATGATCCTTAAGGTCCTTTCCAACCCAAACCATCTCATGATTCTGTAATTAGGACCTGCATTATCAGACTACCACACCCCATAGGACCAAATCCATGTTTAATTTGATTTTATTTATGTTTTTCTTGGAGAACTGGGAGGTAAATTGTAGAGCTCCAGGCAAGCACTGGGACTGCTCCTGACTCCACGTGTTCCTGTGGGGGGTTTGTACACACACAGCTCATTCCCCAGGTATTTTTTTTTTCCTACAGCATCATTCTGAAAGTGCCCATGTTTATTATTCTGAAAGTGCCCATGTTTATTATTCTGAAAGTGCTCATGTTTATTATTCTGAAAGTGCCCATGTTTATTATTTAGGCAGAATGACAAGAGGAAGCAGCAGAAATTCCCAGGTTTTATCCCTGCAGTTGCACAACCCCCTCCCTTTTTTAAGCAGTAGGTAGTCAAAGCAACAGGAAGACAAAAAGACATTCCTTTAAATCCTTGGTCAAAGAGGACAGGAAATACCTTTCCTTAGTCCAAATTCTCCTGCTGGCTGAGAGTCAAGTGCAGGGCTTTCAGGTCCAAAGATTCCTGTTGGGGAGAGTCCTCACTCCGAGGAAAAAGAGGGTTTGTTTGTGAATACTTGGAAACGGAAAGGTTCTTTATCTGGTGATCTTGGGTTGTAATGTGTGTTTTGTGTGAGTGTCTCAGTGACTAATCCCCTCCTGAA
Organism: Chiroxiphia lanceolata; assembly: GCF_009829145.1. Classification (NCBI taxonomy): domain Eukaryota; kingdom Metazoa; phylum Chordata; class Aves; order Passeriformes; family Pipridae; genus Chiroxiphia; species Chiroxiphia lanceolata. Next base: position 5,109,780 of record NC_045660.1, on the reverse strand, counting down.
TGACCCCTCTGCTCCCTGACCGGGTTACTCTTCCCTTGCTCAGTTTTTTCCTAACCCAAAAAAAGACTTTTTATGTGTTTATTTGTGTCTTTGCAGGGTGGGGGCTGAGACACTGGGAGCTTTCATTTAATACCTGAAGCGTGCTCTGTGATCTGGGGTTGTGAGCTGTGATTCCTGGGGTCTGGTGTGAGTGATTTGCAGCAGTTTTGGAGGGGGTGGCACAGAGATGTTGGTGATTGGGGTTTGTATTAGTCCTGCTTGATAAAACCCCGTGTGAGGGAACACTCAGGAAAGAGGGATTGGTTTGTGTGTTAGGACCCAAAAGAGTCAGGAATAGAGATGGTGCCTCAGCCAGTGTTTTCACCTTCCCTGTTACATCCCAGCACCTTTGGAAAGCAGCTGAGTTCATTTTATTGAAGGTGTTGGTTTTGCTGGCAGGTTGGAGCCGAGTCCTGCTGATTCCTCCTCTGAAGGGGCTGCTCAGAGGGCACCAGGAGCAGATGAACCTCAGAACAGGCCTCTAGAGCTGGAAGCAGAGATCCAGGCAGCGACAGCGACATGGGAGACGGTTCCCCTCATTCCCCTGGGCTCTGTCTGTGTCGGGAATTCAAACAGGACACGGTTCCCAGGGCCAAGAGGTTGTTGGATTCCGCAGCGCAGCTCCAGGCCCTGCAGTCAGCCAAGAGGGTTCGGGTGTTGAGTCATGTCTGCAGCACTCCAAAGCCATCAGAGAACCTGCTGCTCCTCTCCCCAGGTTCTCCCTGCTCCCATTTTCTGGATGACAGTGGCCAGGGCGACCTTGCTGCCAGTTTTTGTGGGTCCAAGTACAACGATGTGACCATTTCCCTGGACACCAGCAGGTGCTTCGATGACACTGAGCTGGATGACTCCCTGCTGGAACTGTCAGGCAGTGAGAAAGGGAACTCTCCTTTCCATTACACCGAGGAGGAGATCCAGGAAATCTTGGCAGATGATTGCATGGAAGCTGAGCAGCACCTGATTAGAAAAAGCCATCTGAGCCAAAGTGTAACTGAGGAGAGTGGACAGGCCGGGAGCAGCAGCTGCAGCGGGGCCTCAGTCAGTGAAGATGCCTCGGAGATTGCAGAGGAACCAGAGGCACCTCTGCCCCAGGAGCATTCCCCAGTCAGTTCTGGGTGTTATCCTGGCTTTTTGAGTGGAAGTGCTGGTTTGGGTGGGATCCACCTGCAGCAGGACCTGGACCTGCAGGATCTCCTGCGTCTCAGCCCCTTTGCTGTCGGCGATTCCGATGAGCCCATGGAGGGCAATTATCTGATGGAGGTGGAAAGAGAAACTCTAGAAGCAATGATAGATGATTGTTTAGGATATGCTACAACTGCTGGTAGCTGCATTCTCGAAAAATCCTTGGAGCCTAAAGGCCAGGAAAGCCTGGCTTTGGATTGCCTGGGAAGAACCGTGCCCTTGTTTCACCTTGGTGATGAGAGCCCAGCACCTGGGTCTGGAAACAAAGAACTTCCCAAAGCAACAGCGAGCTTGTTTTCAAGGAAATCAGACTCTCCAGAGGATGGTGAAGGGGAATCTCCAGGAGCTGAGCAGCCATCAGGCGACATTAAAGTAAACTCACATCTTAATTCTTGTAGCTAAAATGTTTTTAATTCCATTCCTTTGGGTTTGTGCTTGGGGTGATGTCCATAGGCACACAAGTGCTGTGTTTGTACAGGGGAGGATTTTTCAAGTGGAGCAAAGTGTGATTTTTATATAACTGTACAAGCAGAACTTACATGGAATGATTTTATTTTGCATGTTAATCCCTTTTTTCCTTACCTTTCCAGTTAAGTGACACAACCATAGTCCAGACCGTGCAGGAAGAGACAAACAGTGGGAAGAAACCTGGCAAAGTTATTATTGGCCCACAGGAGAAGGAGAAAAGGTAATTTCTTAGCAAGTTTGCACTTTGAGAAACATCCCAATTATTTCCTCAACCAATTTGTTGGTTGTGTGCTGCTGGGTTTTATCCTTGTCATTTAATTACAGAGCACTGAATTAGGGGGGAAAGCACTTAATAATTTACTCTGGAAGACGGGGAAGAATATCGGGATGGTCCAAAAGGGAAAGGAGGTGGTTAAGCCAGTTTGGGGCAGTGGTTTGAAGGCAGAACCGGGGACGTTTGTGCTGTTGTGGCTCCTCCCCGAGCACTTTTCCTGCAGGTGGCAGCAGCGGAGCGGGTCGGGATGGTTCCTCCTGCTCTCCCCTGCTCCTGGCGGTGCCACTTCGGGGGTTTTTCCCTGCAGTCCTGCTGCTCTCAGGTGTTCCGTGCGTTGCTGTTCCCGGCACGGCCCTGGGTGATGAGAAGGATCTGCTTTTGAGGGCTCTCTGCGGGTTCCTGGCGAGGTAACCAGGGCAGTGACCTGCCAGGTCACTCAGCTGACCCTCCTGCTTTGCTCTTGGGTGTTTTATCTTTGCAGCTTTAGTCAAACAAACACTTTCATTTTTTTCAGTCACAGAACAGGGCTGCAAGGAGGTCATGTCTGTAATAGTCCTGCAGGGCACTATGCCCTCTCTGTCTTCTGCAACCTGATTTGACGAATAATCTTAAAAAAAAAAAACCCCTAACACTATTTATTATTTTAAAGACTGAAACAACGGCCCTGCATTTCAGAAGTGAAAGTTGAGCAAAAGAAACCTTTCTATCCAGAGTGTGCACACCCACATGATGAAAAGGGTACCCCCTATATCAGGTAAGCCCTCAGGTGGGATGGAGTGAGGCTGGTGGGGAGGGAAAAATTGATGTCCTGGCAGGAGGCCTGGCTGGCTGGACTCGTGTTCTTTGATGTTTTTAATGTATTTGTTTTCAGAGGGGAATAAAAAGTGCCTGTTACACTTGCTCCAGCACCAACAGGCACACAGTTCCTGCACAGGACTCAGTCTTGCTCCAGGGCTGGTTCAGATGAGTTTCAAGGTTGGGGATACCTGGGAAAAACGTTGTGAAGGGAATTTGTGTGTCAGGGATGTTCCCAAAACAGGCCTGTGTCAGCTGGGAAAAGCAGAGCTGAGGTCTGGCTTAGCATTGGAAGGTAAGTCAGTCTTGTCAGTTCACAACTATCCCAGAAACATTAAGCTTGGAAAAACCCTCCCAGCCCATGGATCCACCCTGTGCCCCATCCCCACCTTGTCCCCCAGCCCAGAGCACTGAGTGCCACATCCAGTCCTTCCTGGGACACCTCCAGGGCTGGGGACTCCACCAGCCTCCCTGGAACCTGTGAACTCAGCCCGGGGGGATCTTTAGCTCCAGTGCTGAAGTTTGGATTCAGTGCTGACACCTCCTGTGTGTGGCCTCAGCGGTGTCATCCCAGAGCAGAGGTGTGAGGGAAGGGGTTGTAAAGAGCAGGGTGTGGATCTCAGCTGAAGGGTGACATCTGATGGGGAGGCCTGGGATGTTCTGAAGGGCAAAATGTTCTGGTATCTTCCAGCCACAGCTTCCCACTGTGGTTATTTTGAGTGTTCACGGGTGCAATAATTGTCATTTCTGGCGAGTCGTAAGGAAGTGACAGTTGTGTGGAGCCTGCACTTACCCGGGCACAGGAGCAGCTGCATAGCCACAGGGCTGCTTCCAGTGCATGAATGCAGCATAAGTAATGCAGAGGGGACGAGGCAGGCAAAGCTGAAATGGCCTGTTTTCTCTTCCTTTCAAATTAAAAATGCAAGACGTATGTTGTGAGTCACAGAAAATCAGGCAGGAGCTCTAAGTGAGCGGGGCTGACGAGTGAAATACAGCTCTATTTTGCCGGGGAAGAACATTGTCTGGGATGCACACAATTTGATTTTCTTATTAGTGCAAACCTCTCTTTATTTCCAAAGAGCTGCGGGCTTGGAATTCAGCCCGACAGACAGCGTGGGCTTTCCCAGTTGTCACAGATAAACCCTCTCAGTGGGCTGGCTGTGCCCTGTGTGCTGTTCCCAGGCACCTGGATCTGCAGAGGGTGCCTTGTGGGTCGTTTGCATGGGAAATGCAGAGCGCTCCCAAGAAATTCATGAAGGAAAATTAGCAGGTTTCAGAGCCAGCAAGGGAATTCCCTCTGGGAAGCAGTAACTAATATATTGCTGCTACAAATCTTTAGCTCTGTTTTGAGTTGCAAATCTCCTGGCATTTGTCTCAGTGTGATGTTTGCCTTTGCTATCCCGTCTTCTATGTAATCTGTCTGTTCTTCCTTATATCCTGGCTCCTGCTGCTGGGTTGTCTGAGGGAATTCTGGGCTGTCTACAGCAGAGATTTTTGTCTTTTCCTTCATCTGCACGTTATCTTGCACTTGCAGGTTCTCTATAAATACAACTTTCATATGTATAAATACAACTGTCACCTATATATCATAGATATCTATGTCTTAGATATGTTATGTATACCTTATATATTCTTATATTGGGTGATTGAGTGCTAAAAGTCACACTGACTGGTCGAAAGAAATCCTTTTATATTCAGAATAAACTTTTCACATCGAACCATCTCGAGTGAGTTGGGAGACAACCCGTGGCTCTGCCTGTGCCTCCTCTCATTCTGGTTTCTGGATGATATTCAATCTGAATAGATAAATTTATTTGCAGCTTCCTACAGGGGTTTAAATGCTGCTGAGGCTGCGTTGTAGCAGCTGTAAAAATGAGATGTGACTTGAACATCTGCTCGGCGATGGGTGGCTGATCATTGACCACACAAGATTTCTGCCAGCTGACCATTTGTCAGCGTTTGCACCTCGTTATTGCCCTTTATCCAGCAGCAAATAGAATTATTTCCCTCTTGAGGAGATCTCCCTCAGCGATTCTGGGTCTATATCAGCCACTGAAGTAATGAGGCTCCTAAAACTGTGTTGTTTGGAGCAAAATCATAGGCTGCTTGGAAGGGACCTTAAAGATCATCCAGTTCTACCCCCCTGTCATGGGCAGGGACACCTTCCACTAGACCAGGTTGCTCTAAGTCCCATCCCTGCCCCTCAGGTCCCTGGGAAGCTGCCCCTTCCCTAGCAGGATTCCAGCAGGAGCTCTCCTTGAGGCCTGGTGTGTTTGCTAGAGGTTTATGATGTTTTTAGCAATTCCATCAGACTTCTTACAACCTGGCAGAAACCTGATAAATTATTTCCTTGGATCACTCTTGAATCAAAGGGAGAGGAGGAGGAAATACCTTGTAAAGAGTCACAAACCATCTGGTTCTTACTGTAATAACAAAGATCAATATCTTTAAAAAACAGACAGTGTGTTTAAGGTGATGGAAAGGGAGAACAGTGTAAGGGAGCATATGGAGAAACAAATCTGTGAAATACAAATGAACTCTGTGCTTCCAGACTGTGCCTTGAAAGGATCTGGTCTGTTGATTGATGCTGAGCTGGCTGAGGGGGAAAAAAACCCCTTAATCTTGAATGAGTTTTTTCCTGCCCAAATTCATTTGGCTTGAATGGAGAGCAGGCAGGGAAGGTGCAGGACTGGGGCTGTGCTGCCATAAAGGAGGAATTACCTTTAGTGGTTGAGCCTGGGAGGGAGATATCACTTCAAAGGAAATGAAATCCACCTCCAAACCCTAAATTTCAAGAGGTGTGGGTTGGGGTTTAGAGTAGGGGATGGGGTAGGAATTGATAAAGCAGATTTCGAGGAGGTTTATGGTGAGGGGAGTGGGAAGAAGTTACCAGTTCTTAGGGGGTGATAGTCCTGGTCCAGGGGCTTCTCTCACATGGCTTCTGTTTGCAGGGGGATTTGCAGAGATAATCAGAGCTCCTGGTTTCTAAATGAGTGGAACTTGCCTGAAAGTCTCATCCTAAATCTGTAGTTTGGTCTCAACTGCTGTGAAAGGATGAGGGATATTTTAATCTGAACTGCCACGGGACAGAACTTATTTAGGGTGTCACTGTCCCCTTTCCTCAGGTGTAATGGCCAGAAGGACTCTTCCTCTGAGCCCTGGGGTAGATGGTTATGTGAGGCACCGAGGTAATAGCTTTTTCCAAGTATTTGTGGGGTTAGGCTGCCCCTGAGACTTTCCCTTTTCCTCTTGGAGAGAAGCTCAAACCTCTTCCTGGAGTGAGTCACTGTGGTAGTTTGCACAACTTGTCTGCCCTCAGGCTGGGGGTGAAAGGAAATATTCCCTCTGCTTTAAGACCTGAGACTCACAATGCCAAGGCAGGGAACTGACCTGTGGAAAGGCTTAAAAATTTGTGAAAAGCTGTGATTTCTTACACACTTATCACAGACAACACGAACTGCTGTGTGCAGTGAGAGTTTGCCTTTTGTGAGCTGTCCTGGAGAACCTCCCTAAACAACCCATCCCAAACCCATGGATTTTTCAAGAACACTTTGTAAAAAAAAAATCCCCTCTGGAAGTATCATTTTTTTGGACAAGAAATGTCAGTTTTCCTTTGGGTAAATAAAAGCTGATGCTGCAGTTTTTGAGGGAGACCTGGAATTTGCTCAAGAGACACCCCGTGATTCACATCCCTCACGTGACTGCAGTGGCAGGATGGAAAATCCTCGGGGTTTTTACTGGCCAAGGACACACTCCCAGTTCTTTACAGAGAGACCTGGGAGAGATGGACTCCAGCAAGGGCAGCATTCCAGGGAAGGAGCTGTTCTGATGGAACACAGGCTGGAAGAAATCTCTCCCCAGCTCTTGGTGTGACCAGGTTGCTTTGGCTTGAGACCTTCTGCTCACTACCTGTTTTTGCTGTAGAAATAAAACTCTCAGTGTTGTGGATGTGCCAACCCTGTGCCAGGCAGATGTTCCTTCTCCAAACCACTGGTTTTTTCAGGAGTGCCCCCCCATGGTTGTCCATACTCCTTCAGATTTTATTTTGCTTTGCAAACCAGATGGGTTTGCAGTTTATAAATTGTGTTTCCTGAGTTATGCTCAGCCCTGTGCACGGAGAAGAAGAAGAAGAAGAAAGAAAAAAAAAAAGAGGTGACAGAGTTGGCTTTCAAAATTATCTTTTCCAAAGTGCAGAAGGGGCAAAGCAGCCTCTAATGATGTGACAAAGCTTTGTAGCACTCTGAGGCCTGGAGATAACCAAGCTCGTTGAGGTAATTTGTTTTTTAATCTTGCTTTTCTGAGGCTGCTTGGAGTTTTGTGGGGGTTTGCCTTGCTATTTCAGAATGTGCAAATGAGAGGATTTAACGTGAGTGCAGCACTTTGGGAGGAAAATTTGCTGCCTGTTTGAAGTGCCTGTTAGTTGAGCCTCCAGCCTTTGTGGTGGGCCAGGGAGAAAGAGCTTTGCAAAGGAGGTGATAGAGCACAAAGCAGAGTCCCTGAAAGGACAGGCTTTAAACTTCTAAAATATCAACTTCTTGCTTTCCAAGGTGCCTTCTTAGGATGTGGTTTTTCCTTTCAAAACCTCCTCAGAGGAAAAATAGGTACCAGCTGCAAACCCCAAGGAAACAGAGAAGGGTTTTTTTCAGAGAAGATGCTGTTCCAGCCTCTCATAGCAACACTTCTCTTGTGTTTGTTTTAACTGTTTGACTTCCTTTTGCAGAAATTACCCAAGGTCCAACAAGAAACCTACCCAGAGGTACAGCCATACCCACTGGGTGAGGAAGAACTTGGCCAAACTCCACGATTTCCAGAGCATTCCCAACCACTTCCAGTGTGACCCCGTTTGATTTTGCTGTGTTCTGCATTTGGAGTTGATAACTGGTCTGGTTTTTAAGTGGTTTGTATTTGGAAAAGTTGTCTTTAAAAAAGGCCACTGGGAGTTTCTCTGGTTTTGAAACATTTGGGGCAGGTTTGGAAATGCAGTTTAAGCATGATCTGCTTTGTGTGGGCAGCTTTTATGCTTTGCACCCTTTGAACTGCAAACAACCTCCTCACAGGTCAGGGGTGCAGTTGGTGTTCAAGAGGCAGGATGGGATGTTGGATCATTTCACTGATGGAAGCTGGAAAACAGGCTTTGAAGTGGAAAAAACTCGATTTAAAGCTTGGCATTGAGTCTCCTGCAGGGATTGGGATCCCTTTGGATAACATGAGGGTTTAAAACTGTGAGAAACAGCTGTGGCTGCTGTTCTCCTCCGTTTGACAAAGTTTGTGAACTCAGGAGGAGCTGCTGATTTCACTGCTGGCTTGTCTTGTTGCTTTTGTCCCTGAAAAGTTTGCCTTTTTGGATTGTTTTGACTTGTTTCATTTGTGACTTCTCTTGTAAAAGTATTTAACGAGATTTGCACTCGAGTTTATAAATATTTTGTACCTGTTAAATGTAATTTTCTTTTTTTCCTGTGTTACTGGGGCCCTTCTTTCACTTACCTTCCTGGGCTGCCCAGATGAGAGTGACCTTGTGTTCATTTGTGTGCCACAATCCAACAGCAGCTCCTGATCTCTGTGCTGCCTCCATCTCCTTCTCTAACAGAGCATAAAACCTCCAAATTCTTTGCAGTTGGAGAGGATGATCTTCAAAATGCTCTTCCCAGGGTTGTCAGCAGGACCTTCTGACCCCTTTAGGTGTTTATGGGGGGGATTTGGAGAGCAAATTAGGTTTATTCGTGGAGGAAATCATATTATATTTTCATCACAGTAATTTGATTTGGTTTGGAGATGCTTTTGGTTGATATGATCTTAAAGAGATAAAATTTAAACTGATGTTTTTAGGGTCGTGGTTCATATATTTTGTTCTTTTACCCTTCTGGAGCAGGACAGGAGGAAGTGGCTTTGAAAAGCAGGGAAAGTTTCTCTTGCTGTCCCAGATGTGCAGTGACTGAGACACAGAGAATGGAAGTAATTTGTGCCAAGGATAAGCAGGGAAGCTTGGAGCAGAGCCTGGCACTGCCTGGCTACACTAACTCCCAGATAACACAGGCTCCAGTGAGGGAGGAATCCATGGACAGCACGTTTGGGGATGGGTTGTACAGCTGTGGGTGGTGCATGGCCAGTGTTAGGGCTTTGTGTCAAGAATTTTTCAGCAAATATCACATTATTGATGCCCTCAGAGCCTCTTGGGTGACTTTTACCTCTAAATTTTGTCCTCAGAGAGCCTTTCGTGGGAAGAGAAGGGGAAATCCCTTGGCAGCACTGGTTGGGAAGTGTGGGGGTTATTAGCACGTGGTGGTTGTTGTCTCCTAAACCAGTGAATCCCACATATTAGGTGTTGTGAAAAAGGAATAATTTACATGTGGTCCTGGGGGCAGTTTCACCTGCTGTCTAGGTCACAGAATTCCAGAACAGTTTGGGTTGGAAGGACCCTTAAGGCTCCTCTCCTTCCACCCCTGCCAAGGGGCACCTTCCACTGTCCCAGGCTGCTCCAGCCTGGCCTTGGACACTTCCAGGGATCCAGGGGCAGCCACAGCTTCTCTGGGCAACCTGTGCCAGGGCCTCCCCACCCTCACAGGGAGGAATTTCTTCAATCTCCTCCTAACAAAGTTTGCTTCAGGCATTCTGAGAAGGCCACAGGGGCAGCAGGAGCCTGAGTGCAGAGCCTCTCACCCCCTCCCGTGGTGAAAGCAGCCTGGCTGGATTACTGGAGGGTTTATCTGATATTAAACTGCTCCCAGACTGGCTCTTTGGAGGCCAGAAGTAACTCAGCAGTGGCAGCAGCTGCTGCAGTCACACAGTGCTGGGAGAGGGAAGCTCTGTCTCCACCAGTGATGGACAGTCCCTGCTGATCAGCAGGGGGAGAGCAGTGGGAATACCACAGGAAATCTGCTTCCTTTGCTGAAATTCAGGATTTTCCACAATTTTGTTATGTAACTGTTTATGGGATTATCACTGAGTGATGTACAGCAGCCAGGGTGTTGTTTATACCACCTTCTCTTAAAACAGGCTTTCTGGTGGCAGTTCTACCCTGCTGAGAGAGTGAAATCCTGCTCAACAGGCAGCACCTGACCCTGGCAGGGAGGGGATGGTGTCTGCAGGGTGCTGTGGCTCAGACCAGCTTCCCTGTGCTGGACATTTTGGGCACAGGCAGGTGCCTCCTCCCGGGGTGTTTGTGCTCCTTGTGAATGTAAAACTCTCACATGAATGAACACTGCCAGCTCTGCTCTTCCAGAAGGGATCGAGGCTCCTGGGCAGCTTTGTGGCTGAAAATTTCCTTCTTTGACATTGGAAGTGATTCATATCTGCTGAATGGTGGAGACACTGCAGGGGGAGGGAGGGATTGTGGATTAAACCTTCGTGGAAGGACGTGCTGTGTGTTTGCTTGAGTGTAGCCAAGGGCTGTGTTGATGATTTTATTTTTTTTTTTTTTTTTTGCTGTAGTAGAATCCAGTGACATCAGTAAGGCTGGAAGAAGCTGCTTTGTGCAAGCCCTGCGTGAGCTCTGAGATGAAAGGCCTCACAATTAAAAATTTAACAGCGTTTATCGATGTATTACAGGCAGCCAACAGCAGCTGGAAGACAATGGGACTGAAATTAAACTACTATGTGGGGGTTTTTTTCTGCCTTCCTCTCAAAAACTAACCAGCTCTTCCCTACTTTTGTGCTGTAAGGGGGAAGAAATTATGTCCTGAAACAGGAAATAGTGAAAGCTGGTAATATTCTCCCTTTGAGAGGATTTCTAGTGCCATGCAGGTGCAGCCTGTGCTGAACAGGTCTGGATGGTATAAATAGGCTTTATTTAGCAGTTGGTGGCACTAAATGTGGGGGTTTTGTCAGCTAAAAAGGACAAAGTGTCAAATGGCATCGTGGGGCTATGTCATTATTGCCACTCAATGGCTTTGCATCCAGATTCCAAGGAAAAAGATGGCTTTTCTGGCTGCCAGCTTCACTGCCTCCATCTGGGATCTGAAATTCAAGCTGTGTCTTCCCTGGCTCTGTCACTAATAATAAAGATCCCTCATTTGGAGCTTACTTAAACAAAATTGATGCTGATGCAGGAGCTGAGAGAGAACCCAGCTCTCCTTCCTCGAGGCGTGTGGGCTGCAGCACCAACGAGGAGGAACATCCTCATTTTAATCCACCGGGTCATCAGACAATTTAATAGACACCAGATTTGTGGAGGAAACAGAAGATATTTTAGCATAACAAGCATGTTGATCACGCAGCTTTTTAACAAGTGCTAGAAAGCTGATGGAATTTGGTCAGCTCAGCGTCTGCTCCCAGGCTCGGCAGTAATGGCTCATTATGTGTCGTTAGGAAGCTTTTCTGCAAATCTGGGGAAATTACATTTGGTGGGGAACATATGGTGTAATGTTCAACTCTCTCCTTGGGAAGTGCAGGCTGACTACTCAGTCAAAGAGGTGCCATATTTTTATCAGGAGAGTGGATGTGCAGCTGTGACATTCGCTTTGGAGCGAGGTAACCTTTCATGTCTTTGGCAAACACTGGCATTAGCAGCCTGTTCCTCCTCCCAATTTAAATCTCCTCCAGAAAGTCATTACCAGCTGAGATTGTACTAACACTTTCCGCCGTGTAGGTGTTTCCTCCTCGGATGCTATTGAACTGTCAAGGAATAAAATGCCTAATGTTCTCATTTTCCTCGGAGGAGAGAGCCCAGAGCTTGTGCTGGTGCCTGTGGTGGCGAGGGAGGTGTGAGAAGTGGCTGGTGCTGTGTTGTGAGTTGGAAGGACACGCTGTGCAGGGTTTGTTTGCTCCACACTTCCTCCCGCGGCTCCGCTTTCCTAAACTCGTGGGGGAGGAATATATTGGCTAAATTGTACTTGTAGGCATAATATTACAGTGCTTGGAAGGATGGAGGCAAGTGGTGCTTAACTTTAAACACTGCCAGCCCTGAGTGTGCTGGCAAAGGGTTCTGTTTGCAGCTTCTTGCTCCCGTTGTGCCCCCGGTCTCTGCTCAGTTGATTCTTGGGAATCAGCAGGATTAATCCCCAGGGGCTGCTGGGGGGCTGCTCCCCTTTGCTTTTAGAGATCAGCAGGGAATCAGCACTTGCAGGGCTCTCTGGGCTCCCTGTCATGCCAGCCCACTCCCACTTGCTGCTTTTTAGTATTTATTGAAACCTCCTTTTTCCAGCTCCTGCTCCAACAATGAGTCAAAATCAGCAGTCAGGGAAAAACACGCGGGGAACGTGGGTGGCCTTTGGGGTATGTTCTGCTGTGGCCCAGCATGACTTCCCTCAGTGTGTCTTGGGTTTATTTTTCCCTGATCCCTTCCCTTTATTGACTGTAAAACACCTCAGGAGTATCTTTTGGCAGCTGTTGTTGGGAATGAGGTCTCTGTTCTAAAGATGGGCTTGAACTCACACAGGCCCAGAGCCTTAGTGGTGTGGGACTCTCATGGGTGACAGTGGAATTTAATACCTAAACAGCTTTGATGTTTATGACCCTCAGAAAAGCGGGTTTTTAAATAACTTTCTTCTCCTATAAGGGGAAAACCTTTTCCTAAAGCGTGGTCTTGTTGCATCACTTCAATCTGGAGTTGCTGAACATATTTTCTTGAACTGGATGGCTTGGGAGTCCCTCTCTGAGCTGAGTTGCTGCCAGGCTGCATTTGTTTCTCCTCACTAACAGCATTATTTCCTTACTCTCAAACCCTGCAGTTATGGGGCATCATGATGACCCTGGCACCTCCTGCCCTGTCGTGGTGTGAACATTGACACCGACCCTTTACATTTTAATTCTCTTCTACCAAACGAGTGGCCCCGTCTCTGTTAGGAAAGAAATGGCTTAAACCTGTCGCTGGGGAATAGCAAAGGGGGTTTGGTCTTCAGTCCCAGGGACAACTGTCTTTAAAAACAGCCACACAACCCCCCCACCTGCCAAATTACCAGGGTGAGTTTCCTCTTGAGCACCTTCTGAGGGCTGTTTGCTTGGCTGTCTGCTCCCGGATTAGGAGAGAGCATCTCCCTTATCGTTTTGCACATGCTGTACCATCTGTCCCAAATCTCCCTTTGGAGGGCTATGGATTCCAAATGCTGTTTCTTTCTTTAGGAGATAACAGCCGTGTCTGAAGGATTTTGCTAGGTATGGCTGTGCTGCTATTTATGGTGCAGGTTTGTTTTTTTTTTTTGTCCTGCAGCCAGAGTGAACTCTGAACCTTCCTGGGTTTCTCCACCCAGACATTTTGGGTTGTAGTCACTGGGAAACACAGGGAAGGCCCCCCAGTTCTGTGGGGTGTGTTCTGCTCGTAGCAGGTGAATATAAAATTACCAAATTCAGATGTTACAAGGACACAAGAGATGCCTTTAATCTTTTATTGTACATTATAAAATGTTTATTGCTCTGTCTGTATCAGAGGTGTTGACCTCTCCCTCTTGGTGATGGAGGAGTATGTTCTGGCAAAGGATCCACTGAAGAGACCTTTGGGGTTGGCCTGTCTTCTGAAACCAGCACAAGGGAAGCCTTTGCTTGTTCACCAACACATCTGCAAGCAAACTTCCCTGTGCCTTTCTCCCAGACCAGCTCTTTTGGAAAGGCTGGTGCCAGTGGAAGAGGAGAGATGGCTGAAGTCCTTCCTGCCAGCCTGTTTCTTTGCAGGGACTTCTCACCCAGGCTCATCTGAGTGCAGGTTTGTTGTAACGAGATCCAAACCCTACTCAGGCCAACCTGTCTTGGCATTGGATGGAACAAGTAGGATCCTGCCTCATCCCCTAGTGCATATGGAGTGGTCTCGTGGAGTAATTAAATAAATACAGATACCCCATGGCACACTACAGAGAGTAAATCTTGTCCACATGATGGTCCTGCATCTACCAGCTTCCAGAGCACCAGCAATCCCAGGGATCCTGTCAGCTTGCAAACATCAAGCACTTAATAAGAGAGAGGAGAACCCCAGCCCCTTTCCCGTTCATCCTCATCCTTTTTGGGAAGGGCTGTCTCCAGCAGATACCTGCCCTCACAACACCACAAAAATAGTGCAGGCACTGTCAGGAGAACCAGCCCTTCCCACAGGAACCCTGCTAGAAGAAGCATTTTAAGAACCTAAGCCCTCAGAAAAAGGTCCCTCAGGCCAGAGCCTTCCACAACAAACAGCTCTTGCCCCTGGAGCCCTTGCATAGCAACCGGTATCATCAGGTATTTTGTCTTTTTTTTCTTTTTTTTTTGTTTTTTTTTTGCTGACTGGCTACATTTTTATGGACCTTTTATCACACTGGTGGTGGACTCAGGCCCAGCTGAAAATACCATGAAGAAAATGGTTGAAATTATCCTTGGAAGCTAAATAACAGCTTCTGGTGTCCCCTCGTGTCTGTCTGTGCCTCAGTGTTCCCCGGTTTTCTGAGGTGAAGAGCACCAGTGTGAGACAGGAGAGACAGCAGCAGTGAGAGATGTGCTGCAGCCTGACCGGAGAACAACCAGGGGAGGTTCTCCTGGTGGGAATGGAAACTGGGGGATGCCTTTTTTTTTGTTTCTAAAAAAAACCCACCTGCAAGACGTGTCACACAACACACATCGATGAGCAAAGCAAGGCGAGAGCGCGCAGCAGCCAGAATTCGGCTCGTTGGTGGCGTTTGGGATGAGCTTCCCTCCATTCCTGCTCGGGGAGGGGTGTCGGTGCCTGGTGCCCGAGCTCACGGGAATTCTGTCAGGGTGGAGTGACAGCGAGACCAAATAGAGACACAACAAAACCTCGTACGTTCCCAAAGACAGGAAAGTCGTCCCAGAAGACGGAGTGTGAGGGGGGAAAGGAGTGTGTGAGACGTTGCTCCAGCCCGGGTGATCCACGAGTCCGGGTCAGCACCTGTCTCACCGATGCTTTTCCGTCTTCTTTGGGTGTCAGGGTTTTCTGAAGGATTTTCCTTCCTGGCCAGATGTTTTGCAGGACACGGGCGAGGAGGTGTCTGCCAGCAGGTGACAATCACTGGGTCTCTTTCCAGGTCGCTCTGGCAATGTTTCACCTCCCCAGTCATCACGGCTCAGAGGCAGAAAGTGAGAGTGAGGGATGGAGTCCATCGATCAGGTGACAGGCCTGTCATGCTTCGATGATATTCACTGAGGGCTTGTTTTTTGGAAACTAGGAGAGAAGAGGAAACAAAGGGAGAAAAGATGGATAGAGGGGAAAAAAATCAACCCACATCAGAGGTCAGGGCACTGTGCTGGTCAGGTTTTGTGAAAATTCTTGTCCCGTCCCCTCATGATGATGCAAAAGGGCCAGGGCTGAGCCTTAGGCTTCTGTGGTTCCTCACTGCTTCTGAGTGAGCAGAAATTAGCGAACTGTTTAAAATAATAAATAAATGTGAAGCGGTGGGGATGTGCCAGAGAGAATAGAAACACAAGGAAGTTAAATTAATTGAAAGAAGTCGGTATAAATTACAGGCTTGAGCCTGTTCTAAGCTGAACCTGTTTACTAAGGCTGTGACAAACCTTTGGCATCGTGCGTGTTGCCAGCCAGTGCTCCTGCTGATTAACTTTGAGTTAATTACAAGAGCGGTGTCCTCTTTGCCACGTGCCCCCTGAGGGCCGTGGAAGGACCCAAGGAACTCGTTGTTCTTCCAGAGGTGTTCAGATAATTCAGAATTGTGGGTTAAATCCTGATTTCTGGTGGCAATTCAGGCCCATCCAGAGGCGTGGCTGGCAGGCTCAGAGCACGAAGTGGCGCGTGGGGGTGGAGGGTGTTCCTTTTTCGCATCCCGGCTGGAGGGGGGGTGTTTAACAGAGGGTTTTTGGGTGGTTCAGGGCTGTGTGCCCCGTCCCCAGCTCTCACCTTGCTGCGCAGGAGCCCCCCGCCCTGGTGCTCCGGGGTGCTGTTCTCCGAGGCGCTCTTGGCTTTCTCCTTGCTGTTGTTTGGCTCGTTATCTTTGATGATGTCGTACTGTCTGCAGAACAGGGCAATCACCCCTGACAGGAAAAACCATCAGTGATCACACAAACGAGCTCAGCCTGCCGAGATCAGAGATCCCCCCTTGCCAGCCGCCTTTGTGCCTCCTCGGCAGCATCCACAATTCCTCCCAGGGATCATTTTCTAACGCAGCCAGGCAGCCCTCTGGCTCTTTCCTTCCCCCGTGCCTAATTCCATGCTAAACTAGTTAGACAGGAGGACAGAAGCTTAATTATGTTCCAACTTCCCTGTTAATAAATGGGACAAGTGTTTTAAGCCCTCACGCCAACAACCAACCCCTGCGGTTCGATGGGATTTTTTTGCTTTGCAAACACAGGGGCTCCTGGAATCTCTGGTCAGTGAAAACATGTCCTCTGATCTCTGTCCTCTGAGGGGAAGAGGAGCTGGAGCTGGCAGAGGGGAGGCAGGTCCTGTGTGCCAGCAGCAGGACAACACCTGCAAATGGGCAACAGCCACAGCAGCACAAGCTGCAAGTGGAAATTTCCTCCTGCCCAGGCACATGGAGAGGGAAGCAGGGGCAGCCATGGCACGTAAGAAGACTGCAAATGTCTGTCTCCAAAGCTTCCTTGTGATGCTTTCACCAAATAACATCTCTGCCTGCACATTCCAGACACGTAGGTTAAGTAGGTCCAGGCAGATGCTGCTTTTCCCTTACTGAAAAATACTCCTTAATAGCAAAATGTGTGTAAAACTTCCACCAGATCGTCACAAACTGCTCTGTGAGGTGAGCTGTGGTTATGGCAGCTGCCCCCAGGCTTTGCTGACATGCACAGTGATCCCAGTCCTTTCTTTGGGAATGGGGACAAACAGCTGAGCCTGGGAGAGCAGGTGTTAACATCTGCCAGGGTCACACCTTCTGTGATCTCAGAGGGCAAAACTGAGGCACCAAGAAGCAAAGTGCCACGAAAAATGTCAGAAACACGGATAGCACAAGAGTTTGGGGGCTTGGCTCTGTCTAGAGCCCTGGGCATGGACTGGTTCCAGTTTGGATTTGCTCAAACATCATCACACAGGACGGGTTAAGAGCTGGAGGGAGGGTTTTTTTACACTGAGACATTGTAAAGAACCCACTTGATGCAGAGAGATTTTCCCCCCCACACCCCTCCTCTCCCTTTTAAATGTAAGTCATCTGTCTGGAAGGGAAATTGTGGGATTAGCAAATTCTTTGTTCCCAGCTGATCTGAGTTTCAGATTATTCTACAGGGGGAGATGAATCAGTTGTTCAGTCACTCCATGTAATTATTCATGATTGTTTTTCCTGGCAGGGCATTTAAATTTGGATGTGCACAAGTAAAACTTGGCATAAATGCTGAAAAAATCATGGACTAGAGGTTTTGGAAACCCTTTAATTTAGTTTAGGGTTTTGTGTGGTTGTTGTCTTTGGGAATAACTTCTGCCCTGGCTCTGGAGGTGCAAATAAGGGCAAAAAAAAAATGTAATGCATGGATTCACTTTGCAGAACTGTGCATGACACAGTTAATCCTTCCTTCCCCCTCTGTGATGAGGAAAATTCTGTATGTGGGAAAGTGGTTTGACTGGGACAGGGGAACTAAACACGAGTGGCAAAGGCTGTCTTGTTATGGATCACAGATTTATCCTGCTGCTAATTTCCCTCCCTGCCAGATTTCCTCGGGTCACCTGGGCCATTCAGGGAGCAAATGTGGGCTCATTAATGTTTTACAGGCAGCCAGGGGACGCTGGGGGGCTCTGAACAGAAAACAAACCTGTGCAAACTTGACTTCCCATTAACTCATGGGTGTAATTTCCAAACAACAGCCACTTCAGACACACTAAACCGACGGAGCAGGAGTTGGAGGGATTTTCCTCTCCCTATTTACAAGCTTAAAACACGAGTGAGATCTCCCCTAGGTGCAATTTCCTGTAAGATCTGTTGACATGTGGTGCCAGGCTCTTGTTGGAAAACTCTTCCATATGCTTCCATTATTTTAATTGGTTTTAAGTAGGTTTCAGTGTGCACATTTATATATATATATATATATATATATATATATATATATATATATATATATATATAAAATAGTGGGTGTGGAGAGTGAGACTCTTAAATTTCTGTTTTACATGAGTGTTGGAGTCATATAATATCCAGATAATTACAGATGCCCTGGATCATCTGAAGGGCTCAAGGCATCCCCTTGGGTGTTTGGGTGCCCCATCCCTGGAAGTGTTCCAGGGCTGGTTGGACAGGGCTTGGAGAAACCTGGTCTAGTGGGAGGTGTCCCTACCCATGGCAGGGGGTGGGACTGGATGATCTTTAAGGTCCCTTCCAACCCGCACCTGTCCATGATTCCAGGGCTGAGGGCATTATATTCAGATAATTCTCTAAAAAAATGAGATTACAGGATTAGCCATTGGGAATTGTCTCCATCAAGTCCAATATCTACTCCTGGTGGACCAGACCTGACCCACTGATTCACCTGCTTTTGGCGCTGCCCAACCTTACAGCTGAGTACTCCACACTCCTGGTGGGAGGAAGGGTCTCTTTTCAGGTCTTTCCATGATTACATGTGCAAACCAAGCCATCCATCCATCCATCCCTAGGGATACTCCATGGATATCACATGCTTTTGAGGGAGAGGTTGAACTGACCTGCCCACATGAACAACACCACAACAATGATGAGAATTTCCCCCGCTCGCAGCTGTTGGTTTTTCTTCGCCATCTCCTTCATTGTCACCTCATCTGCACAAGGGGGGAAAGAGAGACATGAAACCAAACACCCTGACCCAAATCTGCAGTGTGCCAGGGTCACAGCTCTGAGGGAGTCCTCACTCTGACAGGAGGGCAGCTTAGAAGGGATGTTAGGAAGAAATTCCTCCCTGGGAGGGTAGTGAGGCCCTGGCACAGGTTGCCCAGAGAAGCTGTGGCTGCCCCATCCCTGGAAGTGTCCAAGGCCAGGTTGGAGCAACCTGGGCTAGTGGAAGGTGTCCCTGCCCATGGTAAGGGGTGGGAACAGGTGATCTTTATGTCCCTTCCAAGTCAAACCATTCCATGATTCTGTGATTCATTCTCTGATTCTGTGACATCCCGAAGGGACAGAGCAGTGGGACAGGATCAACAGGAGCTACCACAGGGTGAGCCCACATATTACCTGTGCCTGTGGTGGCTCTGCTGTCTCTGTCCCTGTTAGTGCTGTCTGTGGCTGTCACAAAGCCTTGCAGGCTCCAGCAGTTCCAGGAGCCTGGCAGGATATTTTGCAGTGGAGCCCTGGGATTCAGAAAGGAGCAGAGCCTTTTTGCGGGGCGTAATTCGCCTCCTTGGCTTCAAAGCACTAAGAAGATTACAGTTCAGGCCCCCAGAAAGGGAGCACTGCTCCTCTTAGTGCTTTCAGATGAGCAGCAATTCAGTATTTACAGCCACCAAATCTTTTAATAGAAAGAATCAAGAACTTGCAACATCCTTGGAACCACGGCCAAATGCCCTGGAACAGGCTGGATTCTCAGCAGGCAAACAGGGACCTGTGTGTCCCACAGTCCTGCACTCCTGGGCCCTTTTTGGAGCAGGGATTCTTGCTGACAGAAACCCCTCAACAATCTGGTTTGGCTTGAGAGGAACAGGTGAAGGAGTTGCCAGCGAGGAAGTGCCTGATTTCTTCCATGGAGATATCCAAAACCCAACTGGATGTGATCCTGGACAACCTGCCCTGAGCAGGGCTTTGCACTGGGTGATCTCAAGAGGTCCCTTCCACCCTCAGTTTTCTGTGATTTGGCAGAAATATTTCAAGTGTAAGAAATATTTGGGCTATTTTTTTTCCCTGCTGCCCTGGAATCCAAGCACGGGAGGCTCCTCGAATCCCACAAGTGCCAGTGCCATCCAGGGGGCTGGTTCCACATGAGTTCACAGACTGCTCAGGAATTTCCCCCTGGCATTCTCCACTTGCAGGGAGCTGGACACACAGCTCCCAGCATGGAAACCTTCTCCTCCTCACTTTGCCTGTTAAACCTCATCTGAAACGGGAGAAAGGAGCAGCCCGCCTTGGCAGCACCTCCCTGTCACCTTGTGCCCCCCTCAGCCTGGTCTGCTGGGTACCCTGAGACGTCCTGCTTGTCCCCTGGGGGCTGTGAGAGGACACTCAGCCCCCTGTGTGTGTTTATCCCAGCCATTCTCCCTGCACAGGATCCTGTTTCCTCCCTGCAGAGCCCTGCGCTGCCTTGGGCGTCCCGGGGGCCACATAGGAACTCACCCACACTTGCCTTTATTTTTAGAGGCTAGTTTCTCAGCTTCCCTGGGGGTCTTGAAGAGGACTGGCTCACTGGCAGGGCTCTGGCCTTGGATGCTGATGGACTGGACATGCACAATGTACTCAGTGTCCTCCTCTAGGTCCCAGAGGGCACAGGAGCGGGTGGTGGTGTTCACCTCCTGGATGAAACGCAGCATCCGCACGTCCTTCTTCTGGAAGCCGAGAGAGGAGAGCACAGAGTGGTGGGGAGGCCTCCCGTGTGCACTGCTGTCCCCTAAGGCCACCTGCCTCCTGCCCTGCCCACCAGGGACGTGGGGACCCATCGGGCCCTTCCCTCTCTGCAGCCACCAGCACACAAAGCGCCGCTGCAAAGAGGACGGGGAGCCAAATCCCCTCGGACCACGAGGGGCAGGACGAGAAGGAATGGGCTTAAATTGCAACAGGAGGATTTGGGCACTGAGGGGACCTGGGGGGGGAAGACAAATGTGGCTGGAACTGAGCAACTGTAGGCACTGTACCTGTTGGGAAATTGCAAATCCAATGACAACTTCGTCCTCCAGGACATCCCAAGTCACCACGGCCGAGTTGGCTTTCAGGTGTTTGACCGTGACATTTACTGGAGCCGACGGGCTGTCTGCAAGGAGGGAGAGCAGAGCCTTTACAGGGGCAGGGGGCAGAGCTAGGGCAAGGAAGGGAGTGGGAAAAGACCTTCCTCAGGGTCCTTCCCGGGTTTGTTTCTGGGTATGGGACCTGGAAATTGCAGGTACTCCAGGTCTCGATTCCCAGTGAGGTTCGAGGAGATCTCTGCTGAGAGTATGAGTGTCATTGGGCACAGGTTCAAACTGAGAGAGGGGAAATTTAGCTTAGATATTGAGAAGGAATCCTTCCCTTTGAGGGTGGTGAGGCCCTGGCACAGGTTGCCCAGAGAAGCTGTGGCTGCCCCTGGATCCCTGGAAGTGTCCAAGGCCAGGTTGGAGCAACCTGGGCTAGTGGAAGGTGCCCCTGCCCATGGCAGGGGAGGGGACCTGGATGATTTTTAAGGTCCCTTCCAACCCAAACTGTTCCATGATTCTACATATGAAATAACTGACCCTTGGGAAGAGTTTCTTTGCCAACACAGCCAAGCCCTGAGCAGCTCATTCATCTCCTCCTTCCCAGCCACGCTCCACGTTTTCTCTGTTGTTCCCTACTACGGTCTGACAGTGACAGCTGGGAGGAGATGCAAAATCTGCCTGGGAAGTATGCAAAGGGAATGCTTTGATGAGCACTCTGGAGGTTTGAAATGCAGGAGTAGTAACTGGGAGTGTTTCTTTTGCTTTTTCCCTGTAAGTTTGGCAGAAAATGTTTCATACACATTTCGTGGCCGATGTCAGAGGAAATCCAGCAATCATCCACCCACTGGTGACAGGACACACTGAGGGATATTGCACTGGGAGAAGGGCAGGCCAGGAAAGCAGTTGCCTGAGGCTCTGTGTTTATTCCCAGTTCCAGTAGAATGGCTCTGTGGAGCTGCCAGCCCTGCCAAGGAGAGCTGGACTCCTGCACACCCTCCCTGGGAGCCTCTTCCCCAGGGAGCTACACAGTCCAAAGCCCTTCTTGGCATCTCAGGTGAAGGTTTTACATCATAGACTTGGCACAGCTCTTCCAGCTGGACTCTGTTCCCTCTCCTCTGGTCACATTTAATTCACAATCTCCAGCTTGTGCCCTGAACCCAAAGCAGTAAATGCTCTAAATAACCTCAGGAGGGTGAGGAAGAGTAATGTTTTTTCTGACTTTTATAAGAAGATAATACTTTTGTTGCATTAGAATCACTGCACAGCCCCTTTGGGGCCGGGGCTGAGGTCACCAGTAAAAGAGGGATGCACGTGTGCCCATCTCCAGTAACACTTGTTGGATTTATAGTCAGTCCCAGCAGCCTGGATGTGGCTGAAAATATTCAAGCTGTAGTGTCAGTGTCTCCAAACAACTGACATCACTCCTGGTGAATGTTCCCCTGGGAACAGAGAAATAACAGGAGCACAGAATTCCCCAGCTGAAGGTCAGTGCTGTCCTACACTCACAGAGCAACGCCCTCATTCCTTCCACACCCACCAGGGAGTCCCTGAGGAATAGGATGTCTGGACAAGAATCAGACCCAGACTGATTCCAGAGAGTCTCTCAGTGAGCAAAAGGGTTGCTGAATGGATAAACTTGGGACTTTAGGAGGAGCAGCAAGTGATTGTGGTCTCCAGGATTTCACAGGGGATGTGTCATTCCCCTCTGGAGCAGATGATGGAGTTGGTGTTGACCCAGAGTGTTCTCATCTCCCAGGGGCTGGCCCTCATGGAATGAGGCAGTGTTCCCCTGCCAGCTCTTGGGGGAAGGAAACACTCATCAGGAAACACTCATCATCCTCACCTTCCCCTGCAGCAGCAGGGCCAAGGACAAGCTGAGGAGGGAGATGGATCATCCTCCCCATCCCGAGCACCAACCCCTTCCAGCCCCGGCTCCCTGCTGTGGCACAGGGAAGGGACGTGGCTCTGCATCTCTCACCTTCCCCCGTGCCTGAACCAACCAGAGTCGGGTCTAATTTTAGGAAGGGGCAGTCAGCAGACAGGAATGTGCACAGGGAAGGTCTGTGAGTCATGCCTGATGAATTTGCTGGAACATAGGGAGAGGACATGACGGAGTTGAGGGATGGGAGACAAAACAGTCTCCAGCTGCAACCGGGCACTTCTGCACCGTTGAATCCCGGCGTGGTTGTCTTCCCTGGGTATTTTTAGGAGCTGAATTTTGGTGGTTTTTTTTCAGGAGCTACCACTCAGCTTAAGTTGAGGAGGCCTTGGAAAAGATTAATTAACCCCACAGGAACAGAGAGCAGGGAAAAAGCTGGGAAAAGGGAACACACGGCACTCTGCGCTTGGTACTTGAGTCCCCTTTGAAATTTGTGACCTTGAGGGAGGCACAGCATAAAAAGTGTCCAAGTTTCCTGATGACATAAAATGTGGGGGAGTTGGGAAGACCTTAAAGAGCTGGGAGAGAGCAAAGAACCCTCTGGGAAGTGGTGGGAGAAGGTGGAGGCAGGAGGGAACACTTGGCAAAGCTGCAACCCAGAGCTCAAAGCCTGCAAAGCTGGAATCTGAATGGAGGTGGGGGAGAAATCATCTGATGTGGGTGGTCAAGAACATTCTAGAACCCCCCCTTGAAGCAACACCTGAGAGAGAGGCAGACTAGTTGAAGTCAGCAGCTCTAAAATCTGGGAATCTAGGACAGCCTTCCCTTGCACTACCACAGATTAGGAGTAGCTACACATAAACCAGTGGTGTCAAACCAGCATAAAAAGCACCAAGAAAAGAGAGTTAAGCAGTGTTTGACAGAAATACAAACCCAGGAGGAATGAGTTTCCTGCTCCCAGAGCTGAGTGAATAATTTGGAAGCAAAATTTTCACCCATGAGGATGCTTTTCTGGCCGCTCCCGGGAGATGCACAATGAGATCATGACTTCCTAAAATCCAAACACTGTTCCAAGACATTCCACGTGACTTTTGGCTCCCTGGGCCCGTTGCAGCTCTCTGTAGTGCCAGCCTGGCTGAGATCAGGTGGAGAAAGTGTAATTCCTGCTTCCCAGCCAGCTGCAGGGGGTCAGCAGCGCTAGCAGGGCCAATTCCAAACCTTTGCTTCCTCCTAGAGTCATGTGCAACTCCTGGAAACTTTGCTTCTGTGCCTGTGGCAGCCAGGGAAGGTGCTGGTGTTCTGGGAGCGGGCACAGAGGGTGGGATGGCTGCAGGGATAGCAGGGAGTATGTTGTGGATCAAGCCTTTCTCTGCCTGTTTATTCCAGGATCTCTGAGGGCAGCACATTCCCTGTCTGGTCCTTGAGGGACCCGTGTGGTGCAATATTCCTGGTTTAGCAGTTTAGCTTCATCCCAGCACAGGAGCTGTGATGCTGCTGGAACAAATCCCACTCTGCAAACTGGCAGAGGATCTGTTTGGCCGAATTTGGATGGAAAGATCCTCCCCTTCTCACATCAGCAGAAACTGGGCCTCCCTCTCCCCCCCGCAAGGGGAAGCCTTGATGATATAAGATGGAATCAAGGCTCTTAAACACGAGCAGCAGCAGCTTCAAAGCCGGGGATTCTAAAGTCATGTCTCCTTTCCTTCCCACAGAATCCACAATCTCAGGTCTCCCAGGGCTGGGTGTCCCAGCTCTGCCTCCCTCTTCACCTGGAGCCCTTCTGGCAGGTGCAGGTCGGCGCCGCCGCTGCGCAGCAAGAAGACATGAGCCCTGGAGATCATCCCTAATCCCCTCTGGATCCTGAGAAACCCCTTCCAGCCTCCCATTAAATGTTTTCCTCGTTATTAGTGGACTTTTATTTGAGAGAGAGAACCACACACACACTTTAGAACCCTGGGTTGGCTCCTCCCTGGCTTTGTTATCAGCACAGCGGCAGCTGTGGAGGAAGAGGAAGAGGAGACCAACCACTGCTCCGTGTGTTGGCTCCAGCACTGGAGCTGTAAATAGGATGGGATGGGTGGGAGAAAGAGCAGGGGGAAGGTTTGTCTCCACCCCATTGCTGCTGTCACCTGGGAAGGGGGGGATGTTGATCGGGGGGTGGTGGAGTGAGAAAAGGGGGTGTCCAAACCCTGGGGTGTCTTGCCTGGCACCTGTAGGATCAGGGAGGTTCCTGGGCCACAAAGGCATCACTGAAGGAAAGGAGGAATCTATGGAAATATCACACCCTTGGAGGTCACCTCAGGCCAGCCAAGTCCTGTGGTTGGGTTATAAGTTTGGAATTAAAGTGTATTCCTGGATTATCTCCCCAGCCAAGGGGCCCAGCCTGGCCCCAGAAACCTCCCTCTGAATTCAACTGTCCTGGAAACTCCAACCACTTGGAGGTGCCTGGAATTGCTTCCTACATGGCTGAGGTTATTCTGTACTCCCAGCATTTCCCAGTTCCATTAGCTCCTCTCCCAGGCAGCATCTTTCCTGCAGGGAAGGGCTCAGAGCCTCAGAGCCCCAGGGACATGGTCCAGTGAGCCGAGTGCCTGCCGAGGCTCTGAAGCAGCTCCTTCCATGCCATCCACCTGCCAGCTGCTCTTTCTGCAGGAAGCAGTGAATGCCAGCCTTAAATCCCAGCAGCTCTTCATCCCTGCACCCCGCAGATGCAGGAGATGGAAGGACACGACCTGCAAGGGGAAGGAGCATCCGTGAGATCCATGTGATGTTCTCAGGCATGTGGATTCACACAGACCTGCTTTTGCTGCCTCTCTGAGCCTCTCTGAGCTCTCCCAGCATGGATCCCATCAGTGGATATAATTGCTTGCTGGCTTTATGGGGTGTGTAGGAAGGGCTGGCACGTTGCTCAGCGTTCCCGAGGGTTTTAATGAGGGGAGCCCCAGGGGAGTGCGAGGGAGCAGGGATCATCCCGCTCCCGGCCCCGTGGGAAGCGGGGCTCTTTGCTGAGCTCTGGCAATTTCAAAGAGCAGAAAGACCAACTGGTGGTTCTTTGGGCTGGGAAAGAGGCAATTATTTCCCGCTGGCCGCCCACTTCCCTGCAAAAACGGGATATTAATAGGCCAGCCCCCTCCCACCCACCCCTCGGCTCTGCTGCCGATTCCCAGCGAGCAGGTGCCCAAACGTGAGGGTGGAAATGCTGTCAGGGAGGATGGAGCCTTTTCACAGAGCATGGAGATGCTCTCTGTGTCCAGCCTGGCCGCTGGGAATCCCTCAGGGCAGAAGGAAGGGGTGCTTCTGCTTTGGAGAGTCCCACACTGCCAAACCTTGGGGTCCCTGAGTCCCAAAGCCGGGCAGGATCCGCTCGGGTCCCTTCAGTCCCTTTGGATTTTAATGCTGCAAACCCACAGCAGAGTCATTGTCATCGTGGCATGGTTTACCCAGGACCTGAATGTCCGTGGAAAACTGGGTGCCACGGGCTTTTCTAGCTCCTCTCAGCCCACCCCTCTGTAATATCAGAGAAATCAGAGGCAGAGGGGCTGAGCAAGCCCGGGATTTTCCCAGACAGTGCTGGATGCCGGTGCCAGACCTCTCCCAGGAGTTTGTTGGCTGCTCCCAACCCAGCTCTGCTCTTGTATCCCACTTTTTACTGCACATAAAAAGATTTGCAGCTACATTGCTCAACACATTTCTGCTTTTAACTGAATTATACTTGATTCAGGCCTTAATTTGGCCTCTGGGCACTTTATAAACCAAGAGGGGTTTATTTAGCAATAAATTTCCGAGGGACGAGGCCGTGTCCAGTACCAGCACATGGATGATATTCCATGGAGGACCCTGTGCACAGTTAATACCTGCAAGCACATCTCTCTGGGCAGGATGTCCCTTTTCCATGGGTATATTCCCAGCAGGAGACAGCGTTTGGAAGAGGATGGCACAACCTTGGCTGCCTCGTGCGCAGCAGCATCCCTGCTGAGAGGCTGACACGGAGGTTGGAAACCTCCCCACTCCAATTAAACCTCTCCCACAGGGAATGCAGAAATCAATAAAGTGCTTACGCCTCCCCTGAGCTGGCCAGGAATCTCCGTGGCCTCCGGGATGGAGGGAAGGGGCCGGAATGGGTTGGTTTGTTATTCCCAGGGAGCTCCCAGAGCGATCGCTGCTCTCCCTCCTGTGTGTGCTGAGCTTGTGGCTCGGTCTGATCCTGCCACACCACGGGTGAGCTCAGCTCCCTGGGCTCACCCAGGCAGGCACAGGGCGGGAATCAGCACCTGGAGTCGGGTTGTCAACTTTGCTTTGCCCTCCTTCCCCCCTGAGGCCGGGGGGCTGCCTGGGGAGGGGGTGAGGACGAACACTCACCTCAGCAGAGGAGGAGGTGGCTGGTTTGCAGCGTGGCTTGGGGTGTGAGGATGCACTTTGGAGCTGAGCAGTGACCAGAATCCAGCCAGGCAGGTTTGGCCCCTTTTTGGGCAGTGGAGGTGGGGGGGCTGTTAAGGGGCTCCTCAAACTGGAGGCCAGTCCAGGTCTTGAGAGCTGAACTGGACCTGGAGCTGTGCTGGCAGGGGAGGTTTTACCTGGCAGTGTGTCACCTCTGCCCTCCATCTCACAAAAACAAACCTGACTTGAGCTGCTCTCCAGGCCAGTACCTTGCAGAGATGCTCTTTGCCCTAAAAAGTTGCAGGGACCATGGCCTATTTTGGGGTCTTCCACCATCTCCCCACTGCTCTTACAGCCCTCAGCAGTGCCCTGAGCCCAGCCCAGCTCAGCCCCCTCTTCGTTAACTCAGCCTAACGAGGAGGGAGCTGCTGGCAGAGCAACGCTGTGGCAAAATCAAATCCTGTTTCTGACTTGCCAACCATCCCGAGCGTTTCCTCAGGGACCCTCTGGAGCAGGGAGCAGCAGGAATGACTCGGAGGGCATCACCCACACAGGTGGGATGCTGAGGGCTGTCAAAAAGTGTTGGTAAGGAGGTTATTTCTCAGCTACTTTTCTCTCCTGGTCCTGCTTCCGATTCTTGTTCACCTTGGCATCACCTTGTCAAAAAATGGTCCTGTCTGGCCAAACCACTGCTCAAAGCAGGGCCTGTGCTCGGTGCTGCTCATTCACTCACCCTTGCCATGGCTTTGCCAGGGGGGAATTTGCACCAGTTCCCTCCTGGGAACAGCAGCTTTAACCTTTCACAATGGGAACTGTTTCAAACCCACTTGCACAAGCTCTGGGTCCAAAGGGAAAGGACCCCTGAGCCTCCATCCCTGCCTGGGAATGATTTCCTCTCCATGGGCTTTTCCAGTGACTCTTGTGTGCCTCAGTGGCCTGGTGGCCACATCATCAGGTGGAGCTGGGGACACGGAGCTGGTGGTGGTGCTGCCACTACCTCCGTGTGACCTTGGGAAAACCACTCCAGACCCTCATTCCTCTGTTCCTTCTCTGAAAAACAGGGACAGGACAAGTCTGCTGCCTCACCAGGGCGTGGGCAGAGCCCATCACCACCCTTGGCAAAGGAGACATGCAGAGATAGGAGGCAGCAGGGCTGTGTGGCCCAACACCAAGGTCACCCAGGTTCAGCAGAGCCCATATCTGAACCTCCTGCCTCCCCAGCACGTGCTGTGCCCATGAGACAGGGCAGCTCTCCGTGCCCACGGAGCTGCCCAGCTCATAATGTGGCACGGACACCTGGGGGCACAGGCAGGAGCAGGAGGTGGTTATGGGCAGGGGCACAACTCCATGTTTACTCCCAGTTGCCGACCGAGGTGATTCAAGGATAAGGAAGAGCAGGGAAGTGGCCTAGTTTGCAGGAAATCGGGAGGGCTGTCACAATTGCAGACGCCTCCATTGTGCCGCGGTGTTTTCCTCAGCGCTCCCTCCTCTCGGGAATGTTTTCATTAATCTCCCCGGATCTGTCAGTTGTGAAACGGCAACTTCAGAGGCCAAGGATGGATGTCAGAGCCGAAGGAATTCAGGGGAGGGGGGGGTTGCTGCAGCCCTGACAAGGCTGGATGTAACTCCAGCAACTCCCGGGGCTGACTTGACCAAAGGAATTTCCACTCCCTGGAGCTCCTGCATCCCTAATAGTCACCCCCAGCCTCCTGGAATGCAAGATATCCTGGCAATCAGCGGTTTGCAAATCAAAGCAGCTGTTCCACCAACATCTTGCAGCCAGAGAAGGAGACAGCCCTCGACTGCCTGCACAGAGCTGGGGAGGGAGGCTGGTTTGGGCTGGGGAGCAGCACCAGCACTGCCCAGTTTACACCCACATGGGGTGCTGGGGTCAAGGCTCAGCCCGGCTGATGCAGAGAAGAGTGGACCTGAGCACATCCTGGTGGCTCCAAAATCAGATCCAGCTCATGGGGCCCTTTGCCTTCCCCAAAGATCCCCCACTGCTCAGCTCAGCTTGGAGGGGCCTGGTTTCCAGTGGCTGGGACGTGCTGTGCCCCCGGAGAGGTGGTTCCTCTGGGGCCGTGGTGCTTCCCCAGCTCACAGGGCTCCCAGCTGGGCCCCGGACAGCCGGGGGTGAGCCGGGCAGGGGGATTGCCGAGGCTGACGTGCCGCGGCATCGGCAGAGCAGGTCCGGCTTTGCCCCCTCTGCTCCCGTTCATCCCAGTGGCACGAACCGGTGCCGCTGCTCAGGTGCCCAAGAGCTTTCACGTCTCCGTGCCCAGCGCTGGGCTCGGGGCTCGGCTCACTCTCCCCGTTCCCACGGCACATCCCCACGAGCCACCTTTCCCGGGGATGCCCGGCTGGAGCGCCCACGCCGGGACCCCGCGGGGGCGAGCGCCCGGCGCTCCCCGAGCCCGGTGCCGCGGGGCTGCGCGTCCGAAACCGCCGCCTCTTCTGCACCCAAATCCCGACCAAGTCCCGGCGCCCCCAAACTCCGTCCCCTCGCGCTGCTCCCCCGGCCGGGGGGGATCTCCCCGCACCGAACCCCCCTCCCCGCACCCCCTGCGGCCGCTCCCGGGGGCCCGGCCGCCCGTACCTGCCTCCACCGGGCGCAGACCGGCGTAGCTGAAGCAGAGCAGGAGCGCGGCGCCGGTGCAGCCGAGGAAGGGCTCCATCCCCCGCGGCCACTCGGGGCCGGGCCGAGCCGCTCCGGGCCGTGCCGGGCCGAGCCCCGCCGGCGGCGCGTCCTGCGGGCGCGGCGGAGCCGTTCAGCACCGCGGAGAGCGCCGGGGCCGGTACCGCCGGGGCCGCCGGTGCCGCCCGGTGCGGCGGGGCTCGGCGGGGCTCGGCAGCGCCCGGCTCGGCTCGGTTCGGCACGGCACGGCACGGAACGGCTGGGCTCGACCGGGAGGCGGCCCCGCCGAGCCCCGGCTCCGCCCGCTGCAGCGCCGGGCAGCCCCGCTCCGGTCCCTCCCCCGGCCCCGGGGGCGGTGGGACGGGGGCGGCTCGGGCCCCCCGCCCGGCACGGCCCCGCTCTCTGCCTCAGTTTCCCCGTCCCGCCCCTCCCGGCCGGGGGTTGCTCGGGACACCGCGGGGAGGAGATGGGGTCCCACTCCCACCCGAGATCACCGGCGGGGACGTGTCACCGCCGGGGTGTCACCTGCGAGTCGCCAGGCTCTGAATTCCGTGATAAGAGGGTGGGATGAGCCTCTGGAATTAGCCTCCAGGTTAATCAACCGGCACCCTCTGATTAACAGTCGCTAATTGATGGGAATAGAAGCCGTGACCCCAGCTGCCAAATGATGGGACACCGGCTGGGGGCCCCCTGCTCTGACCCCTCTGCCGTGCCCCACCAGCAATGAGGTGTCCTGCTCCTGTGAGGGGCTGGCTGTGATGGCACGGGGTTGGTGCCACGGGGCAGGGACAACAGGTTCCAGCAGGTACGGATGGGTCTGACTGGGAGCACCCGGCTCTGCTGCAGGGGGGGTATGTTGGAGCCTGTGCCGAGGGTCTGGGCAGCATCACTGCCTGTCTGTCTGTCTGTCCCCACCTGCCTGGAGGTGTGGCATCAGTGGGGTCCCTATGGTTTGGTTTATGGTCCAATGGTTTCTCTCCACTCATCCATCCAGCTGGATGAAGGGGGGGAGTGAATCAGGTGTGAGGGGCTTGGTGTCAGCAGCCTCTCTCACCACCCACCCTCCTGCAGCAGTGCTGGGGACCCTCAGGCCATGTACAGACACTGTCATGCTTGGGGTCACAGTGAGACACCCCAAAGCTGAGAGGTCCTCTCATGTAGAGGAGATCCTGCAGAGCTCCAAGTGTCTCCCTGTCAACCAAAGCTCCTTCCCAGAGAAATGACAGACACCCATTGCCCAAGAGAAAAAACCTCCACCAGAGCCGGGAGACAGCCCTGTCCTGCCAAATCCATGCCATCCCACCCCTCTTCCCTCAGCCTGGGTGGTGACAATTCCCAGCTCAGTGTCTGTGTCCGTGCTCCCCATCGCGGTGCCGGGGCTGCAGCGGCTGCATCCCAGGGAAGCGCCTGTGGTGCCTCCCTTTCATCTCCTGCCTGGCAGCAGATTAAAATTTCATCACTTCAGCAGTGGAGAAGGTGCAGGGGAGGAGCAGGAGCCCCGGGCTGGCAGGGGGGAGGCTCAGCCCCTCACTGAGCTTGGTGCCCACCCCAAATCCAGCCACACGTGGCTGGGCTGGGTGAGCTCGGCCGACGGAGCAGGATTTGGGCACAGCCATGCAGGGTTGGCTGCAGGCTGGGCTGCTGCTTCCCTTGGGCTTTCCCTCACCAGAGCACGAGGTTGGACAGGAGGCACTGCCAGGATCTGGGCTCCTGCTGGTGCTTCCTCCATGGACTGAGCACCTGGAGCAGAGCCAGAGGCCCCCAGTTCTGAGGCAGGTGCAGCCAAACTGGCCCCAGAAATGCAAAGCTGAGGTCTCAGCAGGATGTGCCTCCCTACCAACAGCAGTGAGTCTCTGCACAGGGATCTCCAAATCCCCCAACAGCAGCGAGATGGAGGGAATTGTCACACAAATCCAGTAAGTCCCAGCTTGGCTGGACCCCGTCCTGTGTCAACAGTGAGGGGCCCAACACGTGGGAAGGCCGGTGTTTTGGCCCCATTGCTCTTGGCAGTTGTGAGAGGACTGGTCCCTGTCATCCCACTGCCTCCCAGGCTCCCACAGGAGGGTTTTTGATGTGTCCTGGTATTTTTCCAGAGGCTGAACAGAGACAACACCAAAATTCCTTGTTTTTTCCCTTTCCCCCTTTCCAAATAAAGGGGGAGTCGTTGCTCTTTTCCAGCCCCATGACATCTGCCATCCTCAGCAGGTGCCCTGGGACCTCACCATCGCACTGACATCCCCTCCAGGGCTCAGGTCCAGGCTACCCCTGGACCCACGGGACAGACCGTGCTGTGCAGGTCCTTTCCCCATCCCCTCCCCTTTCCCACCACTGGGCAAGGCTTTTTGGGGTGTCCTGGCCCCCCTGGTCCACTCTGGTCTCTGTGCAGTGCGGAGCTTCCTCCCCCTCCCCAGCCCATCACTATTCAAGTCACACGAGCCCATCGCGCGTCCCCGTCTGCCAATTAAGTCACAGCTCTAATTACGCACTCAGGCTCCGCAGACGCTCCTCTCTTCCCTCTCCCAACACCAGACGGACACCTGGGAGGCCGCCAGCTGTCCCCTCCTCATACCCAGCCCCTCCTGTCCCATCCCACCTTCCGTATACTGGGCTGGGCTCTGGCAGGAGCTGAGCACAGAGACACAGCCCTGTGACACCAAAACTCTCCCTAAGTCAGTGCTGTGGGGCAGGGCCATTGCCAGGGGCCTCCTGTGCAGCCCACGAGGGAATTGGGCGTGTGCAGAGATGCACTGGATGTCCCCTAAAAGGGACAGTCCCAGTCCTGTCGTCCCCAGGGGACGATGTGGGGACAGAGTGATGTTGGTAGATCTGGGGGACCCTGTGTTTCTGCTCCCCAGAAGCCCCTGGCCCCCAGAGCTGTAACTGTGCCCCAGGAGCAGCTCGGTACCCCCCCCCCCCCCCAAGCATCACCTGCACCTCCCTGTGGCACCCCAAGCTCTTGGGGTGAAGGTTCCCTGCACCCCATCACAGAGACCTCCCACAGAACATCACCCGTGTGGGCATCCCCTGGGAGTTGCTCCAGGGTCTTGGTCCCCCCCAGCCCCTGGGGGCTCCTGTCTGGATTTGGACCCCCATGAGGGGACTCTGCATGTGGGGGCGACACTGCTCTGGGGGGACTCTGCAGGTTGGGGGGGCCATAAAGGCATCAGGGCCATGGGGAGGGCTGGGGGAGAGAGGCGCAGGGTTCTGGGTGGGGGGCCCTGCATGGGGGGCTGCCAGGGGGTGCTGGGCAGAAGGAGGGGTACAGGATGCTGGGGGGGGTGTGCAGGGGGTGCTGAGTAGGGTGCAGAAGGTGCTGAGGGTGGTGTGAGGTGCGGGGGGTACTGTGAAGTGTGCGAGGGGCGGGTACAGGGCAGGTAGAGTGCCAAGCTGGCACGGTGCAGGGGCTGCGGGGTCTGCAGGGGATATGGGAAATACGGGGTGAAGAGGGTACAGGGAGTGCGGGGGATGAGCAGGGGGTGCGGGGGGTGCAGGGGGTGCGGGTCCCCGTCCCCGCATTTCGACGCTACCGAAAGCCGCTGCTGCCATCTGCTGTCACCGAGGCGGGTCCGGCCCCGCACAGCGCCAGGTGAGGGGGGGGCACGGCCGGGACCCCCCAACATCCCACCCGTGCCCCCACGAGGGGACCCGCACCCCGGCTCCGAGCGGGGTCCTGCCCCAGGGGGCGGGATGGACACGAGGGGACTGAGGTCCCCCAGCTTGGAGTCCCCCGATTCGGAGCTCACCGGTTCGGAAGCCCCCCCAGCCCAGGCCACCCCGAACCCGCTGCCCCGGTTGCTGCTACCCCCACTCCGCGTCCCCGAGGGTCCTCGGTCACCCCGTGAGATGGGGCGAGAGGCCACGAGAGGGAGCCCCGGGCTCGCGCGTGGTCGTGGCACTGGTGGCAGCGGTGACGGGTGGTGGCACTGGTGACACTGAGAGCACTGATAGTAGTGGTGGCAGTGGTGGCACTGGTGGTAATGGTGGCACTGGTGGCACTGATGGCAGTGGCGATGGTGTTTTCCCCCTCTGTTCCTTGAGGAGGGCAGGGGGACAAGGGCCAAGGCTGGGTCCAGCCCCCCTCTGGGTACCCTCCCCCTTGTCCCAGGGACAGACCCCCCGTTCCCACCCATTCCTGAATCAGCGGGGCTGTGACTTCCCTGGGACAGTGGCATCACCTCCACGACCCTCCCTCCCCGTGTTGGGGCACAGCAGGGATGAGCCACAGCCCCCAGCCAGCCCTGGGCATCGCCTGACCCCCCCAGCAGGAGGGGGTCCAGCCGGGGTCCCAAACTGCTGGGCAGGATGAGCTGGGGCAGAGCCTGACCATGGGCTGTCCCCAGTACGGCCCGGGGAGCACGGTGACCCCCCCAGGTGGGATGAACTGGGACAGAGCCCGGCCGTGGGCTGTCCCTGGCTGGGGCAGGTGACAAACTCTGTGACCTTCTGGGCACGGTGACAAACTGCCTCCATGGTGGGGAAACCCTTCGAGGTCTTGCACTTCCACAGCCGCTGCCAGGGGAGGTGGCACAGAAAACTGGGCACCACGATGCCCCCAGTACCCCAACACCGCCCCTCCCACAGCCCTTTCTGGACCTGGGGACACGTCTGTGCCCAAACTGCCCCCAAACACACCCCAGCCCTGTGTGCCGGCGCTGCCGAGCACAGTGTCCAGGTGCCAACGCCCCAAGGGGACCAGAACACACGTCCCCAGGAGCCCCGACCTTGGCTGCCCGGGCGAGGTGAGCTGTACGTGCTGCAGGGCAGCACCCCGGGCGCGGCACGTGGGGACGAGGGGATTTGGGGCCGCGGGGACACGGGGATGGAGCCACCCCGTTATGAAACGTTACGAAACCTCCCCCCCATCCCCGCCGTGCTCAGGCAAGATTTAGCGAGAGAGAGAGTGGCTCCTGATCCAGATGAGATCGGGCATCACAAAGGGCTTTGTATTCCAGGAAGCCTATTAGAGATTTAAATTATACAAATGGGCTTTTTACCAAAGATCCTCATTATCTGGTCGTTTGCTTTTAATCCTTGGCTCTTCCCGCAGCCCCTGCCCCATGTCCTGCTCCTCTTACCTTCCCTGTGCCCTCTCTGGGGCCATGCACAGTGTGGGGACAGGGGCAAGTTCTGGGGTCAGTGTGGGCCCACAGGAAAGGGTCTGTGGGGTATCAGACCCTGGTTGGGTTCATCGGTACAACAAGGGGCTGAGCCCCTCTGGCTTTGCCCTCTCCCCCCCCAGTTCATCCCAGTACCCCAGCAGGCTGCAGGGATGGTGCCTGTTGGTCTGTTTAGAATCAAACCTCCTTAGGGCACATTCATAGGACACGCCTGGGCTCCTCCTGTGCCACCCTTGGCTCTGTGGGATCCTGGGAGGATGCTCCTGAGGGCACTTGGGGCTGGTGAGGCTGATGCTGGACCCCAAATAACCAAGCCCTGGACACCCTGGGCACCATCGACCCCCATCGGCTTGGGGACCATATCCAGGGCCATGACAAGGCCAGAACATGCTGCCCTGCCCGCAGGGATACAGTGATGTCCCTCCTGAGGTGTCCCCTGCAGCCCCATCCCAACCTGCTCTGCTGCAGTGAAGCCTCAGGGGCTTCACGGCTGCTATGACAACGCAGGAAATTCCCACAGAAATCCCTGCGAGGAGGAGGAGGAGGAGGAGGAGGAGGAGAAGAAGGAGAAGGAGGAAGAGGGAAGAGGAGGGGGAATCTCCCAGCCAGCACCCCACGTCTCTCCCTGCCAGCTTTGGGAAGGTGTCCCAGCCATGCTTGTGGCCCTTTCAGCATCCTCCTGGCAGCACCACAGGGTTGGGGCCAGCAGGAGCCACCCTGGGCCAGCCCTGCTCCGTGCCCTGGCACCCCCAGGAGAAGGTCCTGCTTCCCAAGACACGGTTGATTCCTGGCAGCATGAGCTGTGGTGCCCAGCCCCACGGCAAGGGAGGGGGCTGTGTGCCATAAAACCCCAAGGGTGGAGGGTGTGGGCGCCAAGGAGGACGGGCTGGGGGTTGTTTGGCCCCAGTCCCAGGGACCCTGCAATCACTCGGTGTCTGATGTCCCTGCCTGCGCCCCCCACACCCGCATTACCCTCCCTCTCCCTCCCACAATCCGTTCCAGCACGGGGATTAGGTGGGTTTAGGGTCGGGTTTGAGTCGGAAATGGGATGCTTTCAAATCAGCCTGCGTCAGTTGGGCCTCTGTCACTCATGCCCGGGGGGATTAAAATAGATATGAGGATTATTGGAGGGGAGATGACACCCCCACCTTGGGGCCCCCACTCTTCCCCTGCCCTCAGCACCACAGGGTGTGGGGTGTCCAGCTCCAGCCCCCGGGGTGACTCGCCAAGGGCACAAATTTCTCCCTTTTTCTCACCTTTCTGCTCATTCCAAGGCCCCATATCCCATCCCACACCTCTCCAAACATCCTTCTTGCACAGGGTGGGAGGAGGCACCACTGCAGCAGCTTCCCGTTCCCATTTCCCTCGTTTCCAGCCCAGTGCCAGTCCCAAAACACCCCTTGGGCTTGATGCTGGTCCTTCAAGAGAACCTGGACCCCATGGAGGGTTCCCAGCCTTGCACAACCACTGTCCCCTCGGGTGGGTTGGGGCACAGACCCAGTTGCTGGAACAGAATCATGGAATCATGGAGTCTTCAATGTGGAAGGAACTGACGGGGGGATGGCAGTGCCCAGGAGGAGGCTCAGCACCCAAAGGTGCAGCTGAAAGGCAGGAAGGAGCCTGTGCAGGTCCCTGGTCCTCCAGAGTCCTCCAGCAAAAGGCAGGGCAGCGGTACCACCACGAGGCACAAAACAGGGGGGAAAAAACCACAATGAGAGACCAATATTGCCTTTATTAGTAGCAATTGCTCATTCCTGTGGCATGTCAAGGTCCCTATGGTGCTCAGGGCCTGGCCTGGGCCTGTTGTCAACCTGGCAGTGGTTTGGTCAAGCACTGCCCACCAGTGCTCTGAAATACACCTCTGGATTTTGGATGCTTTATCAGGACTGGTCCCTGTCTCCTGCCCTGCTTCAGATTGGCATTTTGGGCCTGGAGGTGCCAGTTTTCCCCTCCTTGATGGGCACCTGCAGCCCCTCAGCCTCACTGATCATGGAATCATCACTTAAAGTTCCACTCCCCTGCCGTGGGACACCTCCCACTAGACCAGGTTGCTCCAAGCCCCGTCCAACCTGCCTTGGATACTTCCAGGGATGGGGCAGCCACACCTTCTCGGTGCCCAGCAGATTTTGGAGTGAATTATCCCCATCCTTAGTCCTTCCCCACAGCTCCCCACGCTGGAACAGCTGCCCCAGCCCCTTCCCTCTTTCCCCCAGCCCGGCGGCCGTGGGTTTAATCACTTTATGTGTGTTTGTTTGTGTAATTCCAAGGAGAGTGCCTCTTCCTCCCATCTGCCCCTGCCATCTGCTCCCCACGGCATTGTCGAGTGATCCCAGGCTTTGAAAATGGAGGGAGCTGGTGCAGGGACACGGGAAAACCTGCTGGGAATGGCACATCCTTATAGAGAGCATCTGTCTCCACTGGAGCCTTTTCCTGGTGCCAAAAGCCTCTTTGCTTCAGCCTCTGGAGTGACTGGGGAGGATTTCATACCCTCACCCGAGTCCTGGGGACACTCAACCCGAAATGTCCCTTTCTAGCCCCAAAACGCCTGGCTTGGCACCTTTTTGGGCCAGCAGAGGCACAGGATGCCCCAGTGCTCCCAGTATTCCCACTGCACCAAGACCTGCCAGTCCACCCAAGTGCTCCCAGTGCTCCCACTGCCTGAAGAGCTGTCAGAGCCCCCAGTGCTCTGAGTGTTCCCAGTGCCTGAAGACCTTACAGTCCACCCAGTGCTCTCCGTGCTCCCACTGGTCCTTCCCAGTGTTCCCGTTGCCCCAAGACCTCCCAGTGCTCTCAGCATTCCCATTCCCTGTGTTCCCAAAGCCCCCCAGCCCTTGCCAGCGCAACAGGGGGCCCCCATTTCACCCCAGACCCTCCTTGGGGGGACCAGGGGCTGCACCCCGAGCTTCCCTTCCATGGGCCGGTGTCTCGGGGGGGGGGGTGCGTGGGGTCCCGGGGCGGGGGGGGGATGCCGGGGGGGGGGGGATGCTGCGGGTGCCGCCGGTGCCCCCCGGTGCTGGTGTCTCCGGTGCCGGTGCCCCCCGGTGCTGGTGTCCCCCGGTGCTGGTGCCCCCCGGTGCCGGTGCCCCCGGTGCCGGTGCCCCCCCGCCGCCCAGCACTGCAGCGGGCGCTCCCGGCGGGCGCTCCCGGGCTGCGTTGGCGCACGGCGGTGGCGGCGGCGGCTGCTCTCCGGGCAGGTAGGAGGTGGTGAGGATGGGGAGAACCCGGGGGGGGACAGGCACACACGTCCTGGGGACACTGGGGAGCCGGGGAGCCCGGGGCACCGATACGGACCCAGCCCCGGGCACGTCCCTCCCCGCCGGCGGCTGCAGAGCCGCTCCCGCCCCAGTGCATCTTTCGGGGGTGTCCTGTGTCCCCCTCGGTCCCCAGCGCGCCTTTCGGGGGTGCCTGGTAACCCCCCTCCTCCGAGGGGACCTTTCCTTGGGTGTGTCCCTGGAAACCCCCTCTCTCCGGGGTGTCCGGTTTGGGGAGAACCCCCTGTAGCCCCCCCACGCCACGGGAGAGCCTTCCCTGGGGGTGCTCAGCCACCCTTCCGGAGGTGTCCGCTTTGGGGTGGTCCTTGCAGACCCTTCTCAGGGCGCCGAGCCCCCCGCGGGTTCCCCTCCCAGAGGCGGGAGCTGCCCCGAGCAGTGGGAAGGGGTCACAGACCCCCCGGGCATCGGGGGTGGGGGTCATGCCAGCCCCGGACGGACAAAACTGGGGACCCCTGAGGGGGATGGGGGCACTCAGATCCTCCCTCGGGCTGCTGGAGCGGGGATGGAGCAGTGGTGGGGGGTGGTGGGGAGACACTGTGGGGTCCCAGCCCCCTGTAACTGGGGGTCCAGCCCTACTGGACTGTTCCCCTTGGGGAGTCCTGTTTGCCCGGTGATCCAGAGGAATGAGGGGTTTGGAGGTGCTGAGGTCTCTCCCCGCTTTGGATAAGGCAGCAGGTGCTCCAGGCACTGAAGCCCCCTCTGCATCCATGAAGCCCCTGAGCCCGTTCTCTCCCACAGAGGGGTCACAACACAGTCTTGGGTGCTGGTAGTGGGTCAAGGTCCTCCCAGAGCCCCCGGGGTGGGGACCTGTGGTGTGTGGCCAGGTGCTGGACACCCACCCTGCCCTCCTCGGGCCCCTCTGTGCTCCTCGGGGGTGATCCTGGTGGGATGGGGTGCACTGGGTTCCCCCAGGGCTGTTGCCACCCTGAGGTGGGGAGGGAGCCCCGAGCAGGGATCTGCCACCCCCAGCCTTTCCTGGGGCCCCAGTGCCCGCCAGAGGCATCAAATATTAACAGAGACAGCGGAGGAGCTGAAAATAACCCTCCTCCGAGGGATCTGACCCAGATCCGGCCATCCCCAAAGCTGGGCTGGACCCAGAGCCGCGGGCAACGCTCTGCCGCGGCCGAATCCGGCCCCTTCCCCTCCTCCGGGCTGCTCTGCCCTCCTGATCCCACCTATATACCACCTATATATTATGCAAATGAGCTGTAAGGGCTTATTACGCAAACGGGAGGGGGCTGGCGCTGCCCGGCGCTGGGTGGTCCCCGGGGCCGCCCCCGACGGCTCAGAGAGGCCGGCGGGGATGGAGGGGGAAGCACCGGCGTCCTCCCGGGAGTCCGGGGGCTGCCAGACAGCACTGCCCCGTCCCTCTCCTCTCCTGTAGCACAGAGGGAACCCCGAGCCGGGTCAGGCACCTGCCCCACTCCAGCGCTCGTCCCCCCGGGGCGGCCGGCGGGTCCCAGCGGGATGGGGAAGCATAACAGCAAACTGCGCCCGGAGATGCTCCAGGACCTGCGGGAAAACACCGAGTTCTCCGACCTGGAGCTGCAGGGCTGGTACAAGGGTTTCCTGAAGGACTGTCCCTCGGGCATCCTCAACGTGGAGGAGTTCAAGAAGATCTACGCCAACTTCTTCCCCTACGGCGACGCCTCCAAGTTCGCCGAGCACGTCTTCCGCACCTTCGACACCAACGGCGACGGCACCATCGACTTCCGAGAGTTCATCATCGCCCTGAGCGTCACCTCCCGCGGGAAGCTGGAGCAGAAGCTCATGTGGGCCTTCAGCATGTACGACCTGGACGGCAACGGCTACATCAGCCGGGAGGAGATGCTGGAGATCGTGCAGGTACTGAGCTCCCCCGCCCCGCCGCGGCTCCTCCTGCGTGGTCCTGGGTGTCACCCCGGTGTCACGGTGGCTGTCCCCTCCCCAGGATGGGGACGTGCACCCTGTGGTACCCCCTGTACAGGGCTTGGCAGCGCCTGGGATGGAGCCTGTTGCTGTCGGCAGCTGTGGCTGCAAGGATCACTCTAACCCAGAGCTCCTTCCCTGTTCTGGGGACATCCCTTTGTTACCCCTTCCCAGGACTCTTCCCATGCTTCCAGGGAGGGCTGGATAGATGGCAGCTGTCCCCAAGCACACCTGGTGGTGTTGGCAAAGGGACAGGAGATGCTCTCCTTGCCTTAACCTCAATCCCATGGCATGAGCATCAGTGGCATCTCCTCCCTGCAGGAGCATCTCCAGCTCTGGCTTAGCTGGGAGTGGAAACCCCTCTCAGCCCAATCCCTTGGGAAAGGTGTTAAATGACATCACCATTCCCAGGGAAGTGAAGGCCAGAGCTGTCCTTGTCTCAGGTGGGCAACACCAGGTCCCTGCACCCACCCTCATCCCCATCTCCCTCTCCCAGGCCATCTACAAAATGGTCTCCTCCGTGATGAACATGCCTGAAGACGAATCGACCCCGGAGAAAAGAACGGAAAAAATCTTCCGACAGATGGATACTAATAACGACGGTAAATGAGAGGAGATGGAGGGGATTATGGAAAGGTCTCATGGATAAATCCGGGGGGGGTCTTAGAAGGAGCCGCACGCACGCTGATTAAATGGCTCATGTCCGTCGGTGTGCCCAGGGCAGCCGGAGGGGCTCAGGGTGCTGGGTGCTCATCCCGGGTGGGTGGGTGTCCGTGGGATGTACCGACAGCTCTCTGTTCCCGGGTGGTGGCTTCCAGGCTGAGCCGTGTCCCCTCCCCGCAGGGAAGCTCTCGCTGGAGGAGTTCATCACAGGTGCCAAGAGCGACCCGTCCATCGTGCGCCTGCTGCAGTGTGACCCCAGCGGTGCCATGCAGTTCTGAGCCCCACGGACCCCCCACAGCCCCCCCGCGGCCCCCCAAGGCACCCCCCCCGACCCTGCAGCCAGCCACTGCCACTGTCCCTTGCCCGGCCCCCCGCGGTCCCCACCCTGTGCCCTCACAGCCCCCTCTGGGATGAGAGCGAGGGAGAGCACAGGGGGACGGTCCCTGTCGCTGGGGAGGCTCCTGTGCTGGGGGGAAGGATGGAGACAGGGTCTGCCCCGAGCAAGGATGGTCCCCCCAACAGCGGGGGGTCGGAGCAGGGGGACAGCCCAGGCCGGCAGGAAAGGTTGGCGGTGAAGCCACCGGTGCATCTCTGTCAGGAACTGGGATACGGCCAGGGGGACAAAGACCCGGTGGCTCGGGGACCACTCCTCTCACCCCCCCCCCGCATGCACACACTGCCACGGGCGTGGGCTGGGCCAGCCCCTTCCCCACGGCCGGCGCAGGGGTGGGAGCCGAGGAGGGGGGATGCGCTTCTGGTCTTTTAATACCTGCAGAATAAAGTTTGTGTCAGTGCAGTCCGTGGTGGGAAAGGGGCCACCGACCCACAGGGGAAAGTTCTTCCTTTCAGGGTCTGGATTCAGCCCAGTTGCCCCCTCTACTGCAGCTCCAGGTGACCCAAGGCCACGGGGATGGGTTCATGTGTCCTGGCTGGCGGTGTCCAGGGGATGTGTCCATCCAATAGCTGGGCTGGGAAGAAGCTGAGTCCTGTCGTGGGGCTGTGTGGGTGCTGGGATGGGGCAGGAATGGCCAGGACACATCCACATGGTCATCCCTCAGGCCCTGCTCAGAGCTGGGCACATTCCACACTGTCCAGCCTCAGCAAGCCCAGGCACTGCCCAGGGTCAGGGCTCTCCTCAGGAGCTGCCTGCAAGGAGACCTGCAAGCCAGAGAGGATGATGAGAACGAGACCAGTGGGATAAAGGTGTTGGATCAGTCAGTCTTACCCTCATCCTGGAGCCCCTGAGCCCAGCCAGGCCCATCCCAGCCCTGCATGGGAGCAGGCTGGTGCTGAGCCCAGGAACCAGGAGTCACCTTCCTCCGGTGTGTCCCGCGGCAGCAGCAGCCCAGGCGGAGGAGCTCGAGGGCGAGCAGGAGGCAGCGGATGCCAAAGATGATCTCCATCGACTCCAGCACGAGGGACACGGCCCAGAGGGACAGCGTGGAGCTCTGGGGGACATGGGGCATCAGATCCCTGCAAATCCTCCCCATCCCCAGCGCACCCCCACCCTTAACCCGCTGGGCACTCACGTAGACGCGCGTGGGATCGAAGGGGCACTCACGGGAGACCGGGGCAAGGGCGATGTTGGCGACGGCGCAGGGGGCCAGCAGTGCCCGGCCCTGGTTGCCCAGGGTCAGCCCGATGGCAACAAGCAGCCCCAGCAGGCAGGACAGGCAGGCCAGGCTGCTGCAGGCGCTCAGGGTGAGAAGTGCCCATTTCTGCAGGAGGGAGAGAAGAGGCAGCAGGGCGAGGCAGGGCTGTGCACGGCCAACTGCCCACGTGTCCCTCCATGGGGACAGCCCCTGAGTGAGGGGATGTGGTGGCCGTGCCCACTCCACGGGAGGGTTGCAGCCTGCTGGGGGCTGGGTGAGGGGTGGGGGGCCAGGGGTGCTTACAAGGGCAGAGGGGGCGAGGTAGCGGGACAGCATGAGGGCAGCAATGCCACAGGAGATGGTCTGCGAGGAAGCACAGAGAGGTCAGAGAGGCCCCAGCGACATCAGTCCCCTTTCCCTGCTGACATTGTCCCTGACAGCTCAACTGGCCATTTCAGCATCTCGGGGGCAGTGCTTCACCTCCCTCAGTAACAAGCCCCTGGGTGTTTAATTCCCTGGTTTTGCTCTGGAAAGGTTTAGAGCAGGGAAGGGGACACAGAGCAGGGAAGGGGACACACAGCAATCCATCCTGCATCCCACAGCAATCCATCCTGCATCCTACGTTCCTGCCCACCCTGCATCCACAGCACATCCATCTCAGATCCTCCTGCATCCCAGCTCCTGCCCAAACCGCATCCATGCCACACCCATCCCTCACCCCCCCCCGTGTGCCCCAGCCCTGCTGCCCGGGGTACCAGCAGGGCGGCGATGACGGAGGCGGTGTTGGCAGTGACGTACTGCAGGGACACGGCGTCCCGGGGGGTCACCAGGAACCGCAGGACGGTGCCGTGGACGAGGGCCCCCGTGATGAAGTTGAGGTGCCCGACGATGAGGAGGATGAGGCCCGTTTTCATCAGCACCTTCTGGTGGCTGCCGGGATTGAGGTGTCCTGAGATGAGGGGAGAGGAGAGTGTGGGATGGGCAGCACTGGGTTGTCCCTCCTGCCCTTGCACCACACTTGGCACAGGGATGGGGAGTTTGGGGACAGCCCCAGAGGACGTGGCCCATGCTGGCGGGGGGATGAGGCAGGAGGTGATGTGGTGGAAGCCACTGGTAGCCCAGGTATGCAAACCACTGCTCCAGCCGGCTCTCCTGGGACCGGGGAGGTGGTGTGGGGCCAGCAGCCATTGGGGACAGAGGTC
Source organism: Chiroxiphia lanceolata (assembly GCF_009829145.1). Classification (NCBI taxonomy): domain Eukaryota; kingdom Metazoa; phylum Chordata; class Aves; order Passeriformes; family Pipridae; genus Chiroxiphia; species Chiroxiphia lanceolata. Next base: position 5,066,724 of record NC_045660.1, on the reverse strand, counting down.
CCTGATGGGGTTGAGAAGGGCTGGGGCTCCCTGGAGCGACAAAGAAGCTCTGGGAGAGCAGCTGTCCCTGAGTGGCAGCTGCAGTGCTGGGTTCTGGCACCCGGTACTTTGAGGAGCAACTGTGGGGTTGTTCTTCCCTTGGAACCCCCCCCGAGGCTGCTCTCCTCACACACCCACCATCAGCTGGTGTTCAGCCCAGCTCCATCCCTGACCCCTTGGCTCCCTGCCCTTCCTCCCTGCCTCAGTTTCCCCTGCAGGAGGGCAGTGCTGGAGCCCTCCTGTCAGGATCACCACACCAGACCCAAACTCACCTCCTTGGCACATCTTCACCGGGCCAGGATCAGGTCATCAGAGCCCCTCGATGCCCAAGGGGCCTGGCCCACCCTCAGTCCCTGGGCAGACGGGTCCATTGGGGTCCAAATGCGTCTGATCAGGACCAGGGCTGGGACTGGGCAGGACCAGGCAACCAGAGCCACTGCACCCCACTGCTGCTCCAATTCCTGTCAGACCAGCTCCCTGGTGAACAAAGGGATAAACTCCACCTTCACCTGCATGTCCCACCCCTGCACTCCCCTTGCTGCCGAGCCAGGGGCCGTGCTGTGACATGCTGTGCCATGTCAGTAAACCATGCCATGCTGTGCCAGTACACCATGCCATGCTGTGCCAAGACACCCTGTCACTCTGCCTCATTCCCTTCCCCATTCATTCCCCTCTCCCCAGCACGCTTAGGTTATTCCACCCTACAGCAATGGCAGCAGGCTGGGATCCAGCCAGGCAGGTCCAAGGCCAGGGGCTGAGGGTCTGGGAAGAGGCAGCCCCTCAGGCTGGGACACTGCTGGACCACAGGGCACAGGCCAGCACTGCCAGGTACCAGGGACTGACCTGCAGAGAGAGGGCAAAGCAGCGGGGTCAGGGCAGGTGGTGACTTCCCAGAGGGTGACTCAGAGGAACCAGTCTGGTGGCAATTGCCCTCATGAAGCTTCCAGGGAAATTACTGATAACAGGAGACGGAGAGAGGGATGGGGACAAGGGTTTGCTGAGGTGGCTGCAGGAAGAGCACTCTGCTCACAGCAGGGGAGGCTGTGGGGACCCTCCCTCGCTTGTTGCAGACACCAGACACCAACAGCTTAATTACAGGGACAACCCTGGTTCCTGGGAGCAGTCTGGGGAAGGGCCTGGTGCAGGTAGAGGGTCAAAAACATTATCCCCAATATCCCACCTGAGCCATCACTCTCAGCCTCCTCAGCTCCCATACATGCAGCTGTGCTGGGAATTTGGCTTTAGTCTCCATCCTTCCCCTCCTTTACCCTGTATCCAGCCCTGCTGCATATGGAGAGGGAGAAGAGAGAATTCTCCTCTTCCCAAGCCTTTGGGAACAACGTTCACAAACACCTGAGCCAAGGGCAAAGGCAGCTGGAGGATTTCCCCATAGCTTTGGAAAGGATGAGACGGACGCAACTCGAATGACAACCAGAGTCTTTATTTATTCCAAGAGTCCCTTAGGATGGTTGCAGACATACAGACACACGTACATATTTACACTCTTACACACCTCACAGACTTTGAACCAATAAATTAAAACAAAAAGACGGCAGGGGATTTCTTTTTTTGTTTGTTTTCTTTTTTTTTTTCCTCCTTTCCTTTCCTTTTTATGTCACGTAAGAAACAGCAACTTCCCGAGGCAAGGCTGGGGAACCAGCTGGAGAATGGCAAACAGGAGCCAACAGGGACACAAGCCCGGCCCAAGAGACGCAGTGACAGCGGGTGTGCTGCCAGCAGGAGGACACGTCACACTCTGGCCTCGATGCACTCCAGTTGGACCATTTCATCCAGCCGGCAGCCCTCGGCTTGGGCACAGTGGCTCAGGTGGGCACTTGGGCTCTCGGCACCTCTAGCTTTGGGGGTCTGTGGGCAGCCTGCTGCAGTCTGAGAGTGGGGGGAGTCGCACTCGTCCGAGGTAATGTCCGGCACGTCGTCCGACTGGCTGTCGGAGCTCTCCAGGTCGCTCCGTATGCTCTCGGGCTGGGCCAGGGTGATGTCCCAGGTCTGGCTGGCAATGCAGTCCTTTTGCTCACAGCTTTGGTGTTTGCACGTCTGCTCCTGCTCACCGTCCTCCTCCTCCTCCTCCTCCTCCTCCTCCTCTTCCTCATTCTCTGCCATTTGGGTGTGGACATGCAGAGAGTCCTCTGTGCTGCTGCCGCTGGCCAGCTGGTAGTGACTGGGTTTGGCTTCGATGTCCACCTGGATCTCCATGTTATTGCACTCCCTGCAGGAACAAGCACCCTGGCATTACTGGGAACGGTTACTGGGTTCAACCGGGCACTGCTGGGCACTGCACCAACTGAACTGGGAGGATCACACTTCCCAAACATGAGCCAGATGCTGCTCATCACCCCTTGGCATGAGAGGAACAACAACACTCGCTGCTCTTGAGTCCTCCCCACAGCAGCCAAGATCTGAGCCAGGAGCTGAGCTGGGAAAGCTCCAGAGTCCCCACGAGCTGCCAGGAACAGACCTTGAGGGTGCTGGGATGCAGATCCCCTCCTCAGGCTCCACACCACACACGGAGGCTGCTCCCAAATTGTCCCCAGTCCTCCTCCTGTGCCAGTAAAAGGACTGCTCCGCTTGCCAGCGGCAGAAGAGCAGCCTGGTGCAACTACAGTCATCCCACCGCCCACAGTAGCGCTCACAGACCACAGATTTTTCCAGGACACCCACTACCAGTGCTCTTCTCACCATTCCATGTCCTCCTACCTGTCCTGGGGGTTGTAGGAGCTGATGATGGAACCAGCCATGGCTCGAGTGCTGGCGTTGTCACTGATCGCCCCCAAACTGACCGAGTCTTTGGGGAAAATCTCCTTCTGGACATCTGCCTGAACTTCCAGCCTGCAGGAAAGAGGAGGATTCCTTAGAAATGCTTTAGACATCCCTGAGGAGCACTAATCAGTCACTGCTCTTCACGGGAAAGCGAGAGGCCCTACATGCTGGCACAGCTCAGCACGACAGAGCTTAACCCCAATGGCTCCTCTCACATACAGTCTCATTTTTGGCTCCATTTAGGCAAATTCATTCTTGTTTTCCATGACGAAGGTAAAGCAGTGTTTACCTCCATGACTCACACAATTCCTGAGAAGAACTGATTTCCACGGATCTCGCGCAGAGCCATGATTACATCCTGGCTGCCATATCAACACGTGTCTCTAATTACCCAGCAAACTGACTCACAGGCAGGTTTGGAGGGAAACTGCGGTGTAACCTCCTGACTTGGAAAGCAGTGGCAAAGTTTGCACTGGAGAACAGGAAGCACCAAAGCCTCCAGGCTGGGATAAGAGGAGCGGAATAGCTCTAAGCAGGTCACGCAGGCACCTCTGCGCTATTCCAAATTAACCTGAAGCAGCAGCTCTGCAATTTTAGGGAGCTCAGTAGGGACAGAAACTCATCTTCTGTCCTCCTTGCCAGAACCAGCCCGGCACTGGGTCCAGAAGTAGCCTGATCACAGAATCATGGAATGGTTTGGGATGGAAGGGACCTTAAAGATCATGTAGTTCCAATCCCCTGCCATGAGCAGGGACACCTTCCACTAGGCCAGGTTTCTCCAAGCCCTGTCCAGCCTGGCTTTGAATACTTCCAGGGATGGGGAGTCCACCATTTCTCTGGGCAGCCTGTGCAAGAGCTGCACCACCCTGGGTCCCTGATCACCCTGGGACTGGTTACTCTACGACAGACCAAGATGCAAAAGTCGTAGGACATAACTAGGTCGAAGCACAACCACTCACAGTCCTGGAGAGCTCCCCAGAATAAACCTGCCCAACCAACACAGCCCTTGGGACCCTCTGTGTTTTCCCCAGCAATCCAATTTTACCTGCTGTACTTCCCCTTGCTCCCTGAGAGGACCCCCCCGCTCAGGGTGCCCCCGGAGAGGGCAGCAAAGCTGGCTGTCTCGCTGTAGTTGCCCTGCATGACACTGAGCCCGTCCGTGGGGCTGCCACTGGTGCTCAGGACGCTGGTCAGCCCCTCGATGCTGCTCTCACCAATGCTGGGGTTCTTCAGGGCTCTCCAGGCATCAGCCACTGCAGGGGAGGAGAGCACAGGGGCGGGAATCGGCAAGGGAAGTGATGTCTCATCCCAGGCAGCCTCCCAGCCTTGAGCAGGGCTGAGATTTTGCTTTGAGAGCAGCACACCTGATCGTGGTAAGACCGGAGCAAATACCTGCTTCCAGCCAGGCCCAGTTGAAAACAGATGTTCAGATTTGGGAAATATCATGACCCCTGAGCATTTCATTATAACCCCTCCCCTTCCCCAGTCCCCACGTTACCTGTGATGGGTCCATCATCTTCATCAAACTCGATTTTCACCCCCTTTCCATTGGCTGTGCTGACCCCACAGCCACCGCCCCGGCACAGCGAGATGGGCACGACGCCGTAGACGTAGGCCAGCATGATGGGGACCCCAATACCTGGAGGGGAGCACGGGCTGGGTTAAGAGGAGCTCAAGGCCAAGTTGTGTTGGGCAGACAGAAAGGATTTTTTGGGGTAGGGACTCTCTCAATTGTGTTTACGCTGCTTTTGTAAAGTTCTAGTTCACAATTTCACAGACAGACAGAGAAGGAGCCCTTTGTTGGTGCAGAATGGGGGAACCCCAAGAGCACTGAACCCCTGAGACACCAGCCACCAAACCAGTCCATGAGTGAGGGGCAGCTCTGTGTGTCGAGGGACACCAGGATGGGCTGTGGCACAGGCAGCTGGTTCTCCAGACAAGCCCTGTGCTGGCTCCAGGCCACCTCGAGCACATCAGGACGTGCAGCCTGGATGTGAGACAGAGGGTTGTGCCCAAACCCACACACAGCAGCACTCTGCAAACTGCCTTTGGCCACCCCCAGTGCACAGGGCTGGGTTACCCACTTGCCTTGGTGGCTAGTGGCCCACCAGAAGGGACAGGGACTGGAGCCCACTTACCAACACTGACAGCAGCGATGACTGGAGAGGCAATGACAGACAAGGTGACCCCTCCAGTGATGGCCAAGTTCCTCTTGTGCTTAGAGGTTTTCTTCCCCTCATACCTGCTGTGGATCTGATGGAAGGAGAAGCACCAGGTGAGAACAGCCTGGCCCTGAGCAAACACCCAGAGGACATCAGTACTTGATTTTACAGCCTTGCCAGCTGTGTGAGCCCTTAAAGAACCTCATCTCCTCACAGATCTCAAAGGCCAGACCCAGCAGGCAGGTCTGTGCTTAAGAAAAAGAAGCAGTTACAAGTACAGTGCTGATGTGCCAGTTCTTCCCTCTCAATATCTCTTTATCAGCACAGACACACACAGCAGCATCACACAGTTGGAGGCAGCAGGTCAGCACCAAAACACGAGTGATTTAAGCATGGTAAGGTGTGATGCTCGGGGTCCAACCACTGTCCCACAGAGCCCAACATCACAGGATGGGCTCAAAAGGGACCAGGCTTCTCCTGGGGTGCTCCTGGGTTAAAGCAGAGGCACAAGAGCACTGCAAAATGCATTTGGGAGGGCATGAGCCTGAAGGGCTATGAGGGCTTATCAGCCACCATCCTCCCTCTGCCCACACAAAGCCCAGGAGATAAGACAAGCTTTAGAAGAGACAACTGAATTTTGCTTCTGTTGCAAGATCCACCCTTCATATCGGCTCTAAATTCCTGGTCGGATGCCTCGAGCACAGGGAACGCCCCCAAACCCTTCTGCTCCCCACACTTACCTTCCTCCCCACGTACACAGGGATGCCAATGACCATGGCAGGAATGGCAATGCCAGCAATGAGGGAAATGCCCACAGGAGCCCCGATCAACGTGCCCAGCTGCCAGAGAATCTTCTTTTTACGACTCCACGGCTTTTTGCCCCAGAATGTACAGCCAGAGGGGCTTCATGGGAGGGAAAAAAAAATGACATTAACACCACAGCAATTCCTAAATGTTCCCGAGAACCCCAAGTTCAACTTCCACATAAATAAACCCCAAAATTTAGGAAGTGGGTAGACAGCACAAAAGAGGTTTCTCTCTTCTTTTCCCCCCATCAAGATTAATTTTTCATCAAGGTGATTATCAATCACATTACTGGGTCTTTGTTTAGCATCCAGTAGACCAAGAGCTCTCAAAAGAATAGTAGCAGGAGCTTTTTTTTTTGGTGTGGAAGAGCATGCCACTGTAAAGTGGGAACAAAGTTCAGCTCTTTGGGTCAGAAAGAAGACAATTAGAGAGACTGACTGCAGAGGCAGGAGGGTGAAAGCCCAGCACATGCAGCGAACCTCTGCAAACAGCCCCGGATGGGGCATGTGCTGCCTCAGCAGCAGGAATCATAGAATCACAGAATCAGCTGGGTTGGAAGGGACCTCTGAGATCATCAAGTCCAACCCTTGATCCAACCCTGCCGTGGTTCCCAGCCCATGGCACTGATGCCACATCCAGTCCTATCTTAAAAACCTCCAGGGATGGAGAATCCACCCCTTCCCTGGGCAGCCCATTCCAGTGGCTGATCACCCTCTCTGCAAAGAAATTCTTCCTAATCTCCAACCTAAACCTCCCCTGGCACAGCTTCAGACCCAGTCCTCTTGTCTTGCTGAGAGTTGCCTGGGAAAAGAGACCAACCCCCCCCGGCTCCCCCCTCCTGTCAGGGAGTTGCAGAGTGAGGAGGTCTCCCCTGAGCCTCCTCTTCTCCAGGCTGAACAGCCCCAGCTCCCTCAGCCTCTCCTCATAGGACTTGTGCTTGAGACCCTTCCCCAGCCTCGTTGCTCTCCTCTGGACCTGCTCCAGCCCCTCAATGTCCTTCCTGAGCTGAGGGCCCAGAACTGGACACAGCACTCCAGGGGTGGCCTCACCAGTGCTGAGTCCAGGGGAAGAATCACTTCCCTGGACCTGTTGGCCACACTGTTCCTGATCCAGGCCAGGATGCCATTGGCCTTCTTGTCCCCCTGGGCACACTCTGGCTCCTGTTCAGCTTCCTGCCAATCCAAACTCCCAGCTCCCTTCCTGCCTGGCTGCTCTCCGGCCCCTCCGGCCCCAGCCTGTAGCGCTGCACGGGGTACAGACTGGGGAACCCCAGTGTGCTGCTCCCCCCCTCCTCACCTGAGGTAATGCAGATCTGAGATCTCCTTCATGCAGAGCCAGCAGAACTCGCAGCCACACACGGCACACGTCATGTGGTTGCAGCTCCCGTCGTTCATCTTGATGATGTAGGCGCTGCAGCGCGGGCACGGCTTGATGTCGTCGGCTGCGGGGAGGAAGCACGGGACGGAGTTGGAACCTCTGCTGTGAGCATGAGGGAATCCACGAGGGGAATCCTGGCACGGGATGAACCCCCCTGTTTTCTGTGCGTGCAGAACACCTCTGCTGACCGCAGGTGAAGTGGGGGTGTTGTGTCTTTAGTTTATCTTCAGAGCGAGATGATAACGTCGATGAGAGACCCCACCAGAGCCCGGGCAGCAGGGACTGAGAGCAACAGCCACTTTAAAAACTTATTCTAACCTTGAACAGAATGTACTCCAGGACATGCTTAAGTGCTGGGAACAAGTCATACCTGCCCTGTGCTAGCCAAGGCAACAGCATAAGAACGAGCCATGACTGAATTGCTCCACTGAGATGATTCATGGGCCAAGAACAACAGAACAACTGGGAGAACAGGCATTGGAAAAATACCAAACCCAGCCTTCTAGGGCAGCCAAAAGGGAACTGGGGTCTGCAGCAGAGGCTGCCCAGGCCCCAGTTTGCTGCTGGCAGAGTGGGATAAGGGTCTTTCATCTCTTCCTTAATTCAGGAGTCATCTGATCGTGGTTATGCAAGGGCTGTGCTGTGGTTCAGGGCTTTGCTGGCCCCTGCGACGCTCAGCAAGATGAAATCCAGCTGCTGAGACCAGCTCACACCTTATTAATCACCACACTGGATCCAGCAGAACAGGGTGAGGAAAAACCACTGTCTCAAAAACCTCCCTTTCCGTGGCTAAGTGCCCTTCCTGGCAGGGATCTCTTTAACAGGGTGAAAAAACTCAGAAACCGGTTTTGTTTTTTTTTTTTACTGGCTGGTTTGTACCAGAGACTGTGGCAGTCTCTGCTGTCCATTATCAGGGCTCTCTAACTGGGACATGTTGAACCTCAACATACCACTAAGCCACCTCTGAACCACCCACGACAGCTCCACGCTAAGTGAATTAACATTTAAACTCCTGTCATAGAAGGAAAACCAGGGTGTTTTGTTTGGGGGCAGGGCAGGGTTTTACAAAATGGCCTCACTGCCCACTTCCAGAGTCAATACAGTTATTTTTAAGGAACACAAACTCAGCAGACACAGCAGCTCCTACCAGGCAGTGTAGGAGTCTGTGGGTTGGCATTTTTTTGGTACCTGACATTACTAACACCTAACAGTGCCCAGAGCAAGGCTCCCCACACTCAGCTGGGCATGAATGCTGCTCTTCATGACCACAGCAGGCAAATTTGAAGCTGCAAGGGTAAAAAGTGACTGTTTGTTCAGGGTTTAGATCAGCAAAAAGCGAGAACATCCAAGATCAAAAGAGCCACAAGCAGAGCTGGGGCGGATGAGGGGAGCTGCTGTCACACAGAAGGACCCAAAGCACATCATCACCTTCTGATCTGTTCAGTGCTCTTGGAGGAGCCCAGACACGTCCTAACACACAGGAGAAGGGGAAATGACTCTGGGTTTCACAGCTGCTCTCACAGTGGCAGCTGTAGACCCTCAGCTGTGCCACGCAGGGCACTGACACCCCACTGCTTGGAGGGGAGGGGGTTTTACACAGAGGTGGCTCTTCCTCAGCTTCACACACACAGCTGCAGCACTGAGCAACCAAAAAAAAAAAAAAAAATCAGTGGTGTGATTCTTGGGGCTGTCCTGTGCAGGGCAAGGAGTTGGGATTCAATGACCTTAGTGGGTCCCTCCCAGCTGAGGATACTCTATGGAAAACACGTGAATCCATACCCGGCCCGGATTCCTGTCCGTAGCTGAGGCCCGACGTGTGCTTGGTCCGTACCCGCAGGGTCTGTGCCCGCTGCTGGCGGGCCATGTCGCAGGTTTGGTTGGGGTGCCATATCTGTTTGCAGTGGTAGCAGAACTCTGTCTGGCAGCCGTCCCTCTCGCAGGTCAGCTTGGGGCAGCTGGCACAGCCGTAGGCAATAACCGCGTAACTGCAGGGGGAACACGCCGGGGGCGTCAGTGAAAGGCAAAGTTATCCAGCCAGAGCCCAGTGATCCTTTAATTCAGGGTGCCCAGGCTGTGGCTGCCTGAGCTGCTCTGCTCAGAGCAGCTGGTTGAAGAGCTGCTGCCAAGACAGGCGTGCCTGGTACCCCCAGAGCCCCCAGTCAGCCCACCCCACCTCTCCCACCTCATTTCTGATCACTGGTACAGCAGCCTCCACGCCAGACACATTCCTGCTCTCTCCAGCCCTGTGGTTTGCACTGCAGGGCCTGAAATTAAGCAGTGCTAATTGGGTTACTCGGGGCAGAGGCCTTTCACACAGCCAGCCTGTGATGCTGAGTTCTCTCCTCAGTAACTGCTGGCAGTTCCCACGGGCAATTCACACAGACAAGATCTGTGCACGGTGTGCCCAGCTAACTCCTTGCTCCTTCTGCCAACTCAGGCTCCTAGGACAGGCTCAGGCTGCTCTTTCCAGGCACACCCCCACCCCCCAGTTCCTTAGGACAGGTATATGGGTGGATGCTGTGTGGTCTGGAGGAGTCTAAGAAAGCTGAGGTTATCTGGGCACTTCTATTAACTGAATGATTCTAAAAAACTGCAATAACGGGGGATTCCATGTGTAGCTATGCCAAGAAGCAAGCTCCTGTTCATCTCCACAGAACCTTCTTTTCCAGAGAGTGCTGAAGAACAACACCTTGCCTCTGGAATAAGCCAAAATTTGAGTAAAACCAACCGAGAGTGCAAGACAGAGAGGCCAGGTTGAACCAGCTCACTTCTGATAGTAGTGTGACACTTCCAGGAGGAAGTGCCCTGTGTACACACAAGTCTAAGCAGCATCAGCAAGCACTGCTAGAGAAATCTGACTAACACAGTCACTGAGGATGAGGCTGTTTCCATTGGCAGGGGCTGACATGAGCAATTCCAGAAGTGCCTTCCCAGCTCTGCGACACCCTTATGGCAAAAGGGTATTTTTGTTGCTCGTCCTCAGTATTTTTGTTGGTGGTCAGCGGGAATAACTCCTATTTAAGGCTTTATATTTAGAGCTCGTGTAGCTCAAGTTGTATTGCCTCTTCTCAGAGGCAGCGGCGTGAGAACCGCTGAATGTGTCATACCCACAATGATTCACATTCCGTGGGAGTTTGAGCAACTTCATCCTGCCAGGCTACGAAAGAGTCGCCAAAGAAACAACATCTCGGGGCCAGGAGGCACGACTGCAGGGCCTACGTGTGCAGCAACACACCTGCACCTGAGCCCAGTGCTGGAGGAGAGACAGGAAAGCCTCATCCTTGGAAGTGGCCAGGGCTTGGAGCAACCTGGTCTAGTGCAAGGTGTCCCTGCCCATGGCAGGGGGTGGGATAAGATGATCTTTAAGGTCCCTTTCAACCCAAACCATTCTGTATTGCCCAGGGGTTTGGGAGGGACAAACTCAACCCCTATGCATCTTGTCTAAGGAGTATCCCACTATACATCCTCACCCTGTCACTATGCTACAGCCAAAGACCTTGGCAAAACAAAAAGGAAAAGCTTCATCTACCCAGCTGTGTTGTGACACTGCTATTTCAAACCATAACTAGGCTAGGAGAGCTCAGTGTAATATATTAAGCGACCCCATACTCCAAATTAACTCCTCACTCAAAACGCTGGGTTTTTTAAACACTCGAGAAATTAAAATCATCATCATTTATATTTTATTGCTAGAGCTGAAATGACAAATATCATGAACAAGCCCACAGCTGCGGGGAGACAAGCTACACAACAGTCTGTTGGGAAAAGAAATAACACAGCTCCAAGTCAAGGTCAACTAGAAAGTGGGTTTTGAAGGGCTGTGCCTGGGAACAGTTATGGCACTGGATGGCCAGTGCATTCCCCTCTTCCCCTGACCTCTGACACATCGCTGACTTAAACAGACATTTCCAGGCTCAATCCCAGCAGATGAGAAGGGAAACTGAGTTTTCCCCACAGAGTGTCTCCCTGAGACCCCAGGAATCACACAGCTCTGCTTCCAGCCCACGCCTTGGACGGCCACGAGTTGCCTCCCTCCCTCCTCCTGCTCATTCACAGAGCTCAGCCTACACAGCTCCGTTCCTCTAAAGGTCCTGTTATTCTCCCAAGCTTTTGGGAAGGATGCAGTGTGACAAACACTAGACAGCAATACCACCTGACTGTAGCAAGGGGAAAAACCGAAGCCGCAAAACACAGAAAATGATTTGTTTTGCGATTGATGGCGCATCAATTGACCGGGGTTTCCATGGCAACACGCACCGGTGTTGTGTTGGTCCTCCTCCTCCTCCCCTTCCCCGCAGCACAGCCAGGCTCTTCCATTTAAAGAGGAATTTAAAGAAAAGACTGTGGCGTGTGAGGAAGGCGCCGGACGCTGCATGTCACACGCCCAGGGTCGTGTCTGCCATCGCCCCGCAGCCCCCTGATGCCACCACCTTGGTGGGGGTGACACCCAGGGCCAAGTATGGCCATACCCCAGCCCTACACACCTTGGCAGGGGTGACACCCAGTGCCAGCCACGGCCGTGCCCCCAGCCCTACGCTCCTGCTCTGGCTCTATACTCCAGCACTACTACAGCGGGGAAAGCCCACTGTAAATAATTCATACCCTGATTTTACATAAGCACAGCCACACAAGCTCTGCTGGGAAGAATGAATAGGGTGATTAATTCTTCTCCCCGCCGGAGGGCTGATTCCAACAGCCTTTGTGTGAGCGCCACAGACACACCAGCAGTGCTGGTCCACGAGGCTGCCTGGTCTCCAACAGCCCCAGGGTCGCTTCTTGCTGCTCTGGGCAGCTGGGAGGAGGATGCTGTGCGTGTCACCTGGCTCATCCTGCTCACTGACTAACCAGGGAGGAGGCTTTTGCTCGCAGAAAGAGCCGCCTGTGACACCAGTCAGCCCAAAACCCCTCAAAGCAACGGCTGGGTTGCTGTGACAGAGGCAACGCCCTCCGGGCCGTGCTGGAGCTGGCTCCTTCCACCCAGCCAGCCTGGGTGACGTCGGCTGTTTGTACACCTTATCCTGAGCACAGATAATATCACAGCAGTCAAGGAGCTGAGATTCGGGGAGCAGGAACCGGATTTTCTGTAGCTGGTTAACAGCAGGGGCATTCCCTCTGTGGCAGCACAACCAGCTCTTGTCTCTCTGATCTTATCCCCAGTGCTGGTGAAATATCAAGATCTCACACTCGATTTGGCTCCAGAAAGGAGCAAAGCTGTTGTTTGCCTTTAATTTCAAACAAGCCCTTATACAGGATGCTCAGAGGCCGTGAAATGGGTAACCTGAGCCAGGTTCACTGATTTGCATAGGATGCCTATTACAATGCTTTGATTAAATCTTCACAACCCTCCCACCACCTTTTCCATTCTGACTACTAGGTCAGACTTTCCTTTCATGTCCTTGCTACTCAGTATTGCCATCCAGGCTGAATTCTAGCTAAACTTCACAGCACTTCTCTTAAGTTTCCCAAACAAAGCCCTTTTCCAGGCAGCTTTGGCTTACGTTCAAACAGAAACCAACAGAGTTCGTTGGAAGGAAAATGGAAGAGAAAATGAAAGCAACACACTCATAACTACACAGTCATCACAGTTGGCTGGGCTGACTTCTGGACAGACAGACATTTCCTCACTTAGGCAACGGATAGTGAGTCAACATCACTCCTCTCTGCCATGTATTCAACGTCCTCACTGGGAAATAGTGACTGTTTACAGTTCCTTCTTCCCCACCGTGAGGGTTGCAGTGTGTCCCCATGCACTGTCCCCATGGCTCACAGCGAAACATGCAGCTGGGAAACTCCACGCTTCCCATTTGTGCAGAAAAAAAAGGCTTCTGTTAAATTAGGGAAACGATGGTTCAGCTAAAACCCCCTTCAAATCCTGTCACTCATGCCTGATCTGCCTGTATTTCCACAATCCCCAAGGTCAAATCCCGGTGCCCTAGAGAGGTAACAGGGATAGATGGAGTGTCATTTTGGTACCCAAGGCCTATCAACTGTCCTGAACAGACTGCTGACAAGCAAAGAACGTCTGCACTGAGGGCTCTTTGTGGGACTCAGTAGAACAGAAGTGTGTACGGGCAGCAGCACCCCACTGGGGCTGATCCGCCCCTCCCTTTGCTGTCCTGGGAGCCAGGTGGGGACAGGCAGCATTTCAGCAGGACAGCAGGTCCCAGGGCCATCCCATCTGGGATGCCATCCCCAGGACTTGCTGGGGAAAGGCAGCATCCCGCTGGGGCAGTGGGATCACCCAGCTGTCCCAGGATGTGCTGGGGAAAGGCAGCATCCCGCTGGGGCAGTGGGATCACCCAGCTGTCCCAGGATGTGTTGGGGACAGGCAGCACCCCTCCAGGGCGGGGAGTCTCCTTTCCCCAAGACGTCCCAGTATGGATGGATGGGACACCACCCTATGGGACAGCAGATTCTCCCATCCCCATGCTCTACCAGGATGGACAGGGCAGCACCCTACAGGGACAGTGGGTTTCCCCCTCCTCAGTCTGTTCTAGGGCAGAGGGATGGGGCAGCATCCTACGGGGACAGCAGATCTCTCCCCCCCACGCTGTCCCAGGGCAGAGGGATGGGGCAGCTTCCTACGGGCACCGCAGGTCCCCCCTCCCCAAGCTGTCCCAGCACGGAGGGGCAGCACCCACCCCACCGCCATCCCGCGTGCCCCCCGCACTCACCCGCAGTCGGGGGCCGGGCACCAGCGGCAGTCGGGGTCGGCGGCGAGGCATCGGCGCAGCATGAACTCCTCGTACTTGGCGACGAGGTGCGGGGAGTCGTGCAGGAGGCGGCGGATGTCGGCGGGGTTGAGGCGCTCGCTGCACTCGGGGCAGCAGATGTTGACGCGGGACTCGGTGATCTCGATGCGCAGGTACTGCCGCAGGCAGGCCCCGCACGACCGGTGCGGGCACGACAGCAGGCGCGGGGCGTTCTCCGCCGGCTGCCGCACCAGGCACAGCGGGCACTCCAGCTCCTCCTCGCCCTCCGGGACCGCCGGCGCCTCCTCGGGGGGCGGCGGCGGCGGCGGCGGCGGCGGCGGCGGGGCCGGAGGGGCGGCGGGGACCGGCGGCGGGGCGGCGGGGGGCGGCTCGGCCTTGGCGCGGCGGCGGCCGCCCGCGGCAGAGGCGGCGGCGGCGGAGAAGACGCTCTGGAAGGAGAGGCGGCGGCGGCGGCCGGGCGTGGGGCACTTGGCGGCGGCCGAGTGGATGGAGGAGGAGCGCGGCGATTCGGAGTCCCGCTCGGAGCCCATGGCGGCGGCGGTGATCACTCGGAGGGGTCCGGGGTGGCGGCAGCAGGTCGGTCCCGGGGCTCCGAGCGCCGCGTCCCGCCGGGCGCTGCCTCGGCCGCGCTGTAACGAGAGCGGCGCCGGGGCCGGGTGAGCGCGGCCCGGCCCCGCCCCGCCTTGTCCCGCCCCGCGCCGGGCGCGGCCGCCGCCGCCGCCATTTCGGTTGTGGGCAGCGCCCCCGGGCAGCCCCGGAGGGACCGTGCCCGTTCCTGTCCCCGTCCCTGTGCCTGTGCCCGTCCCGCCGCTGCGGTGCCATGAGTGGCTCTGAAGCGTCTCAGCGGGGTAGAGCTGATCGCCCGCTCTGCTTCTCGGCTCCCCTCAGCGCCCCTGGCCCCCCTTAGTGCCATTGCTCCCCTCAGCACGCGGCTCTCCTCAGCAGCCCGGTTCCCCTCAGCTCCCCATCTCCCCTCAACACCCCATGTCCCTTCAGCTCCCCATGTCCCTTCAGCTCCCTATCTTCCTTCATCTCCCCATCTGCCTTTAACACCATGGTTCCGCTCAGGGCCCCTATCTCCCCTCAGTGCCAGTGTTCCTCTAAGAACCCGACTTTCCTCGGCAACCCAGTTCCCCTCAGCACCCCCAGCTCCCCTCAAAACCTCATCTCCCTTCAGTCCCTCAGCACTCCTGACTCCCCTCAGCACCCCATCTCCCCTCAGCGCCCTGGCTCCTTCTCAACACCCGGCCCCTCTCAGTCCCTGGCTCCCCTTACACTTGAAAGTACACAAAAATGTGTACTCCACATTTCGCAACACCCTCAGCGGTTCCCTCAGTGTCCCATCTCCAGTTTGGACAACACCCTCAGGCATATGGTGGGATTCTTGTAGGGCCAGGAGCTGGACTCGATGATCCTGATGGGTCCCTTCCAACTCAGGATATTCTATGACTCTCCCTTCAGCTCCCCATCTCCCCTCAGCACCATGGCCCCCCTCAACCCCTGGCTCCCCTCAACATCCCTCCCTTAGTACTGCCATGGCTGCAGCTGCCATGCTGCCAGAGCATCTCTGCCCACCCCAGGGTGGCCATTCCAGCCTTCTGGTCTCATCTAGGGCCTGGAATGGGGGGAATCTTCTGGTTGGGTTGTACAGAAAAAAAGGTTTCTGTTAAAAATCCCTGGGGCAGCTTGCTTTTTAACACGTGTCTTGTTGGAGATGGGGGTCTATAACCTCAGGAGCCCCCTCTAAATCTGTTCGCCCCACTGGAGCACCTTGTCCCTCGCTGTGTGTTCCTCCTTCATAACGTTTGTGAAGATCATGTGGAGATTTACTCACCCGGGGAACTCCTCCCCGAGGAGTGCTGGGTTCAGAGGCACTGAAACTACAACCCACATTCCTACTGCAGTCATGCAGAAAGTTAAAAGCCTCCGCTTCCTTCCAGGGTTCCCCCGTGCCCACAGGGGTCTGCCAGCCTCGACTCCCATCCAAAGGCAGAGGAGCTAACGGGAAGGACACCGCTTATTATGCAGGGGAGGCGAAGCAGAAAGATCTGCTGTGTCTACGAGGAGCCTGTTAAATCAGCACAGAAGGGGCTGCCTTCCCTTAGACTGTCAGCTCTGGCTGGACAGACTGTGGTTATTCATGTGACAAGTGTGGCTCCATCACTGTCTCTCCCAGCTATTGCTATTCCCGAAATCATTTCTCTCAGGAAAACCTGTTTGCATTGTTATTACCAGGATCCTTCCCTGCTGCTGAGAGCCCTTGTTGGTGCCTCTGACATGGGAGCAAGGAACCAAACCCGGGCTGACAGTTGGAAGCACCTGGATTTCAGTGCTCATGCTGCAAAGACAGGCAAAGACCCTGTGTCTGTCTGCACAGCAGGGATAATGTTGACACTTCCCTGTCTGGCACAGAGGGAGTAAATCACCTGCATAAGAGCACAAATGAAGCTTCCTCCTCACCTAAATACCCTACAGCAATCATGCTTTCCCCTGTGCTTTTACACATTAATTCTGTGCCTGCCATACACCCTCACTTACTGCTTATCCCAAGATGTCTGCTGCACCCAAGTCCTTCCCTGGAGATGACATTCCCCAGACATTTGTCAGCTCATCTGCTGTGCTCCAGCATTCCTGCCATAGAACACGTGGCTTTGGACCAGCTGGAAGTTTTGGGCCACACTTAGGATTGGCCTCAAAGTGGTAAATTCCTGCCTGGGATCAAAAACCCTGTTAATTAGCAAGGTAATTTGGCAAGGGAGCCAAACAGCTCTGCTCCAAGAGAATCTGGGATGCTACAAGGGCGTCTGTGGAGCACATTGTCCCTGAGCACTGAGTTGCTGAGCTCTGGTCCCTGGCAGGTCGTGGGCAGCCATGAAGATGCTTTAGCATCTCCCTGACACTTGTGATGTGGAGCTCCCAGAGGGAAAGGACCCTCTCCCCATTTCACTGTTGGGAAAGCAGAGCCAGAAGAAGAAAGGAGAGATGTTATATTGGTGTAAAACATTATATTGAAATTAACTGCTCCTGTCTGAGGCAAGCTGGGTATGAAGCATTTTTAAAGGGCTGTCGCTGCCCATCTGTAGCAGAGACTGTCTCGCTTTGATGATTTCACTAGAAAAATCACACTCTTGACTGAAATAGAGAAACCTGAACAAGACTCGTGTGTGGGACGGATCTCCCAGACAGTGCTCTGCCAGCTCAGCCCTACGTCCTCTGCAGCGCAAGAGCACAGACTGTAACTAATTGTGGGAAGGTTTCAGCTCAAAAGCTAATGTGAGACAGGCCTGAATTACCAGTAGTGCAGACACAGAGAGACAGAGAGCAAAACCATCTGGAGTTCCTGGGAAAAGCATTGGCTTTGCAACGTGCTGATGGGGCAGAAATGACTCTTCATTGCCTTATATGAGGAAAATCATGATACAAACAGGGCTGAGGGAGGCCAGGGTAAATCCAAGTGACTTCAGAGCCATCTTCCCTCCTCCCAAGCTGCTCAGACCTCTTGCCAGTCTTTATATGTTTGAGGGAATTCAGTGCTTTTATGGAGCTCAGAGACACAGAATTCCAACTGTCCGGACCCCGCCGTGGTCCAGACATACCAGCTACTTAAAAATAAGTTCTCCATGGCCAAGGTGTTTCTCCGTGGTGAGCTTTGATAGCCCTTGCCAAGAGCAGAGGCTCCTGCTCAGCAAGTTCCTGACTAGCAGTTTGAACCCAGTAGTTTGTTTTGATTCAAACTGGGGGGGAAAAAAACCCCAACAACTCAGGCAGGAACTGGGGCTGGGAAGCCGGGAAGGAGAGGGCAGGGAAACAAGCTGCCAGGGAGGAGAGGAAAGAGGCTGATTGGAAAGTCGCCGGATTGGGAGTGAGATCAGATCAGCCCCTCCCCGGGGCTGCAAGGAAACAGTCACCAGTCTCACTGTTTAACGCAGGGATATTTGAAAAGATAAACCAAAAACAAACAAAAGAAAAAAAATATATAGGAAGAGGGGAATTCAAATGCTGCAGCGAATCATTCCACAAATCCCAGCTCCAATAGGCAAATTTGCTTCTGCTTATGCTGGCAGAAAGCTGGAAGACTGCTGACTTCCGACCCTGCTGCTTAAATCAGGGCAGGATTTGGCACAGGCGACTTTTAAAGCTGCCTTAAAATGCCATATCTCCCAGGAAGGCTTCCAGGGAGAAGGCTTTGTCCAGGCACTGGTTGGAGCCACCCCACACCGCCCAGTGCCGTTCCCAGCCTGGATGGAGCCACTGGGGGAGGCTGAGCTGGGCTGAACCTGCTTTTGGGAGGCACAGGGCCCCTTTCCAGAGAAACACCGTGGCCACCCACACCCCAAAACGCCCCTTGCAAAGCAAGTGACAGCTCTGCCGCTGTCAAGGAGGAAGAGTCTCTGGTGATGTAATGAAAATTCCCCTTGGTAATTCAGAGAGTGAAAGCAGAGGGTGCCTGCCGGGAAGGGATTGTGAAACTCAAACTGGGAGTATTTGCATGGAGGAACTGGGGATGTGCCTGGCCGGGAATATCGCTGTGGTGGGACACTGGCAGGAGGCCCCAGATAAAATAGAAACTCCAGCTCCTACCACATCCCCTTTGCCCACCCCCTGCCTTTCCTGATTACCCAGCTATCACAGGTGTGCTAAATACCTGTTGCTCTGATCCCTGGCCTGCAGGACACAAAGGGATGTTGAAACAGCTATTTCAAGGCGCACAAAGATTCAATCTGCCTGAAACCTCCGGGTCATTCAGGCACAGACGTGTGAAACCCTCCCCGGCACAGACTGTTTTCTCTAGAATTCTGTGGGTCTCCTCGGGGTTTTTTCCACTTTTCACAGACAGGAATGGGGGGGGGGGTGTTACTCACGGGGCACAGGCTGTGTTGTAAAGCAGATAGAGTTTAGAGAAAATCCAGCTCGTGTCGCTGCTCTCTGAAATAGCCACAGACACGAGGAAATGAGGGAAGGAGGGGAACAGCTTTACAGCAGGAATTCTTCCTTGTTTTCGGACAGGGGCACTCGGGAATGACTCAGCTCTGGTTTCTCTGGGCAGGCTGAGACCTTTGGCCCTGCTGGGGTGGGACAACCAGGGTTGTTAAAGGGATGCAGGCACATCAGGATTCCCCAGTGCCAAAATGCAGATGGCAGTTTCAAGGGTCTCTCTGCTGAGAACCCACCACAAGGCACAGCCAGGTACGTGCTGTGACACCTGAGAGGTGCTGTACTCACAGCATTTAGGGGAGGGTGACAGGGACAGACAGGTCCAAGTAGCACAGAGGTATTTTAAACCTCTCAGAAGTGCAGGGCAGGGTCTCTTCCCAGCTTCCTGCCCTGAAGAGTTGTGCCAGAAGCATGTGGCCTTCCTTACTCCTCTTTCTGAGATCCCAGCTCTGCTGTGTTCAGAGCAGGGATGTCATTCTTGCTGTGTCCAAGGGATTCAGCAAAGGTTAACCCTGAAAGCCTTGAGCTCTGTGGCGAGGGACGCTGTGCATTCACAGGGAGCAGCTGTGGATGCACAAACTGAAGCACATTGGGGTCATTTTCTGCCAGGCCCCCAGGGAAGCACTGTGTTGTAATGACATGCACTGGGATCGTTTGTCAGATGGAGATGTCATTAATGGCCCTCATGGCTCTCCAGGGAGGACACCAGTGGCTGGGGAGGGCTCTCCCAGTGCGCACATTGCTGGGTCTATCTAGTTAGTCCATGTTCTGTTTGCTTCTCATGGTCCCCTGAGATGTGTTCAGGGAAGGAAGAGATGATTCTCCTTGACTCTCCTTTTCTCTATTGGACATAACAAAGACGGACATTCTTTTAAATGGAGAGGAAAAGGCAGGAGATGGGAGCCTTGGGATCAGAAATGCAAGGCTCTTCCAAGAGGATTCGCTCTGGTTTAGTCTGTGGTTACACCTCCCCTCCATCTCCCCATCCCACTCTGCTCCCTCCTAACACCCACACGCACAGCAATCTTCCCCTCCCTGCTGTGACTTTCTGGGGAAGATGCTGTCATGTGAAATCCTGGGAGAGAGCTACCACCACATGGAGCTCTCTGAGAGCGTCGTCCCTTGCAGAACAGGCCTGCAGACGGAGGAACGCTGCGCTCCCCGTCCTCGAAATCCTGAGCGCTCTCATGGAGGGGGGAGCAGGGAATCATCTTGTAAGCTTGGGAGCCGCCCACACACATGGCAAGGCTTGTCAGCGGCTGATAAAAGAGGTGGGAGGTGGGGAGATTTTGAGGGGGAAGAATGTGGAGCCTCTCATGCCCACATAGCTTCCCATCCTGTCTCCTCCAGGGCTCCAGCAGCCAGGATGGTCAGGGCCTGACCCCGTCAGCGACACACATGCATTGAGAAGAGACCCCAATTAGGGACTCAGATAACTACTGTCTGTTTCAGCAATGACGTAAAGGTGTAGGAAGCATTAAGCAATTACTTATAATAGTAATCTGACATGCTTTTTCCCTCTACAAAAGAAGCATTTCCTTTTGTAGTGAAAGCACAGGCTGTTCTGAGTTCTTTGTACACCTGCGCACTCACGGCTTTGGGGATGGAAGGGACAATGATCCCCACTCTCGAGTCACTCTCACCAGTGATCTGCTACCCTTAATGACAGGGGATTTATAACTGAGAAGGTTTAGCACAGTGGGGTGCTGCCATGAGAAAAGGGCTGGGCTGGTCCCTACGGTACCAGGGAGCAGCCAGACCCCCTCCTCACCAGAGTTGTTAAACAGACAATTATGTGTTTGGTGTTGGCATAAACACAGGCTAATTAGTCACTGGAGGAAACCCCAGTGCCTGTGATGGCTGGCTGTGGGAGAAGGTGGTGGTGGCAAACACCTGTGGCAACAGAAGGCACCTGCCTGTCCTGGGCACGCTGTGATGGGTGGTGGTGGCCAAGCACACAGGAGGGAGCCAGCTGCCACCGGCAAGAGGAGATGGCATGGCAGGGCAGGAATCCAGCACTGGCTCTGGAGTGTCTCCCTGATGGCAGCTGTTTTTCGGGGTGCTCAGCATCTTGCAGGACATTGAGCAAACCTGGCCACGGCAGAGGCAGCAAGAAGTGAGGTGAAATCTTCAGGAGGACCATTCATGGAGGGCTAAGGAAGAGTTTGTTCTGCCCTTCAGAAAGCAGATGCAGAAGCCAGAGCTCTGCAAGGAGAACAGAGTGAGGCACTGGCCTGGTTTCCAGGAAAGGAGAACAGTGTGTCACAGAGAAGGCATTGAAAAGACCTGAGGCTTCTGCCTCGGCTTTCTGACTTACTCCTGCAGACACGTGGGTGTTTGGGAGTTCAAAAGGCTGGACTGGAGGCTGTCCTGCAGCTGGCAGAGGACAGGAAGTTGTGGGCTTCTCCAGAGCTGCTGGAGCACAGACCACAGTGTTCCTGTCTCTGCTGGAGATCCCTGCTAAGCTCAGCATCTCTCCCTACAGCGCTGGCCTTTGTGGCAGGAGTGTGGGAATCTGAGCTGGACGGGAAGACTCAGTACAAGGCACTAGGCACAACTGCCCAGACTCCCCAAAAGACACTGGCAGCCCTTCAGCAGCATCTCAAAACCTCACAGGATCTCTGACATCCTCTCCAGCCGCTGCATCCCACAGCACAGGTAGGGCTGGGCACACCACACGCTTCCTCCAGCCGACCCACCCATTTCCTATTTTCTGCAGACATGACAACTAGTGAGTTAATCCTGCAGGCCATAAACTAAGCTGTATTAGCAGACACCATCTGTCCTTTTTCATTTGCTGATGCACGACCTATTTTGCTGTGTAGTGGAGCAGGCGCTGCAGTTTCGGGGCTTGCATGTTGCAGTGTCCCTGTTGCCAGGGTATAATCCACTGCTCGCAGTGACCTGCTAAGGGGAGAAAGCTCCAGTGAACTGAGCACCAGTGGGACCTGCTGTCGTGGGCAGGTGGTGGCTGAAGCCTGTCCCTGTGGCTGCTTGGCCTCAGAGGAGGTTTGAGCTTCAATCCCACAAAGCACCAGTTGGCACCTGGGAAGGGAAAGGTCTCAGCAGAACTTCCAAGGACAAGAGCACGACTGCCCTCAGCAGGGTCTCGCCTCACCTGAAGCTCCTTCAGCAATGGCCACGGGGAGGACACTGTGAAATAACACCCTCTTAGAGCCACCACTCAACTTTCAAAGCCCTGGGGCTGGGGACACAGAAAGCAAAATAAAAGCGAAAGGGACTGTTCACTTTGGCAGGGGAAGAGACACATCCACACTCCTTCACTTGCCAGGAGGTCATGGAGAGACCTGAATTGTTCAAGTCTCTTCAGGATCACCTGTGAGAATAGGGGCCCTGCTGTCTCCTCCTGAGGACACACACATGGTACTTCTTTCCCTGAGGAACAACCCTTCACTTTGCCTCAGAGGCAAAGTTTCCAAAACATGACAACCTCGGCACCTCCAAAAGTGCTGTAAGACAGGGATCATTCTCAGACCAAAGTGGGGTTCGTGGGAACAGGCTGTGTGGTG
This sequence comes from Chiroxiphia lanceolata, assembly GCF_009829145.1. Classification (NCBI taxonomy): domain Eukaryota; kingdom Metazoa; phylum Chordata; class Aves; order Passeriformes; family Pipridae; genus Chiroxiphia; species Chiroxiphia lanceolata. Next base: position 5,044,383 of record NC_045660.1, on the reverse strand, counting down.
AGCTCAGCACTCCAGCCACACTACTCTGGCCTGGGGTAATTCCTGTGTGTCACAGAACTGAGCAATGGCAGTCACACCAGGACAGGGAAAGAGAGGAAGAGAATTCTTTCTTTATCCCTCTGAGGGGATCTGGTCATGTCTTGGAGCAGTCTGGTGACCCTTGCCTGGGTACAGAAGTACAGACATTGTGAAAGGTCATAAAACCATCAGGATTTTTCCAAGCCAGTTATCATTATGTGACTTAACCAAGTCTTGAGGCAATTCCAAAGGTTAGTGCCTCGCTGCAAAAAGCCTCCTGAATTTACCAGCTTTTAATTTAACTCGGCATGGGTGGCAGAATTTTCCCTTGAATTCTGAAACAGAGAGCCAGGAAATTCTGTTGTTTGCTGTAAGGAATCAGGGAGGGAGCTGAGCACAGGGGCTGGGTAACAACACACTCATCTGTTATTCAGGCTGCACTGGGTGGTCCCTGCTCGCTGACCTCTGCCTGGGCTCCCAAAATCAGCCGGGGAATTTTCAGCTTCCTATCTCACTGCACAAAAGCGGAAGAGAGAGTGGAAGGAATTATTCAGACTGACCTTGACCTTAGCCAGACCACTTCTTTCTGAGTTAGCTCAGTTGCAGCATTTGGGCTTTCTGAGGAACTCGCAAGTTGCTGGGTAGGATGTGGCCCAAATGCACCCACTTCTGTGCCATGAGTGTCCTCTGAGTAGCCACTGCTGGCTGGAGTCATTCCCTTTTCCTGTTAGTCCTGCTCTTTTCTCTTAGAAAGTGGCTTAAGCTCTGAACCCTGGGGTTTCCTACCCTGCTGCAGCTGAAATCAGTGGTTACTCCTGCACAGTCTCACCGCCTACTGAGGTGGTTGACCCCTCTGTTAAGCTCTATACCCACAGCTTCCAGGAGCAACAAGCCCTGCTGTCTCCTTCCTGCCTCCACTGAGCTTTGCCCAGTGTTCCCTCTTTGTATCAGGTGTGACAAGACATAATGACTTTCCACAACATGCCCTGATGTTCCTACTACTCTCCTGCAAGGTGCAATCTCCATCCTGCACTGGGAAGAGGATAGCTGGTGACAGGATCTCTGTGCTAGGAACAGACTGACAGTTTGGAGTGTAAATCCCCACAGCAGGACTGGTCCCAGCGCTTCTTCTTTCTTCCTCTGTGCTTTGGGAAGAGAACAGACTCAAGAATTATACTGATCTAAGTCCAAGAACAAACATTCCTCCTTCACAGGCCACAGCCTCTCCTGTGTCATGTGAGAAAGAGAAGCAGGGAAGGGCAGTGCTTTGCCAAGACTAGAATGTACCCAAATCTGTGAGTACTGTCAGGAGCTGGGAAGAGGAAGAAAGAGCCCAAGTGGTCAGCCCTGGAAAGGGCAGTTCCTGCCGAGAACTGGCTGGGGAACATTCCCATTTTCCTAACCAGCAACAGCTGTCAAAAGGGGAAAGAAGAGTGATTGTGGACCCTGCCAGCAGCACCTCTCATCTGCAGCTGGGACGGGAGAGCAGACAGCTCCCAGCACAGCCCTCTGGCCCCGCAGCCAGGAAAACGTGTGTCATTTTCCAGAGGGCTGAGCCAGCACTAACCAGGTGGGAAATTTTGAACATGTGCTTGATCAGGGTTCCCTTGTCTCAGCTAAGATCTTTCCCCAGCCCGACCCTCGGCTGCTGATTCAGTCCAGGGTTGCTCCCCCCCATGCTCTGCTCTCTCTGCAGCAGAACAAGGTGGGCAAAGGGAGAGGGGAGCTGTAGTTTGGTGTGTCCTCCATTCCCAGGCCATCGTGGAAAGGCAAATGGGTTTTGTTCTGCTGGGGTTTGCTGCTGACCCACTCCTTCCTTCCCCCAGCCTGACCACATGACCATTCTCTCTGACTTCTCTTCAAGCAGAGCCCACCTTTACCACAGCCAGGAAATTCCTCTTCTCTCTCCCTCCTCTCTCTCACCCCTTCACCACCACGAGAAACCCTCTTCCCTCTCTGAGGCTTGTCATATGTGGGTTGCCTTAGCCAGTGTTTGAGCAAATTACCCCCTGTGCTGCCTGAGGCTGGGCTGTGCACAGCAGAAAATTGAGTAGGAGGTTTCTGGGGCGATCAGTGTGCACTGAGACCTCACATGCTTCTCTGAAATCAGACCCTGCTGCTGCTCCAGAGCATCCTTCCAACAGAGAGGCAGAAGCTATGACCGCCTCTCATCTGTCCAGCCTGGTCATCTCTGATCCAGGCTGCCATCCCAGTTCCCCCAAGCACCAGGAAAATCCAGTGCCTGACACTGAAACAGCAGTAGCTGCCAAGAACCTTCCAGCCACCTCTGAGTTCCAGGATCCCTCCCCATCTCAGCCCTGCAGTCTCTCAGGGGGAACTTGTCAGCAAAACCAGCCCTATTTAACCAAAGCAGAGGCAGCCTGGCTTTACACGGCCTCCCTCTGCCTTTCCCTGTTCCCTTGGCATCATGAATTCTTGGGGAAAAGCCTCTCAGGGCAGCGCCGACTCCTGCACGTCCCCCCGTACGTGCAGCTCAGCCGCAGCAACATGCTGGGGTTCACGTAGCTCTGGGTCCTGCTCCAGCTATTCCCGCCCACTTTCCATGGATCCCCTGCAGGATTCACAGCCCAGCACCCAGGGGTGCTGCCTGTCCCCAGACCAGTGCTCTCAGCATGGGATGAGCAGCAAAACTGCAGCTGGAAAAGCTGGCAGTGGACATGGAGCAGAGCCCTGTCCCCGGGCTGAGGACCAAGAATGCCTCTTTCCCATCAGACACGCCAAGGCTTTGAGCTCTGCCAAACCCCAGCGTTTGTTCCTGCCTTTGGCAAGCGAGGGATGGCAACAAAAGCATGTGCGAGGCAGGAGTTCAGTGAAGGAGGGAAGTGGGTTTCTCTTGGGTCTCGGTGACCTTTTCTGGTTTGGAAAGAACAGAGATGTGCAGAGATGTGCTCACAATGCACAGCAAGGCGGTTTCCACTGCCCCAGCAGCAGAACAAACCCCGTGGCCTCCTTCAGTCACAGGAAACTGGAGCCCAGAGCCACAGCCCAGCCTTTGGCTGCTGGGATGGAACCACTGGAAATCCAGCTCCAGGGAGTCGGTGCCTTTGCCTGTTTGCAAGGAAAATTTATGTGCAGCCATGGAGCCTTTCTATGGGCACCTTGTCTTCCAGCCCTGTTCTCTGGGATACAGCTCCTGCTGCGTGATGGGAACAGTTTTTCTTCGTCTGGCAGTGGCTGAGCCAAGTTCTCTTGGAGCCCATGGACTGGGAGTTATATCAGCAATGCCCTTGGCCACGAGGATCCCATTGACTCTCCTCACCTCCCTCCTTAGGGAAACAGGCACAGAGAAGGAGCTGTTGGAGCAGAGCCAAGAGAAGGGCTGAGACTGAAGAGTCCAATAAATCCAGCAATTTCTCCATGTGCTTCCAGCCCTTCTTGCTTAACCTCAGAGAGAAAAAGTGACGCTGGCAGAAGGAAAGAAAAGGAGTGGGGCTCTGTGCAGGTAGGTCAGGAATGCACCTAAATCCTCCCAGAGCTGAGAGCCAGGGGCAGGTTTATAGCAAAGATAGAAGAGCTGATTTGGAAAGCTGATTTGGCCAAAGGGATAATATTTCTGTTGGGAACCAGAGAACTATTGATTACTCAAGTAACCTCAGCTATTAAACAAACAGCTACCTCAGCAGAGAGAAATTTCAGCCTGGGTTTAGGGAGAGGATCGAGGGGACTCCAGGGCGGCCCAGGAGGAAGTTGGAATGTGTGTTCCCACTCTCCTTGACTCACTGGTGCCCCACCTGCTCCCACTGGTACCAGATAAGGAGTGAAAACAAACACAAAGTAGGCGCCTGTGAGTGTCCCTGCCACGGGAACGGGACAACATTCACTGCAGCGGAGTCATGGCCAAGATGGACTATGGAATAGGAAGGATTAAAATGTCTCACAGCACCTGGCTCAGCTCCCAGGGCCTTCTCTGGACACTGGCACAAGGGCAGCTCCTCCCAGCGCTCCAGGTCTCTGCAGAGGCTCAAAGCTCCAAAGCTCTTTTCCCGGGAGGGAGCACAAGTTCCCGTTTATTGTATTTCATTATTATTGTGTGTCTGGCAGTGACAGCCTGTGATAGGGACCGAATGCACAGGTAACAGCATGGCTGTGGAATGGGGTCACATGGAGGCACTGGGAGCATGTCAGAGCCTCAGCTGCTGCAGCTGATGTGCAGATGCCAGACTATGTAATATTCACATGATCATCCCTTTTGCAGTGTAGGCAAGTGTGGGGGAAAGCAAGGAGAGCCAGCTGAGCCACGGAGAAAGCCAAGGACTGGGAGGGTTGACTTGGACTTCCTGCTTGTGGGAGGTTCTGGTGCCATTCCCCCACTAAATTTTGAATAACCTTGAAAAAAAAATCAAGTTGAAACACGACTTTGAGAGCAGTCCCGCTGCCGGTTGTGCAGAACTGCAACCTCAGGGACTGAAACTGCAGCCCAGCAGCGCTGACTCCTCCCTGCACCCTCCCCAACCTGGCCCTGGGAGCCTGGCTCCAGGTCCTGGGAGCCTGGCTCCAGCGAGGTCCCGCTCGGAATGCCAGGACCCATCCCGGGCTGGCTCCCTCCCAGCACAGCTGCCCCGTGTGGTGCTGAGGGCTGGCACAGAGCTGCTGATGGGTCCTCTCCTCCCTGCCTGCCCACGCCAGAGGCACAGAACACAGCTGGCCACGTGGCCCTGGGGGTGACAGCACTGCCTGGCACCCTCCACGCGTGGGGCTCCGACCCCTTGCTCCCACAGAAGCCCCACAGAGCAGCACAAGCTGGTGCTGTTTCCAGTTTCCGTGTCACAAGCAGCACTGTGGCCACCTGAGCCACTCCCAAGTGCTCCCTTGTAGACCCAGCATCTGTGCCTTCGTGGGCAAGGATCGTGCATCACACGGCAGTTGCTTCCCTAATTAAAGCCTATTTATGCTCGTTACTGCAACTGTGCTCTCTCACATACTCTCCAGCACTCCTGGCTGCATTTCTCCATGGCCCCACCGCTGCCCCCAGCCCTTCAAATGACTCCAAAAATGTGTTGTTTCAACAGACTTGCTGGCACACGAGCAGTGGCCTCTCCCTGTTCTTGGATTTCAAACAAGGTTTCTACTTTGTGCCTCTTCCATCTCCACCCCAGTACTGGTTTCTGACACCCACAGGGGTTACCAACACTGGGCTTTTGACCCTAAATGTACTTTCCTCAGTCAGATACACACCAAGGATCCTAACAGGCCAAAATCAGGTTAGCACAGGTGAGTGGGTGCCAACAAACTCACTTTCTAGTTTGCTACTGCTGCGTGTAGGCGTAGAGTCCCTACATCGCATAGAATCAGAGCTGTGAACCCACCAGTTTTTCAAGCATTAAGGAACTCTTGGATTAGGAAGAAAGATGAAAGTCCCCCCCCCCGGGGAGGGGGGTAGGCACTGCTGAGCTGCTGCAGGGCACAGAGGTGACCGTCACCCTTGCTCCCTCCGCGAGCAGATCGGATCCCGTTATGCAACCGCTGTGCTAAAAGGCAACACGACGCCCAGAGAGGTCTCAAGGACTTTGTTATTTTGCCTTCCAGGTCTGCAGATCCCCAGGATCCACATCCAGAGAGCTCCTGGCAATGGTCATGCCCCTGGCTGCCTTCCCCAGAACTCTTGCTTGCTGCACAGGCAGGGTAAGTGCTGAGGCTGCTGGAGATGTGCAGCATCTCCATGTGCAGAGTTTAGGATTCCCACCCCAACCATGCTTCTGGAAATGGTCCCAGTGCTCCAGCTCTGCTTACAGCCTCCTCTAAGATAGATGTAGCTCAGGGGACAAGGTCTCCAAACTTCTGATTCATTTCATCAATGATTTGTGCTCTAATCCCTAGGGAGAACTCTGCTCCCCTTTCCTAGAGAGGGACCAGGGCTGCTCCCCAGTCCCTTCAGCCTGTTCTGGAGGCACAGGTACTCCTGGCTCTTCCCAGCACGGTGCCAGTGACACACATACTGGTATCCTGGAGGGGAAGCATTTGCACCAGTTTCTGCACCAGCCAGCCAGGCTCTGACCTGGTCTCGCTGTCCAAGAGCCAAGCCCTGCTGTGCCAGGCTGTTCGGGCATTGTATAACGTTCCTGCTTCCCAGGAGCCATCCCGCAGCACATCACTCAGCACTCGTGGAGCCCACCCTGACCCGCTGCCCCCGAGCATCTCTTACCTGTCCCCGGAGCCCACTCCCTGTGCAGCGCTCTCCCCTCCGCAGTCTCCCCGCTCTCCCTTTCCCACTCCCCTTCCCTCTGCACCACCTCCCTGCGTGATGTCAGCGCAGCCCGGCCCCCGCAGCCTCCCCAGCGCACCCATCGCATCCCACTGCTGCTTTTCCTGCCCAGCGGTTGCCACAGCGACAGGAGGGGAATCCCATCCTCCGGTCCTCCACCTCCCAAGGCCTCGCTTGGTATCACCCACTGCAGCTCTTCCTCAAGAGACCGCGGGAAGGGCAGGGGGACAGCAGCAGGGAATGGCCAGTGATGGCCTTGGCGAAGCCGTGGCTCGATATGCCTGGAAGGGAAGGGGGAGCAGGGGCAGTCACGGGAAGCAGGTTCAGAGCAAACAGGCTCTCACCTTATCCACAGTTCCACCCGTGCCCCCTGAGCTCTTCCCACCTTTCCACCCCCTCCTTTCACTGCTCCCAGCCAGTTCTTTGTTCCTCAGCCCCATGTGCTCGCTGGTTCAGGGCTGTGCCAAGTGCACCGTGGTGGCACAAACTCCCCCCGGTCCAGGATCTGTGCTACTCGCCCACGGCAGAAATCTCTGCAGTGACTCCTCCTCACTCCCGGGTCAAGGTCAGAGATCAGGTAACGATCAGAAACTTAAGACCAGCTCCAAGCCAGACCATCAGGAGTCGGTGGGCTCATTACCACTAACCACAAACCCACAGTGAAAGGTTTTCCTGCAATCCCTGTCACCAAAGGTTTCGTTGGGAAGGGAGAAGGGCAGATACATTTTTAGATCTGCAGCACATTTTTAATGGAAAGAGATGGCCCAGGGCTTTCATCCCTCCCCCCATCCAAGATGCTGTTTCTTTTCAGCAGAAATATTGCTGCATTAGAGAACAGGTCACTTCCTCTATCAGTGAGAATTCAGTGTCCTATTTGATGCTGGTCCTTGTGCTATAAATAGGAATTTTCCCCTTTTATAGCTGCTGAATAATTGTGTGTATGAAATATGAACACAGTTTTCAAAAGAGTGCCTGATAAGCAGCTTGCTGGAACGAAATGGTTGAGCAGAAGGAATTTACAGCACCTGCAGAGCATCGTGTGCTGTGGAAAACATTCAAGGTCAGCATGAGAGAGACAGGTCACAGCACAGATCCAACTCCACAGCATCCCAATAATCCATTTCACACTCCACACTCAGGTAAGTATCACCTCAGAGGAGCCAAGACTTCTCCATCCCACGGACCAGAAAGCCAGGAGGAGCAGGCAGAACAGGTTTTTAAAACAGCAGGCAGGGAGCAGAGAACACAATCCCAAACAACGAGGAAGAGCACAGTTTAACATCCACCATCAAAAGGAACAAGGGAAGAAGTCAGGGAGGCACAAGCTTGGCTTCAAAAGAGGGAGAGTGGTAATGGGAGGTACAGAGAGGTAACAAAGACACCTGAGCACAGAGACTGAATGGCTGAAGAGCAGGAGAGCCCAGTTATGCTGGAAAACCAGTAATTTCTGGAGGAAATGGGCATATGCAGCCCAGCCCTTTCTGGTGCTGAACCAAAGTCCTGAACACAAGCACAGCTGCAAAAAGTGTGGATAAACAACTCTCCATCAGCACATCAAGAACAGCCTCCTCTGGGATACCTGAGGGTCCCTGTGGAGGCAGGAGAAAGGGAGAGCAGGAAATGCTCTCATTCCCTGCAACTGGACAGATTTTTTTCCCTGTGAATTTAGAGAGGCATCGGTGGAAGAAGGGATGCAAGAAGGTCTGAAAGGCAGAAAGCAAATGAGCAGAAACAGAATACACAATATATGGCTTCCAGTTGCTGCAGGAAGAGACAAGAAAATAACAACATCAGCTCCTCCACATACTGGATATGCAAAGGGAGGAGGAAAAAAAGGAATTACATCAGTTGAAGTACCTGCAAGGAGCTCTAGGGAGAAAAACAGGATGCACAGGGGTTCAATGCTTTCAGAGTCACGCATGAACAGGAAAGAGAACCAGCAAAAGGCACCATTGCTATGGTGATCTAAAGCATTGGACACACTCAGCAAGGAAAAGAGATAAAAGGAATTACAAGCCACATTTTCAGCTGCACAGAACATCCTTGAGATAGGATCAGGCCCCAGGATCCACCCAGCACAATTGTTAGTTGATGCTGTCATCTGCCTCCTCATCCTCCACGCTGTCTGCAGGTCAAAGAGGACACAGCACCAGATACAAATGTAAAGGGGTTATTTTATTATTGATTCAGAGGTTAGACAAGGCACCATTTGATCTAAAAAGAAATGCAAAAAAACCCCCCCAATTAAGTGTTATTTTTGCAGGCAATTAAGAAAGTCTCTTTTGCATTTCTTCAGCATTGTGTGAATTCCAGCTTGGTCGTGATCACAGAAAAACCACCCCATTCCCAGGTAAGGCAGGTTTGGACTAGAGCCACAGCCCCTCTTCAGCTGCAGAGAATCCTTGAGAAGTCTCTGTGCCAGGGTTTAGGAATGCAGCAGAACAAGAAAAACAAAAGTTCCAGGAAAAACCCACGGCACCTCTTTTTCCTTTCCGTTTCAGACATGATGCGTCATTTGTTCGTTTTGGTCCTCGCTGACAGGAAGCAACTTCAGGAAAATCACAGCAAACCTTTCAGTGGCCTCAGGGTACCAAGAGCCCACGAGACAAGCCCTGAAAGTCCTGGAGAAGACTGGAATAGCACCTAACCCTACCCTCCAACAGGTCAAGGACCTGCAGCTGATCACTCAGAGGTGTTTCACTGTCTTGTTTTGCCTCCCCAGACATGATTTCTAAGGAGAAGGCCACCTCTTCTTCACAATGATTCTGCCAAATAAGAAATCCAACCAAAACCCTACCAAATCAGCCCCCAAACCCCTTGTTTACCACCTCCTTTCCCCTCCCTCCCATCAATCATAACCCCCCACTCCCAGCTGCCCTCCCCAGCACCCAAGGGAGGGCTGCAATGGGTGATGTAGCAGAGTGTGCAGCGTTTGGTGGTGTCTCATCTGGTTCACGGAGTCACTCGGCTGGAATAAATGGGAACAAAGAGAAAAAAAAATATTTAGGGGAAAAAAAAAAAACAAACAAAATGAAGCATGGTTTATGGCAGAAAAAGGCTGGTGAGCTGGATGCAAAGTGAGCACAAGGGAGGAAAAGAATGGAGAGTGGAGGAACATCTTGTTCTTGCTGTAGAGTAAAACCCTGACCAAATCCAGGAATGCCAAGTGGCTGGGAACCTTTCCCTGCAATTATGGCAGCACAGAGGGGGCTGCAGCTCTCTGATGCTCTCAAGATAAAAGCTGCTTCTACTCAGAACTTCTTTACAGTCACTGAGATGCCAAGGCAGCTCTAACACACACTTTCCCCTTCCCTGGAGCACAGGAATCCTATCCCAAAGGCTATCCCGACCTCCCAGCGTGCTGGCATTGGGGCTGCCCTTCCACAGGAAAGCCAGAGACAAAGCAAGGGCCATCTGGGAATCCCAGGGGACCACAGGCTGCTGACAAAACCAGCCCTGCTGACTTCCAAACCCTTTCTCCCCAGTCATGTGCTTTCAAGAGAAACAAGTCAACTGCTTTCGGTTCCCCGGTGTCATTTCCAGTTTGCTGGAAGGGAAAAGGTTCTTTCCCTGGAAAGGATGCATGAGGACAGAATGTGATTTTCAGACAAAGGAGAAATTATCAAGAAAAAGAGCAAGGGATTCCTGAGGATTAAGCATCTGCTCTGGACACAGAGCCCAAAGCAGCTCAGTGCACAGGAGGGAGATGGGCCATTTCCTCTGGAGAGGAGGGTACTCAGTAATTCTCAAACAGCAAATACACATGGAAGGCCAAAGGACAAAGTTTCATCTGTGCCAATCTATATTTACAGCGGGGTCCTCTAGGAAGGGCTGAAATCCCTCATGGACAAAGGTCAGTGCCAGCCCTGCAGTGTCACCCTGAGAAGACAAGGCACTACCCCCCCAGAGTGTCCTCAAACAGAGAGCCCGCTGGATTTGCTCAAGAAACAGGAATATTTCCATGAGCTCGTAATGAAGGTCGTTAGCTCAAGGGCACATGGAGCCAGTGGTTAATAATGCTGTCTCTCCAGCCTTGAGAAATCATTTGTTTTGCAATAAGGCTTTATTATATTTAGACTTTGGGATCAGGAGAAGCTCAACACATCTTCCAAGGCAAGAGTGAAGAGATAAAACCCAAGTCCTTTTCTTATCCTCACGAGATCCCAACCTGCCACAGGGTGACTGTGAGACTCTAAACACGGACTCCATGTTGTTAAAAAGAGCAAAAAGCACTAATTTGCTATATTAGGGCCCACAAATGACAAGAGGTTGAGACCCCCCCACACACTTTCTGTCCCCTAAGTTCCATCAGCACAGGAAGACAGGCTGTGCTCTCAGGTAACCTGCCATCCCACCAGGAATAAAACACATACAAGGAGAACACGTTGTCACCCAGCCCCGAGCAGCAACCAAACTGTCCCTCCCACGGCTGCTCCCCCAGCAACACACACACAGCAACCCCACGTTTCATTCCTGCACCTTCACATCACCTGGGAAAATCCTTCCCCCACTACTTAATCCTGACCTCCAACCTTCTCCTAGGCCCCTGTGGAGCAGCCAGGAGGAGCTGGAAGCACAGTTCCTTCTCCAGGTAGGTGCATTTCTAGAATGAAACAAAAGCTTTTTGACCCAAAAGGGTGCAGATCCCACTTTTGGCAGCCGGAGCCTGGGCTCGCTGCGGCCTCTAGAGGCCAAAATCTCCCACACCCGCAGACAGACGTTCACATATAGCGAGATAAGAGACCGTTAACAGCTCGTTTAATTAGAGAATTAGCACAGCCCTGCCTTGGGCTGCATCACCTTGTCCCATCCTCTTCTATCTGCTCAGCTCTTCACCCTCCCTGGCCCCAGAGACAGAGAAACAGAGACAGAGGGAGAGAGAGAGAAAGCAGAGCTCTGTCCTGGGACGGAGCCCTAAATGAACATAACCAGGTCTTTACATGTTGCTCTCGAGAAGGCTGCCAGGATGCTGGCAAACACCACGTCAGGAGACTGGGAGGCATCCACGGCCGTATGGATCCCCCTCTTGCTGTAGTAGGAGATCAGGGGAGAGGTCTGGGTGTGATAGGACTTCAGGCGGGTTTTCAGGGCGGTCTCGTTATCGTCGGAGCGGCGGATCAGGGGCTCTCCAGTCACCTGGGAGAAGCAAGGGGACAGTCTCCAGCTTGCTGCAGCCTGGCATGCTCCCCCCTTCTCTCCACAGCTTCCACAACCCCCGCTCCCCTCCTCCAGGCCAGGCTAAATGCAGAGCTGCAGAGGCGACCCCCAGGTCTGCGGGGGAGACACAGCGAACCGAGGGCAGCCAAAACAAATCCCAGAGCAGTGACTGAAGAGAGGAGGGTTCAGCACTGTGGTCGTTCCCCCACACACCACTCCAGGAGCCCCGAGAGCAGGCACCAGCTACAGTTGCTCCCCAGGATGGAAACCAGTCACAACCCACCGCAACTTCAGCTGTGGACAGAGTCCAACAAGTTCAGAGGCTGGCAGAGCCCGGGCCAGCTCTGCAGCACATCCATCCCTTCATCCATCCCTCCAGGCCTTGCTCCCTGCAGTGCCGTCGGCTCAGGCTGCCCAAGCAGTTCCCCACGCTCCCCAGAAAGCCAGGACAGAAGGTACAAGAGAAGGAAAGAAATGAGTTCTTTTTTTTCCAGGGAGACTGCAAAGCATCAGCTAAACCCAAAGCAAGGCAGGCTGTGGCCCTGGGAGCTCACATACATCGTCCTTCATGGGCTCTTTCGGGGGTCTGAACTCCTCGTGATATGAGCGGCCACTCGCTGGGTGAATCAGCCTGAGACAGAAAACAAGTGTCAGCAAAGCAGGACAAGGTCTCCTGAGCCTGCCACTCATCAGCACAAGAACATCTGTAACAGCAACATGATTTGCCTTTCACTAGTAAGAAAATTCTCTGTAGTTATTTCTGTACCAAGGGCCTCTTCAGTTTGGAAAAGCAGCTGCAGCAGGAGATGGAGAAGGGATTTTTACTTCCTGCTTTACTGGGGAAGGGGTCTGGCTCCTGGAGCTGTGAGGGTGACACAGTGCAGCAGAAAACATATCTGACCTTAGACTGTGCCCAAATGTGTGTAGTGTCCTGCCTAAGGGAGCAATAATGACTTTGGAGAAGGAAGACTTTAAAGGCTGAGCTGGGGCACCGAGGATGCTGATTCCTATCAGCAATCCCTAATTTATAGGGCAAGGGAGGGGCTCTGCTCAAGGCTGGTCCAGCCATGGGAGAACAGGCGAGGGATCACGGCAGAAATCTAACAGAGACCAGCACCACAGCCAGCCCTAAGCACTGGGAGGACAACCTGGGATCTGAAATCAGGATGCCATTCCACAGACTATGAAACCTCAACCTGTGCACTGAGCATCGGGGAGAGAAGCGTTACCGTCCAGTGATCCTGCGGATCAGCAAGGAGTCAGGGATGCTGAACTCAATGACCGAGTCGAGCTTCTCCTTCCTCTTCTCCAGGAGCTCATCCAGCTGCAAGAGCAAACACCCACCTCAGAGGGGCCGAGGGCCCAGGGACCCCTGTCTGCAGGGAAGGAGGTGCCAGAGCAGTCCCTGAGCAGGGCCTCACGTACCATCTCCGCCTGCTTCACCGTGCGGGGGAAGCCATCCAGCAGGAACCCGTTCTTGCAGGGAGGGGAGTCCAGATTGTTCTCAATCAGCTCCACCACCATCTCATCGCTCACCTGCAGAGAGGGGGGAAGCCCGTGGTCAGGAGGGACACCCTGAACTTACACACAGCTGCCTCCAGAGGTGCTGCACTCACGGTGGGACTTTTGGGGCTGTCCTGTGCAGCACCAGGGGTTGAACTCTATAATCCTCGTGGATTCCTTCCAGCTCAGGATATCCTGTGACTCTACGATCCATGTCAGTGCCCAGACTGCTTCAGGCCCCTCCTACAGCCAGAGGCAGCAGCCACAGCACAGGGCACTCCTGTTAACAGGGTGAAAGCTGCATGCTCATTCCTGCCCACGTCAAGGAAGCACTCCCTGCCACGACTGCTGTGGGAAGCACTCCCTGCCATGGCTGCAACACCAGGATGTGGCCAAGGAGACCATTCACTCCAGGGATACTCCACAGCGTGCCAGGGACTTGGACCAGTGCTGTAACCTCACCATTACAAAGGTTGCTGTACTTCAAGGAAGACTGTCAGCTCGAAGACGAACTCCTGAGATTCTTTTTTTTTTTTTTTAAAGCAACTCACAACAGAAAATTTCGACATAACCTTGATTTCCTGTTACTTTGTACCTTCACCCACACATCCCCCTCAGGAGGCAGGAAGGGCAGAGCAGGCCAGTTGCTCATTGACTCCCATAAACCTTGTGTGAAGGTAAAAGCCCAGTAGTTGCTGACAAGCTCTGGCTTTGCTGGATAGTTTTTTCCCATCCAACAATCTCGGCATACCGCTGGGATTAGTGCCTTTTCCACACTGCAGCACTAACAGATGCTGCAGCCCCAACAATAGCTGTTTATTTGGGAGCAGCTCTCCTCAGCAGCGCTGTTTTCTCCAACACACACAGCTGGGACCCAGCATGATTTGGGAACCAGGCTGTCACAACACACAAACAACAGCCCCCACAGGCAGGGGGGGAAGTCTGGGTGAAGCAACAAGTCACTTCTGTGCCTTCCTGATTACACCCTTCAGAGAAACAGCCCCTGAGCATAAACCCATCCCAAACTGCTGTGCTCCCAGCTGAGTTATCACAGAGCCAGAGCACAGAGTTGCAGAGTGTCCCTGTGGAGCAGCCTGGAGCTGGCTGCCACACACACACGTGGCAGATACCACCAGCCTCACCAGATAACACCCCTATCTTTCATAACCAGCCGGGTATCGCAGGCTCGGTGTTGCAATGAGCTCTGGGCAGAAGCTGAGATAAGCCACGTCACTCTCCCCATTTGGGGCCTGCAGAGGCTCCCTGGGGTGTTACAAGCCCGTGACAGCCGCAGAGATGCCCAAGATCTGCCCCACACGGGGGCAAGTCGCTGCAATTTGTGGTTCCTTGAGTTTCCCGGAGATAGTTCAGTCCTTCTGATGAGATAATTAGACCCTCCTGAAGTGAATGTCAGAGATTCCAACTCTTGTCTCTGGGGGACCTAAAGTGCCTCTCTCACACAGCACCTGCTGTAGCTGTCACAGCAACGCCTTTAAGTCTATTTTCACCACTTATGCAAGAGCTGGGATGCAGATGAACCCTCTGAAGTGATACCTGGAGTCCAGAAGAGGTAGGAGCAGCAAAGCACGGCTGCAACATCCTGCAGCTCCAAGGATACACCTTCACCTCAAAGAGTGCTCAGAAGCCAGCCAGAACTCACCCTGTGAGCATAAAAGAACCATCCCAGGGACACAGGCTGCTAGTAAGCAAAGAGCAACTCTGAAGAAGAAAGGTGTTTTTATAGGATGTTTCTCCTGCAGGATAACAGAAGGAAAACCTCCACCCCTGCCTTCACCCTGCAATCTGCTTTACCACATTAATTAGTTTTGTCACTGAGAATTCTAAATAGGAGGCGGGTTTTGCCTGCTCTCATTCCAGGTGCTGCCAGCCCATGTCCCCTCCCAGCACATCCCTCACGACCCACCAGCTTCCCAGCATCCATGGTCTCCTTGATCCGCTTGCCCAGCTCGGACCCCGAGGCCACCATGGCCCGCAGCATGTCCCCGGTAGCCAGGTGGCACACGCAGTAGGTCTCGGCGAGCTTGGGAGCCTGCGGGAGAGAACAGACAGCGGTGAGCGCTCCGGGGATGGGACCTCGGGGTGGGGGTTCGGGGGGACGCTCAGCCGGGGCTGGGGTGGACAGGCTGGGGCCTTGTCCCCTGTGGCAGCACCGGGACGCTCAGCGAACCGCCAGCACGTGGCAGGGCCCGGCGCCGAGTCCCCGGAGCGCTCCGGGAGCGGGGCCAGGGCACCGGGTCCCCGCGGGGCGGCCCTGCTCCGGGACAAAGGGATCCGGGACAAAAGGCCCCTGGAGGCGCGATACCGCCGGGCACCCCGAGGGAAGGGAGGCCCTGCGGAGCGGGACACCCCGCACGCCCCATCCCCTCGGCGAGGCCCACGCGGCGGTCACACGGGGAAAGGCCGGGCGGGCCGGTCCCGCCGGGCCGCTCCCTTCACGGGGTAGCTCCCCCCGCCCCCCCCGCGCATCCCCGCTCACCTGCGTGCCCTTGCCGGCGCCGGGCGGGCCCAGCAGCACGGCGCGGATGCCGTGGCGGAGCCCCGGTGCCGGTGCCGGGCCCTGCCCGCGGCCGCCCCCGGCCTGAGCGCTCGGAGCCATGGCCGCCGCCGACTGCGCGCCCGCCCCGCGCCGGGGGGCGTGACCCCGCGCGCCAGGGGCGTGACTATGCATATGAGGGGTGTGGCCGCACAGCCACCGGCTGCGGGTTTAAAAGCACGTGTGGGCGTGGTTATTCGTGCGGTGGGCGTGGTTAACCCTGGCAATGGGCGTGGTTAACTGACGGTGGGCGTGGTTAACCTGCGGTGGGCGGGGCCATGGCGCCTCGTGGCTCCGGGCGCTGTGCCCAGTTCTGGGATTCTCAGCCCAAGAAGGACATTTGGGGCTGGAGCGAGCCCAGAGGAAAGAAACGGAGCTCGGGAAGGCTCTGGAGTGCATGTCCTGTGAGGAGCGCTTGTGGGGGGCTCAGCCTGGAGAAAAGGAGGCTCAAGGGAGAGCTTCTCGCTCTCTCCCGACTCCCTGACAGGAGGGTGTTGCCAGGTGCGGGTCGGGCTCTGCCACCAGGCAGCTAGTGGCAAGAAAAGAGGACGTAGTCTTAAGCTGCACCAGGGGAGGTTTAGGTTGGACATTAGGAAGAAGTTCTTTACAGGGCGAGTGATCAGACATTGGAATGGCCCAGGGATGTGGTGGGTTCACTGTCCCTGGAGGTGTTTAAAAAGAGACCAGATGTGGCACTCAGTGCAAGGTGGTGTTAGGTCAAAAGTTAGACTTGATGATCTCAGAGGTCTTTTCCAACCTAATTCCTTCTGTAACTCTGTGGTTCTGAGCCCTGCTTGCCCTGGCGCTGCGTGGGCTCAGCGCCCTGCTCTGCGTGGGCTGTGCATCACGACACTGCCTGGCACATCCAGGAGGGGCTGGCACTGCAGTGCTCTGCATCCCTCTGCTCTCCCCTCAGTGCAATGCTCTCTGCATGGCTCCCCACACCCCACGCAGAGCAGTCCAGGACTGGTGCCAGGCCAGAGCACCGGGAAAACACGCCAGGATCTCACAGGAGACAAGAGCTTCCTTGGCCCTGGTTGCCAGGAGAGTCTGTGGCAAAGCCAAGACCACGGTGTTGAATACAGAAACCCAGGATAAGTCTGTCCCTCTCACCTCCTCAGTGGGGGCAGCTACCCCTCCACACACAGAACATTGGCTCCTCAGCAGCACCAAGGAGGGACCTGCAAATTAACAAGAAGAAATAAAAATAATCTCTGCTCGGCCCTTGCTGTTTGTGGGATGGAGCAGTGCAACCATTTCCAAATGCAGCAAAGACAGCACTGATGGATCAGATGAAGCACCTCCATTTATGGCAGAGCTGTACCTGCTGCCAGGGAACCCACCGAAGCTGGCAGCACCTCAGCAAGGGCAGGATCAGTCCCTGACATCTTCCCAACGACCTCCCGCCTGCCCCGCTGGAGTCCCAGCCAAACAGGCACTGCAGGGAGCCTGGTTTCCCTGGCAGCAGCATTTCAGAGGTATTTTGGGCTCTCTTCCCCCTGAAGGTCCTCGTGCACAGGATGCACAGCCTCGTGAGGTGGCCCCGCAGCAGGGCCGGGCTGGGATGAGCTGGGCTGGGTGAGAATCCGGGGTGACTCCCGGGGCAGCCTGAGAGGGGGTGGGTGAGGTGGGGGAACGTTCTCCAAGAGGGATGCAGGATGCTCAGAGGCAGCTCAGCCAATAGGGTCGCTGGATTTGGTTGTCATGGTTACGGTTGGGAGGCAGAGCAGGGAGGGAGTGCTGGGAGAGAAGGGGTGCAGAGCTCCTCCATCCTCTGCAGGGGCTCAGGAAGGGCAGGGAGCTGGGGCAGGACAAACAGCCACTGCTGGGACCGGTTTGTTCTCTCGGGAGACCCATGGCAGAATCTGTTTAAATGCCTTCTGAGGTAAGGGGGCTTTGGGGGGGCTTTGAGGGGAAATTGCCTGGCACAGTGAGGAGGAGGCTGGTGAGGGATACCTGTGGCTGCTGAGTTTTGGGGATGGTGGGTGGAGGGTGCTGTTGTTGCCCCTCTCCCTCGCTAACCCCGTCACTGCTTCTCCCCAGAGCCCCCAAACTCCCAGCAACAGCCAAACCTCAGGGTGCTGTGGGAGCTCTGCATTCCTCAGGGAGCCCCCTGGCAGCACGTCTGAGCACCTGGGAGGGAGAACTGGGCCGTGGTAAGGAGGGGGTGTCCCAGGCTGGGCCACATGTTCCGACAGGAATGACCCACTTCACTGCTTCCGTGCCCCATCCTGGTGGGCTGGGTGCTGCTTAGTGATGGGATGGGAAGGGTAAAGCTGGAGCAGTTGCTCTCCTTTCCTGAGTATGAGGCTCTAAGAGCTTTAAAAATATGTTTTTTCACCTCATTCCCCAGCTCTGGAATTCGCTGGTGGGGCTTGCTCAATGCATTACAACATCCTGCTGCGCCGGGGTCAGTGTGGTCTTTCTCCCAGTGCCTCCCCCAAAATGTTGTCAGTAGGTGTCTGTGGGGAGGAGGTGCAGTGCTGCTCTGAGAAATGAAACCTCTGTCTCCTACTCCCTTCAGACCAGAGAGACCATGTTCCTGTAAGAGCCCTGGAGCTAGACCTGGATTATCAGAGTGGAAATGTTCCCTGCTGTGTTGTCAGCTCGGGGCAGGAGATTGTTAAAGTGTGTGAGCTTAAAGGTAAAGCTCTGCTAGGATGAGCCAGGAAACTCTGTGCAGCTTAACTGTCCCCTGGTTCCACACCCTGTGTCATGAAAGAGCCGTGGATCCACAGCAGGGATCCAGATTGTCCTCAGGTCGGGCAGTGTCAGCAAGGGGTCTGTGCTCTGCCTCCTTTTTCCCAGGGCTTGTGTGCCTGGGAAAACGGGTCCATGAGAGTGGAAACCATAAGGGATCCTCGCCACAGCAGATCCAGCTACATTCCAGAGCGTGAAGGGACATGTCCTGGCGCATAAAGGCCTCCATCCTCTTCGCAGTGCAGTTGGCTTTGTTGTTGAACTGCTGCTGATGGAGACAAGGCTGCTGTGTGCCAAAACACAGCTCTGAGCTGCAGAGAAATGTGTCTCCTCCCCCAAAAGAAGATGCTTTAACCCACAGGAGGGCTCTGCTGAGGCGCTGCTTTGGAGCAGAGCAGCACAGAGCTCTGCCCAGGGCAGTGCTACCATGGGAGGGATGGATGGGGAGCACCCCGGGGTGCTGATGAAGCTTCTGGACCCTGCCCTTAATATTCCTTCTTTTTCCGGTGTGTTGCTTTCTTAGAATCTATACCCTACTCAAGGAGGCTTTAAATGAGCATCATCACACCCTGAACATCCCACCATGAACGGGTACCTGAATGAATCCAATTTCCTGATGGTGGAGGAGGGTTTCACCACCAGGGACCTCCTGGAGAACCTCCTCGGGGAGCTGTGCCAGGGGGTAAGGGCTGGTTCTCTGCTTCCCCCCTTACAAGAGGCACTCATGGAAGCTTCTGCTTACTCCAGCTTTCTCCTAGAGCGACCAGCAAGCCTTCTTCGTGGCAGACCTCGGGGACGTTGTGAAGAAGCACCTGCATTTCCTGAAGGCCCTGCCCCGGGTGAAACCCTATTTCCCAGTTAAATGCAACAGCAGTGAAGGAGTGATTCGGCTGCTGGCAGAGCTGGGGGCAGGCTTTGCCTGTGCCAACAAGGTAAGGATGTGGGAGGACAGCTCCAAGTGAGCATCCTACAAGCATTTGTGGGAGAGTGGCAGAGCTCACCCTCCTTTCCTAAGTCTCCACTCAGTAGGTGACATTTACAGGGGCAGGAGTCTCCCTCTGCTGTCAAAAGTCTATTGGCACAGCCCATAAATCCCTGTCCTCTGTCTGGTGACCCAGGCTTTCCCTTTGACCAACATTCCTGCCTCTGGAGCTGGTGTCTTGGCTGGCAGGCTTGGCTGGTGGCACGGCACACCCCTGGGGTGCCACTGCCAGAGCCATCCAACTCTTGCTTTCTTTAAGGATGAGGCTAAAGCTCCCTGTTCCCTCCTCCTCGTCATTTGCAATAGCCAGATTTCCAGGGAGGAGCCAAATTAAGCCACTGACTTGTACATAATGAAATAAGATGTGTTTCCAGGAAGAGAAAGTGCAAGCGTTGTCACAGCACAGACCAGGGGTCACATGCCAACCCTACGCCAGCTAAACCCACCTGTTTCCTCTCCTGGTCTCATGCTGTTTTAAACACCTTCCCACAGTCTGTCCTTGCCTGGACAAAGTCCACTGTGATGCCTTTGAGCTCTTGTAGCTTTTCCTTGGAAAAGCCCAGGCCGCAACGCTGACGCTTTGCCCTCCCCAGTGCTGCAAGCTGGACAAGACCCAGGGCTGGTGGTGGCCATGGGGACCTTCCTGAGTGTGTTCCCTGTCCCTGCAGGCTGAGATCACGCGGGTTCAAGGCATTGGAGTCCCAGCTGACAGGATCTTCTACAGCAGCCCCTGCAAGCAGGTTGCCCACATCAGATACGCGGCCAAACACGGGGTGCAGCTGATGACCTTCGACAACGAGGTGGAGCTGAGCAAGGTGGCCAGGAGCCACCCCCGTGCCAGGTGGGTGCCTGGCAGCACCATTAGAGGGGCAGCTGGAGGAGGAGCTGGGCAGGGGGCAGTGGGGTGCTACGGGGGCTGAAGAGGAGGTTGTAGAAGGTTGGTGTCGGTCTCTTCTCCCAGGTGACAAGCGATAGGACAAGAGGGAAGAGCCTCAAGTTGTGCCAGGGGAGGTTTAGATTGGATATTTGGAAAAATTTGATCACTGAAAGGGTGGTCAGGCACTGCAACAGGCTGCCCGGGGAAGTGGTGGAATCACTATCCCTGGAAGTGTTCAAAAAACATGTAGATGTGGCACTTGGAGAAATGGGTTAGTGGTGGGCTTGGCAGTGCTGGGTTAATGGTTGGACTCGGTGATCTCAGAGGGCTTTTTTGGCCTTAATGATTCCATGACCCTGTGATTCCAAGCCCCTTCAACACCGTGTGGCTTTGCTGTGCAGGATGTTGTTGGGGATCACTGCTGACTCCAGCCCTTCTGCCCACCCGAGCATGACATTTGGGACCACGCTCAAATCCTGCCGGCACCTGCTGGAGGCAGCGAAGGAGCAGGCTGTGGAGGTGGTTGGCATCAGGTACAGCACGTGGTTCTTCTTCCAGAGGGGTGCTCAGCCCCTGTGGATCGGGATATGGGGAGCTCTGCCCTGCTGGAACAACACAGTGCTCCACGGAGCCACCAGGAGTGAGGTGAAGGCAGGGATTTGCAGGGGTTCACATTGTTGGGGCAGGTTTGACCCTAAGAAAGGCTTTTTGGGGCTCTGTGAGTCTGTCCAGGTGGTCTGGCTTGGGGTGGTGTGTGGGATGCACAGAGCTGCCGCCAGTGGGTGACAATCCCGGTGCTGTCACTCTCTGGGGACAGTCAAACCCTGATGAAATGGGGTCTGTGCCCTCAGCTTCCACCTTGGGGGCCGTGGGCTGGAGCCCCAGGCCTTCGCTCAGGCCGTGGCTGCAGCACAGCTGGTGTTTGACATGGGCACAGAGCTGGGCTACCAGATGCACCTCCTGGACATCGGCGGGGGCTTCCCCGGCACCGAGGACACCAGAGCCCGGTTCGAAGAGGTACCACAGCCCCCAGCACCTGCCCTCAGCAGGCACAGAGCGAGCCTGGAGGCTCTCCCTGGGTCTGGCTCGCTGTGAAATCCCTCTGTCCAAGAGGGTACTTCTTCCTCCCACACAGATTGCTGCCGTGGTAAACTCTGCCTTGGACTTGTACTTCCCGGATGGCTCCGGGGTGGAGATTGTTGCCAGACCAGGGCGGTACTACGTCACCTCCGCCTTCACCTTCGCTGTCAGCATCACTGCCCTGGAAGAGGTCCCCATGGAGCAGCCTGGCTCTGATGGTAGGTGGGACAGTGGGACAGGCCCACCTGTGTGCCCGAGCCCCCCCTGAGCCCTCTCCTTGCTCCCCTTCCAGAGGAGGAGTCCGGCAGCAGGAAGAGCCTCGTGTATCACCTCAACGATGGCATCTACGGCGCCTTCAGCTGCCTCCTGTTCGACAGCCCCTGCCCCAGGCCTCGGCTGCACAAGGTGAGGGGGTTTGCCCAGCCTGGGGAGAGCCCAGAGGGTCCCTCACCTTGTGTGGCATCACCTCATGCCAGAAGGGAGCAGACTGTGGGGAAGCTGTAGCCAGCCCATGGGCTCCGGGGGTTGGACCTTTGGGATGGGTGGAGATGAGACAGGTCACTGTGACACTGGGACATCCTCATCCCCGTGGCTGCTCTCTGTCCACCCCAGAGACCCTGCCCAGAGCACCCCTCCCACAGCAGCAGCCTCAGGGGCCCCCCTGGCCACGCCGAGGATCGCATCGCCGACGGGCTGGAGCTGCCCGAGCTGCACGTCGGGGACTGGCTGCTCTTTGGGAACATGGGGGCCTACACCATCCCAGCCTCATCCCAGCTCGGGGGGTGTCCCCAGCCACACGTCACCTACGCCATGTCCCGCATGGCCTGGTAAGAGACGGTCAGAGTGGGGGGACAGGGCTGGGTCCTGCGGGGTGGGAGATGCCGCTTTCCCTCCTCCACCGGGGCTCTTCGCCCGAGGAAAAGGGTTAAATCTGAGTCCCAGAGCCCTGAAAATTCAGGGTTAAAACCTGGCCTCAGAGGCAAAACTCCTATTCTTTTAAATGTTGGCAAACTTGAGCCTGTTTTTCGCTGGGGAAGCCACGGGCAGCTCACCTCTGGCTGTTGTTCTGTTGGGGGGGATGTGAGAACCCCGGAGATTCCCCTTCCCTGGGCCCACCCCCTTCACAAGGGGCTGCTCCTTCCCCCTTGCTCCCCCTCGGGTGTCTCCCACTTGCAGGAAAGCCGTCCAGCTCTTCCAGGGAAAGCCCCTCCAGGCAGAAGACGACCGTGAGAGCCTCTGCACCCCCCTGTCCTGCGGCTGGGAGATGGCAGAGACCCTCTGTGTCCCCCCGGTCTTCGCTCCCACCGGCATCATCTGAGCAGGGATGGCACAGGGAGGGGAGGACCCATGGTGGGGAAGGGCCCCGGGGTGGTACTGGTGTGGGGAAAGGTCCTGCAGCAGTACCAGGGTGAGGGGGAAGGTCCCATGGTAGTACCAGGGGGATAAAGGTCCCACAACAGTACCAGGGGTGGGAAAGATCCCGCAGTGGGAAAGGTCCCACGGTGGGAAAGGTCCCATCATGATACCAGGGTGGATGAAGATCCCACAGCAGTACCCAGGGGTGGAAAAATCCCCCAGTGGAAAAGGTGCCACAGTGGTACCAGTAGGGGAAAGGTCCCACAGCAGTACCAGGGGGTGAAAAGGTCCTGCAGTGGGAAAGGTCCCGTGGTGGTACGAACGGGGGGTAAAGATCCCATGGCAGCACCTGGCAGGGAAAAATCCACCAGTGGGAAAGGTCCCAAAGTGGTACCAGAGAGGGAAAGGTCCCCTGGCTGTACAGGAGGAGGGAAATGTCCCATGGTGGTACCAGGAGGGAAAAGGTCCTGCAGTGGCAAAGGTC
Organism: Chiroxiphia lanceolata; assembly: GCF_009829145.1. NCBI lineage: Eukaryota > Metazoa > Chordata > Aves > Passeriformes > Pipridae > Chiroxiphia > Chiroxiphia lanceolata. The sequence goes on along the minus strand of NC_045660.1, from coordinate 5,021,449 downwards.
TCATGGTGGTACTGGAGGAGGGAAAGGTCCCACGGTGGGAAAGGTCCCCTGGCAGCACCAGGGGGAAGGAGGTGCCCTCCTACTGCTGCCACCGCCCCGCTCCACTCTCCCTGGGACTGCACTGGGAACTTCGAAGTAAATCCTGTCCCATGGATCCTGTCCCATAAATCCTGCTCCTCCAGCTCGTGCAGAGTGTGTTTGGCAGGTGGGCGGGGGGTGCCCAGCAGGTTTGGGCTCTTGTTTTAGGAGGGATGGTAATAGCTGGTGTCCAGCGTGGCCCGGGGGGGCGGATGAGGGAGCCTCTGGCTCCCCCTCCACACCCCGTGCGGGAGGCAGCGCAGAATCTGTCTGCAATCAGCATTTTAATGAGGTTTTGCTCATTAGGGAGGGCGGGGCTGTTCACCCAAACCTTGTCCGGGCATCCGGAGGGAGCCCTGGGATTTTGGGGGCACGGAAATAGGGGGGTGGGTTTGGGATGTGGGTGTCACTGCGGGGAAGACCCATCTCCCAGGTTCCCGAGGTCCCCTCAGCCCTAAGGAAGGCTCCTGTCCTGGGGTGTGTGCGGGGGTCCTGCACAGGACAGCACCTCTGAGACCTTGAAAGCCAGGGACTGGGAGAACTGGGGGGCACTGGGAGCCCTGGGAGGACACTGAGAGGACACTGGGAGGATATGGAGCACTGGGAGAGCACTGGGAGGACACTGGGAGCCCTGGGAGAAGGAGGACACTGGGAGGACACTGGGAACACTGGGAGGGCACTAGGAGCGCTGAAAAGACACTGGGATGACAGTGGGAGTACTTGAATGACACTGGGAGCACTGGGAGGGCACTGGAAGGACAGTGGGAGGACACTGGGAGCACTGGGAACTCTTGAGCGCGGCCGCCAGGGGGCGCTGGGGCGCGGCGAGCAGCGTGTCCTCCGCCCCGCCAGAGGGCGCTGCAGCGCGCGGGGCGCCGCTCCTGCCTCCCCTCTCTGTCCCCTCCCAGCCGCAAAGCGCGACGCGGTGTCGCGCTTGGAGTCGCGCTTGGCGGCGGCGGCGTCGCGCGAGGCCGGTGAAGGACGGGCCGGGGGAGGGCCAGGGGTTTCGTGACAGCGGCCGTGTCGCGACAGAGCGCGCAGCCATGCCCTTCTGGGACCTGCAGAAGCAACTGGGCATCGACGTGGACACCTGGCTGCTGCGGCAGAGCATGCCGCAGCCGAACCGCAGGGCCGCCGCGTGCCACGCCTTCGAGCGCGAGTGGGTAGAGTGCGGGCACGGGATAGGCCGGACGCGCGCCCAACGCGAGTGCCAGCCCGAGTACGAGGACTTCATGGAGTGCATGATGCACACCAAGCTGGTGGGTCAGCGCGGGGCTCGGGGGAGGGCGGGGGACGCCGGGCTGGGAGGGACAGGGAGGGATCTGGGGGGTCCTGACAAAGGGGCACCAGGTTCTGGGGAGGGACATGGGGGTGTCCGGGCCGAGGGGGGACACGGGGGGCACGGGAGGGGGGGGGAGAGGACATGGGGGTCACGGGGATGTGGAGGGTCCTGATAAGGAGGGGGGGGGGGCACTGGGTCACCAAGGTCCGGGGAGGGACATGGGGGGCCCCAAGAGTCTGGAGGGTCCTAATTAAGAGGAGGGGAGGGGGTATGGGGGGCCTGAGGGAGGCACGGGGTGAGTACAGAGGTCTCTGGGGGGCCCTCACAAATAGGGGTGAAAGGGGGGGGCACGGGAGCACCAGGGGAGGGGGCTGAAAGCACCTGAAGTGCTGGGTCAGACTGGGGAGGGGGTGCTGAGGGTCCTGGGTAAGGTCTGGAGAAGGTCTGGGGGCTCCAGCCCGGGGGGGAGAAGGGGGATTGGGGTGGGTTCTGGACCCCCAACAGCCCCTTCCCCAAGGGGTCTGGTGGCTGCAGGAGCCCAGAGAAGCTACGGCTGCCCCATCCCTGGAAGTGTCCAAGGCCAGGTTGGAGCAGCCTGGGATGGTGGAAGGTGTCCCTGCCCATGGCAGGGGTTGGAATGGGATGGGCTTGAGGGTCCCTTCCCAACCCAAACCACCCTGGGATTGGGGTCAGCCACTGGAGGAAATCCTGTCTGGCCAAAACCATCGGGCTGAAAACTCAAATTATCATCAGCTCTAAAACGTGCTGCAGCATCCTGAAAGCCCCGAGGTTTTTGGGAAGAGGCTCCAGCCCGGCTGAGGAGCACCCAGGGCAGGGTTAATGTGGGTTCCACGACCTGCCCTGGGGACCCCCTGAGAGCTGTGACACCCCTCTGTGTCCCTGCCAGGCCAAGAGGCTCCAGACCATCCTGCAGCAGCGGGACAAGATGATCAAGGAAGGGAAGTACACCCCACCTGACTACCACCAGGGCAAGGAGGACTCCAGGCCGTGATTCCCGGGGTCCTGACGTGGAATTCCTGCGGGAAGCAAACCCACAGGACACAGGGGTGGGCAGTGACCCCACGCATCACTCGAGCAGTAAATATCCCTTTGGAATGTCTCCTTGGCTCTGTCGTTTCTTTTCTGGGGGAGTAAAACCCGGTGTGAGGGGCTCTCCCTGCAGCTGATTTCCCTGAGGGGGATTTGGGACACCCTAAAACACCAGAGAGGGGCTGGGAATGTTGCCCTTGAGGGGGTCAAATGCCCCTGGAGCTGGAGGGAGCTGTGGGCTGTCCCTGTGTGCTGGCAGCCTGTCCCTCCTGCAGGAAAGGGATTTCTGCTGGAAATGACAGAAGAGTTGGAAAAAATGCCAAAAAAGTCTCATCAACCATCCAAGCTCGTCCCGCAAAACTGGGCTGTTCCCAGTCACTCTCCAGCTGTGTGAGGTGAAAAATGAATCAAACACCTCTTTTCCACATGGATTTGGGGTGGAAGGGGATGGAGCTGAGTTCTCTCCTGCCCTCTCACTGTGTGGGAGGCAGGTTTCTTCCCTGGAGGCTTTGAAATCCCGTGTGTCAGCAGGATCCATGGAGTGCTGCAGTGGGCGGGGGGGTTGTCCCTCCCAGGGGGAGCTTTTCCTTCCATTCCCTCCAAATCCTGCTCGATTTTAGGACAACACTGAAGCAGGTGAATCCCTGGAAATGGAGAGGGGCCGGATTTGTGCTTTAATCCGTGTTTTTAATCCTGGTGGTGGTGGAGTTGGTGCTGGATCTGGGATGCAGGGGGAGCCTGTGGGTTTCCCGATCCTAACAAATCCCCACACTGGGTGACAGAGGCTGATCCAAGTGTGGTGGAACCTCCAGCAGCAGGTGACAGGAGGGGAATTCCCCTGGGAATACCCCTCCCAGGGCACAGGGATCCCTCCTGGGAGCAGAACAGGCTCCTGAAGCCCTGATTCCAGGCACAGACCTGGAATTGCTGCACACTCAGATACGAGGGGTCACAGCTGGGTGCTGTGTTTTCAGGGCTCTGCCCAACCTCTGAGCCATCCTGGGGTGTCCAGGGTTGGAACCTTAACCAGGAAAGCTCCATTATTTCCAGAGAGTCCCCTGGAAGAAGCACTTCCCTGGATTTCACCCTGTTTCCACACGGGCTGTGGCAACCACGGCCTCGCAGGTGCTGTCCCAGCAGGATTTCACCTTCTTTGGGGATTTCTGCAGCTCCTCATCCAGCTCCTCTCCCGTAGCTCTCTCCAAACCAGCCTTCCCGAGTGCTGCTGGGAGGTTTCTCCCTTCCCCCAGGGCCCAGATGGATCCATTGCTCCAGCCCAGATGGATTCCCTGCGCTCGAGCTGAGTCACGGCTGGGGACGGAGGTGCAATTCCCCCCCTGGCAGAGCCTCAAATTCTGGGTCTGGGTTCAAATCCTCCGAGCCAGGGGTAAGGATGTCAGCACTAGGGTGGATCTCTGCATTCCAAATGTGAAAGGAGGCGGGAGGGAGCTCCTGGGGTGGGAAACACAGGAGGGATGTGGGAGCAGTGTGAGGAAACGGGCAGAAACGTGGATGGTTTCAGGTGGAAAGGCCCTGGGGGGCTGAGGAGCTGCCAGAGCTGCCAGAACAAGTAAATGATGGATAAAGAGGGAAAATTGTGCTGGGCATGGAAGTGGAACAGTGACACGTGAGCCATTGGCCATGGACTTATTTATCCACAGGGAATAGTTGTCCTGGAGGGATCTGGGAGGAGGAGAGGGCGGAGGGGATGGGACTGTGTGGATGGAGGGGGTGTGGGGACCCACATGGCACCTCCAGGAAGCACCCAGCAGGGTTGAGCTGTTCCAGGACCACGATTTCCCAGGATCAGCCCCTGGGTTCCACTCAGGGATGGAAATTCGGGAAGCGAGGCCAGCCAAGAGGTCAAACCTTTGTGTCCCCCGTGCCATGTCTGAACCCCCCCAGTTGTTCATTATCATGATGGTTAATTATGCTTCCCTTTCCCAGAGAGACATTGTGTACTGTGGAGAGACCGGGAATGTGGAGGAGGCTTTGGGAAGCAGCAGGATCGCAGGGTCTGCCTCAGGAATGACTCTTCTGGTGGCGGCTTGACTGTGACAGTCCTTACCTTGGTGGCATCACAGACCCCTCCCGAGTTGGATGTGAAGGCTGGTGGCAACTGGAGCCACACCACAGCACGGGCTGGTGCTCCCAGGAGTTGCTGGTTGGGGGAAAAAAACCCCCAACTAATCCTGTGACTGGGAAGGGTTGCTTTTCCAGGGAGAGGGGAAAAAAAAAAACAACCGGGCTCAGCAAAAAGCCTGGCAGCCTGCTGGTGGTGAGGGTGACTCATCCCGCCGAGCGGTCCAGATGTCTGAGGGAATATTGGGATGTATCTGAGCACTCCTGGCTCCCGAGTGGCTCTTTAGAGCCGCTCAAAACCTAATTGCTCTGATTGCTCTGGCGATCGGTGCTATAGCAGCCAAGGGCACACGGAGCGCACCCGGGGCCGGGAGGATCCATTTGCCGGTAGTTAAAAGCTCTGTCAGGAATTTCGGCCAACAAAGGGACTAATCAAAGGCTTTGATGAAAACGATCAAGTTCGTGGAGAGATAAAAAAAAAAACAAACCAATCGTCCCAGCTCTGGTGGGAGGAGAGCGTGGCTGAGGCTCTGGGCAGTGAGATCGAAAATGGGTCCCATGCTCCCGACCGAGTTCCCCCGGGCAAAGGGATTTGGAGCATCCTCGGCTTCGGAATGTGGTTCACCACAGAGCCCTGAACAAGATCCATTCCCAGCCTGTAGTAATTCCAAATTTACATTTTGCTCTTTGCCTTTTTTGTCGTCTTTTTGGCGCGGGGTGTTGCCACGTCCCCGGCTGGGTGGGAGGCACTGGGGGCTGGGCTGGGGTGGGAGATCTCCGTGGGGAGACTGCTGCTGTCGGCACGGCCTCAACCGGGCAGGAGGTGGTGAGGGAAGAGCTCGTCTCTGCTCTCCCAGCACCATCCCTTCCCTTATCCCCATTTTCCTATAACCCCCAGCCACCAGGAGTGGGAGTTGAGGTTCTGGGGTTTGGGTGAGCCCCCCACTCCTGCAGCACCCTCAGCCCTGGATGTTCCAGGAGCCCAGGCAGCATCTGCAGCTCCTCTGCCTTGAAGAAGGGGAATAAACAACTCTTGGGAGATGAATAATTTATCAAAAGTCGAGTGAAAAGGCAGGTTTTATCCCTGGGCTTGGGCGAAGGTTTTAATGAGGGAGAGAGGACAAACCCAGGGGCAGAGCCATGTGCTGACTGATTCTCACCAGGAGACATCCCCCTGCAGCCCTGTGGGTGCCCAAGGCCTCGGCACCCTGGGGTGGGTGTCCCAGGGGTCCCCACCTTCCTGCTGTGCAGCACAGGAATGGGAGATCAAATGATTTAGGGATGATCCCCCTGCCCACCTCTCCTCTTCCACGTGAAATAACAGTTCCCTGTCTCCACGTAGGCAAAACAACACAAGATCTTAACCCAGATCCGCAGCACGAATAATCCAGCACCCCCTGGTGCTGCAAGGGATTTTGGGAAACGTGTTTCAGGTGTGAGATCCACACAGGCTGGAACAGGCACCATCTCCCGGCCGCCCTCACTCCTCCAGGATTCAACAGGACTCGGATTGGCCGAGTTTGCTCCCAGAGCACCGTGAGGGAGGAGGCTGGAGCCAGGCTGGTGACACTGAGCACGGGGTGACGGAGGGACACATCACCCAGAACCAGCACCGGCCTCCCCACAAGTGCTGTGAACCCTGTGCCACGTCCTGAGGGCAGGTGGTGCCTGGTCAGCGTGGAGTGACCAAGGGTGTCACAGCATCACCCTGGTGTGAGCCAGGGGCTGGGCTGTCCATGGCTGGGCTCACAGGGCCATCAGGTCTGTCACCTCTGTCACCTCCCTGCTCTGCAGACACGTGGCTGAGCCGCCCAACCCGTCTGGGAGCTTCAGGAATGGTGCGAGTGGCGTCTGGTTCTTCAGGCACTTCCCTCCTCCCAGCGTGTCTGAGGCCTCTGGCGCTGGTGGGATGAACCTTCCCTGCTCCCCAGCTCTCACGGATTTAGGGGTTCCTCATGACAGTGGGAACCACAAAGCCCCCACTGGAGCACATTTATCCATCAGTGTCCGGTGTGGACCCGACTACATGCTCCAGGGTGTGAGACCTGCACAGGGAGGGAAGAGAAAGCACTGCCGGGGTGGTGGGGCTGGCACTGGGGTGGTGGGGCTGGTGCCAGCCCACCAGGACACCCTTTTCCAGGATGCCATTTACTCTTGCACCCCAGTTCCTCAGCACCAGTCTGGCCTGGTTGCAGTGCTGTTGGGACTCCTGTGGGATCCCAGGAGCTCACGCCCTCATTCCCAGCTGGAGCTCCTGTCATTGAGGCCTTGGCTGCTGCACCTGTGGGATCATCCCACCGGTGAATCCACACCTGGGCGGGTTTTGGCCCCATCCCTGACCGGGCCAGACAGGGCCGTAGGGCAGCACGTGCTCCTCTCCAGCCACATCCCAAGCGTCCGAGAGCACGGCGGTGTCACCACACCCCACGCCCGTGTCCTCCCACCGCCTCGCTGGAAGTGCTCAGGAAAACAACAGCCACCGGGAAGCTGAAAGGACGTGTTTTGGGATGAGACCTGAAAACCGGCGGGGGAGAGATGCCCAGGGGGCAGCCGGGTGCGCTGAGACCCCGGGGGGACTGGGGCGCCGGGCTGGGCCGGGCCGTGTGCGGCGCCGCGGGAGCAGCCGCGCTGGCCCCGGGCCGTGGCACGGGGCTGGTGCTGCTCGTTGGGTCCCACCGTCGGTGCGGGGCGGCTGGATCTGCCGTCAGCCGGAGCGGTTTATCCTGCTTCACTCCTGCCAGGCGGCCGGGGCCGTCCTGCAGCTCCGCCACCCCTTCGGGCTGCTCCTGGTGTCCCTGCCTGCACCGCGCCTGGCGCTGGGACAGATCCGGCTGGGGCTGGGATGCCCCCCCGCCCCTCAGGTGAGGCCCTGGGCAGCTCACGGCTCTCCCAGCACGGCCCTTTCCATGCCTGTCCCTGCTCGTGTCCCCCTTCACCCTGCTCGTGTCCCCCCCTGCTGTGCTCCCACCGCGGCTGTGGCTGCTGGCCCCGATCCCGGATCGATGGGTGCTCTAATTACCCTGGGCCTGGGGGGATGCAGGGGACGGGCTGCAGGAGGGATGCTGAGGGGACACAGCAGGGTCTCGGAGGGTGTGTGTGTGTGTAGCATTGGGAGCTGATGTGTGGTTTGGGGGGACCCCCTGTACAGTGGGTGGGGAGCTGCTCAGTGGCTTGGGGGGATCCCCTATGCAAAGGGGTGCGGAGGCAGCAGGCGTTGGGGTGCCCTGAGGAGCACGGGCAGGTTGAGGGGAGGGGGGTCACAGGGTGGGAGCCCCGAGGGGGTGCCCGGGGTGGAGGTGCCGGTTGTGCTGGTGCAGTGGCGGGGGCGGCGGGGCCGGTCCCGGGGCTGTGCGGGGCGGGAGGCGGCCGGGACCCCCCCGCCGCTCCCGCCGCCCGGTGGGCAGGGCCGGGCCGGGCCGGGGGAGGCGCCGCGGCGGCGGGAGCGCACGGCGGGGCCGGGAGCGGCCGGACCGGGAGCGCACGGCGGGGCCGGGCCGGCACCGGGAGCGCCGCGTCCTGCCCGCGCCCAGTCGGTACCGGAGCGCCCGCGGGGGGTGAGCGGGGCCGGGGGTGCGGGAGCGGGGGTGAGCACCCGGGAGGGAGGGAACGAGGAAGGGCGGCGGATGGAGCGGGGATGGGCCGGGGATGGAGCGGGGAAGCGCCGGGGATGGTGCGGGGATGGAGCGAGGGAGCGCCAGGGAGGAGCGGGGGGATGGAGCGGCAAGGGCAGGAGACAGGGATGGAGCGGGGATGGAGCGCGGAAGGGCGGCGGGTGGGGATGGGAATGGACCGGGAAAAGGGGGCAGCAGCCGCCTGGGCTGGGCTGGAGCCGCGGGCACCGGAGGGTGCCGTGATGGGGGGGGGTGGGTGTTGAACCGGGGGGGAGCAGGACCCGCGGGGGCCAGACCGGTCCCGTGTGCCCCCGCAGAGCCGTACCCGCACCCCGCTGCCTCCCGCACCTGCTGCCCCCCCGCCCGCGCCGCAACCCCGGGTCCAGCCCCCGCAGCCCCCGGCTCTGCCTCTCCTTGGGCACCGGAACCCCCCCCGACCTCGCGGCCCCCCCCAGCCCCACACCTCTGGGTCCCCCAAAAACAGCTGAGCCCCCCGGGGCTGCCTGGGGGAGCCGCGGTTTTGGGCCGCGATTCATTTTTTCGCAGCTTTTCAATGGGGGGTGAATGACTCATGGAATCCTTTCTCCTTTTCTTTCAATGTTTTTTTGGGTCTCTTTGTTCCTGTTTTGCTGATTAAATGATGGGAATAAGGAAAGGCTCGGCGCGATGGAGGCGGCTCCTGCGCCGCGGCACATCGGTTGTAGGAGTCTCAGGCATTTTTTCCTGGTCGTGCTAGAGGACACAATGAGATTTATTTTAAATATGTCTCATGCAAGGTGCTTATTTGCCCAGCGTGTGTACGCGGCACAGCTCACTCCCGGCGTGCTCCAGAAAGCCCTATCATCTTTCCCTGCCATGATTAATAGGATTTTTAAAGCCATTCCCATTCTCAGAGGGGAAAAACCTGCAGGTACAAAGGGCAGTGCCGATCTGCTGCTTCTTCTTGTACCGAGCACAAAGAAACCAAACCCAAAAAGGTTGGACTTGGCTTTGTGGGAGTGAACTGGTGCTGGGGACGCCGCTGTGGGCTTTGCTGGTGGAGGGGCAGCCGTGCCACTGTCCCCATCCCTGGGGATCCCAGCTGTCAGACCAGCAAGGGGGAAACTGAGGCAGCATTTAGGAGCTTTGGGAGGGCTGATTTGCCTGCCCAAGAGGACGTTTGGGCAGGGGCTGAGGGCAGGGACGTCCACGGTGGGATGGTCCCTACTCCATCAGCCCCATCACCTGTGGCAGGGAGGGACCCACCGGTGGCCCGGTGTCACAAGCTGTTTGCTCCTCCTGCAGGGTGCTGCCCGTGGGGACGTCCTGACCGCCCTCCTGCCCGTGCCCTGGGCCATGTCGTCCTCCGACGAGGAGACCCTCAGCGAGCGGTCGTGCCGGAGCGAGCGGTCGTGCCGGAGCGAGCGCTCCTACCGCAGCGAGCGCTCGGGCAGCCTCTCCCCCTGCCCGCCCGGCGACACCTTGCCCTGGAATTTACCCCTCCATGAGCAGAGGAAGAGGAAGAGCCAGGACTCGGTGCTGGACCCGGCCGAGAGGGCTGTTGTCAGGGTCGCAGGTAAGTCAGCGCCCTGTTGTGCAGTGGATCCCCCTCGGGGATGGGTAGATGGGGCTTTTCCCACAGTGGCTGAGATGGTCTTGGGGTCATCCCTGTACCCTACTGCTCCCCAGGGAGACTGGGGATGGATGGGATGGGGAAGGGAGGGATGGATGTGGCTCTTGGTGGGTGAGGACCAGGGTGGTGGCTTGGTTCTGCCAAAGCTTTGTCCTCTCCAGGCTCGCCCTGGGCAGTTCATACCTTCAGCACTGGGGTTAAGGGATGACTGGGCTCCTCCAACTCGTGGGTTGGGTGACATTAGAATGCTTAATTAAGGACTAAATGGCTCCTTGGTAGAACAATGCCCTTGACTGTACTCCAGGGAGGAATTTGCCCTGGGAGGTTTGGGATTCCCACCTGGATGATGTTGCTGGGGCTGCTCCTTTGCCCTGGTGGTGCCCATGGACAGCCCCATCGCGTGGTCATTGTGTCACTGCTCCGTGTGTCCCCCTTCTGCTGCGCCGCCGTGATGCCCAGGTCACAGCCCTGGGGAAGGAATGGGGATGGGAAGGAGAAACAAAGACAGGGATGGATCCACCGTGGCCAATGACTCCTTCTCCAAGTGCTGGTTGAGGGGGGAGGTGGGAACTCTGCTCCAGGGCTGTTGGGGAGGGACGACGGAGGAGTTTGCTCAGGGTGGTGGCTCCAGGCACCAGAGCCAGGATTTGCTTCTTCACTGGGGCCAAACAGCCATCAGGGGCTTTGATCTGCATCTGCTGGGGTCTGTCCACAACTCCCTGCACTCCAGGTGCCTTTGATCTGCTCCTGCCGGAGCAAACGGGATTCAGGGACATGCTGAGGGGCCCCTGCCGAGCCCTGGCCGGGCTGTTTCATGGCTGTTGCTCCAAGGGAAACCCAGGGCCCAGCTTTTATCTTGCTGGTGGAGGTGGGCATGAGGGTGTCAACTCCTGAGGTGCCCGCTCTGCCCCTCCAACCCAAACCCATGGCCAAATCAGTCCCAGGGCTGGGCTCTGCACCCTGTGGGGGCTCAGGCTGGGAGCACTGGGGAGCAGGGACAGCACCTGGTGCAGGGACAGGTGTCACCAGGTCAGGAGTGGCCTTGGGGTGCTGCTGGGCTCCCTCCCTGCCTGCCCCATGGCACAGGGGTGCGTGCAGCTCTGGCCGTGCCGTGGTGCCACTCGGGTGCCATCCCGGCTCCGGGCGTCTTGGGGCTGGAAGAACCAGTTGATTCAAATGATGGTTCTCGAGAATGCACCGTCTGGGGCTGGGGGAAGCAAATGTGCAGGGTGTGGCTGGCCCTGCCCCAAATCCCAGCACCACCGGGGCTGGGAGGTGGCCGGGTACCAGGATCCCAATGTGCCCATCATAGAATCATGGAATGGTCTGGGTTGGAAGGGACCTTAAAGGGCATCTCATTCCAACGCCCCTGCCACAGGCAGGGACACCTTTCACTAGACCAGGTTGATCAGAGCTCCATCCAGCCTGGCCTTTAACACTTCTGAGGTGGACCATCACCTCTCACGGCCCCTCTGTGCCCCAAAAGCTCCATCCTGATGGGTGCTGAGCACCCTCCTGCACCCCAGAGACAGACCCTGTCAAGGCACAGTTGCCTTTCTGCCTGGGATGCCGAGTGCTTGTCGTGATGGCAGCTGGATCCAACCCGTGATTAAAGGCAGGGGGATGTCACAGAATTCGTTCTCACGCAGATTCCCCATTAAAAATAACTCGGGAGGTGCAGCGAGACAGTGCTGAGCTGGGGAAAAAAAAAAAGAGTTCCGAGACAGTTTTGTGTCACCAAGTTTGAAAATGAGCTGAAATATTGATTCAGATCCTTGCATTATTCAGCGGGAATGTCTGCAGGGCGCCGGCCGCCCCAGCGCCTCTTCCCACCGCAGGGACCAGGCTGGGGACCAGGGATCCAGGGATCGGGGCCTGTGGAATGTGCCCTGGGGGGAGCTGGCACCTCTCGGTGTGCCTGGGGAGGGGGATGGGGCTTGGCTCCCTGGGATCCCCAGGAAGCAGCACCAGGGACCCAGCACAGGGGTGAGGGCAAAGCCTGGGCATCGTGAGGGGCTGGGGAGCCCCATCCTGTGCCCACCGTGGGCAGGGGAGTGTGGCACCTCAGTGGCTTTGGGGGACACATGGACCTGGGGGGCTCTTCCTCCTCACTGTCCATGGGGTCTAGTGGTCTCTGCGTCCTTTCTGGCTGTCAGAGCCAAAAAAAGGAGGACCCGGCTGTGCCCAGGGAGGGGTTGCACCAGTTTGCTGGAGGTGCTGGTGCCGTGGTGCAGGGGGCTGGGACACGCTGGCCTGTGTCCCCAGGCAGTTCTGGAGCTGTTCCCTGCTTTACTGGCAGCTCCTTGGAAGGCAGTGGTGGGGGAGAGGCAGGGGGGAGCGGGACGTGAAGGGTCAGAATCCGACCCTTGGCCCCGCTCGCTCTGTCTCGCTCCAGGCACTTGGCAGAGGGTGAGAGTGGGCGGTGGGGGCTGTTTTTTAGGGGAAAAAACAGACTCTTTCATCCTAAATTTACTCGTAATTGGTGCTGCCAGGGTTGTGTTGGGGTGCTGGGGTGGTGCCGGGGCAGGAGGGGCCGGGGCAATCTGGGGGGCCGGGGGTGAGCAGGCAGGGGTGATGGACGAGGCGTCGCAGGGGTTTTCCAAGGGCTCTTTGAAAAGACTCCTGGGAGTCCTTTGTCACCCGGGCGCGTCACCCGCGCCGCTGGCAGAGCCGGCGCTGGCTGAGGGAGGGAGCTGTGCTTCGTCCCCGGGGACACGGGAACAAACCCCCTTGTTCTCCGCTGCCTTGGGAGCAGCAGCGGGGCCAGGGCAGGCTCCGAGCAGCATTCCCACTGCCCGGGGAGGAACCACTGAGTGCCAGCTGGCGGGCACAGATTTCCCTTTCCCTGGGAACGCGTTTTTGGGTCAGAGGGATGTGGCGAGCGCAGGCACCTCTGCAGGGCTCCGTGCGGGGCGGCTCCGCGGGCAGAGCCAGAGGAGCTGCATCCCTGTGGCCGTTCCCAGTGGATGCTCTGGCCATTCCCAGTAGGATGCTCCACTGCCTGAGGATGACTGCCTGGCTCTGGCACTGCTGGGCACAAAGACCCTGCCACGAGGTCGCTGGGATTCAAACCCTCCTCCCCGTGGAGGCTCTGCCAGGGATGCAACTGCACACCGGCGCTCAGTGCCATGTTAATTACTTTTCCTAATTAAGGCACCATGATGAGGGGGATATGCCTCCAAAACCAGGGTGAGGGAGGTTATTTGTGTAACCCCACCCTAGGCCAAAGGCTGCAGGAGGACAAGGAGGAGGAGAAAGAGGAGGAGGACGATGATGGTGCTGCTCGTGTTTCCTCTTCATCCCCTGGAGGAGTGTGGGTGCAGCCACCCCCCACCCCAGGGGGATTTGGGGGTCTCTGGGTGATGGTGGGGAGACACAGGGTGTCTGCCTGAGCGGGATGGGGCTTTTCTCGTTGCCATGGTTACCCAGCCGGGCCCTCCGGTTGCCATGGGAACGGCGCATCGGGGTGAAAAAGCAGCATCTTGAGATGGCCAAAAAAGGCGACAAGGGCCTGGCTCTCCCTGCTCACAGTTCCCACCCAGCTCCAGCCAGGATCCCAGTCTGGGGGACACCCACAGGCCCACCAGTCCCCCCAGTTGCTCTCATACTGGTGGCAGGTTGGGGTACAGAGCCTTGAGCACGTGGGGAGTGGGACCCCCATCCTGGGCACAGTGGGACTGGGGGCAACTCAGATGCTGTCCCGCTTGGGTGCACTGGGATGCACTGGCATGCAGTGTTTTGATTGCAGAGAGTGCTCTGGGTGCACTGGGAGGCAATGCCCTTGTGACACTGGGAGGTGCTGGGGTACACTGGGACTCACGGGGCTGCAATGATCTGGGCTCAGAGGAGTGCACTGGGATACACTGGGCTGCACTGGGATGAACTGCCCTGGGCTCACAGGAATGCACTGGGATACACTGGGCTGCACTGGGATGAACTGCCCTGGGCTGCACTGGGATGTGCTGGGGGCACTACTTGCCACTAGGACACTCTGGCATCACGTGTGGCCCTGCTGGACTGTGTCTACCTTCTTGATGTCACCCTCCCTGTGTCACCCCCACTGTCATCCCCCCACTGTCATCCCTTGGTGTCACCCCTCAGTGTCACCCCCCACTGCCACCCCAGTATCATTCCCACTGTCACTCACCCTGTGTCCTCCCCAATGTCCCCCACCCAGTGTAACCCTCTAGTGTCACCCCCAGTGTCACCCCCTCTGTCACCACCAGGGGTCGCTGCGGGGCCAGGGCGGGCACAGGGGGCGTGGCCCATTGGTGAGGCGTGGCCTATCCCGGGGGGGCGGAGCGTACAATAACCATCGTGCCGGGGGTGTGACCAGCGCCAGTGGGCGTGTCTGAGGGGGCGTGTCCGTGCCTACAGGCGTGTCCAGGGGGCGTGCCCAAGGCGTATCCCTACGGGTGGGCGTGCCAGGGATGGGCGTGTCCCATGCAAATCAGCGCGCCCAGGGGGCGTGTCCATCCGAGTGGGCGTGTCGGCGGGCGTGCCGCTTTAACGGGCGTGTCCTGTGCCTGTGGGCGTGTCCCGGGGGTGGGCGTGTCCCCCGCGGTGGGCGGGGCCGCGGGCCCGGGCGCGGCGGCGGAAGCGGCCCCGGCGCAGACCGGCCCTGGCCGCGCCGCCGGCAGCTGCGCCCAGCGCGGGCACAAAGGGGCCGCCATGGCCGGCTACGTGCCGGGGCTGCTCCCGGCCAACCGCACCCAGGAGAAGGAGTTCGTCCAGGCCTACGAGGACGTGCTGGAGCGTTACAAAGGTAACCCGCGCACCGGCGGGGCCTGCAGGGTGGCGGGGAGGCCCCCGCGGGGATGAGCCGGCGCCCTGCCGGTGCCCTGAACGGTGCTGTGCCTGTGCCTGTGCCCGCGGGGGCGGCCCCGGGAACTCGGCGGGGCGGGTGCTGGGGGAGGCATCCTCGGGGAGCGCGACAGCCCCTGCGTGGGGTACCCCGGGTTCCGGGTGTCCCCCCGGCGTGGGGGTACCCCGGGTTCCGGGTGTCCCCCCGGCGTGGGGGTACCCCGGGTTCCGGGTGTCCCCCCGGCGTGGGGGTACCCCGGCGTCCCGGTGTCCTTCTGGTATAGGGGTACCCTGGAGTCCGGGTGTCCCCCCCCCAGCGTGGGGAGCTAAGGGTCTGAGTGTCCTCCCCAGTGTGGGGGTACCCGGGGTCCGAGTGTCCCCCTGGTGTGGGGTGCTCACAGTCCAAGTGTCCCATGGCGTGGGGTACCCAAGTGCCTCAGGTGTCCCCTGTGTGCAATGCCCGAAGGCTGAAAGTCCCCTGCGTGGGCTGCCCCGGGTTCCTGCGTGGGCTGTCTGTATCCTCAGTGTCCCTGCGTGGGGTTCTTGGGGTGCCGTGTCCCCTGTGTGGGCTCAGCATCTCTGCATGCGGTGCCCTAGGGGTGAGTGGCGCTGGTGTCCCCTGCGTGGGATGTCTGGGTGTTTCTGCATGAACTGCTTGGGGGGGGGGGCTCAGCATCCCTGTGTGAGCTTCCCGTGTCCGCTGTGTGGGATTCCCAGAGTTTTTGGGGTCCCTGTGTCCATCATCCAGCATCTCACTACCGCACCTTGGTGCTCAGACATCCGCCATCCCTGTGCCCTCACTGGGGTGGCACAAGGTATGTGGGGACCCACCAGTATCCCCATGGGGCCAGGCTCCCTCCCTGAGCCGCAGCTGGGCAGGGAGGAAGGGCTGACGTGCTCCCCAGGCCGGTGAGGTGGCGGCTGTGCCGGTGCCGGTACCGGCAGTGAGTGTGCAGTTTTGATGTCAGCGGCTCATCCCCGGCAGTTGTGTGCGTTCCCATCCTTCTGCTTGTTATTATTATTTTTTTTCCCCCCTCCTCTGCTGCAGCGCTAGACTTGTCCTGGAGCCCAGATTTCAGCCCCACAGGGCTCCCAGCGCTCCGTTTTATAAGTTTAGCAGCCAAGTCGCTTTAAAATGCGGATGGATGGCCGAGCCCAGAGGAGCCAGGCGCTCGCGGCGCCTGTTTCCTTTTCCTTTCTGCCTGCAGAGAAAGGGGAATAATGGATTCCCTGGCTCCCCGATTCAGGGGGTGCCACTCAAACCTCCCAGAGGTGGGAGAGACGCGCAGCCTCTCTCCGCTTCCACAGGGAGCAGGGGATAAAGCCTCTTCGGGCGCCCTGGAAAGGCGCTGGAGAACGTGACTCGGGCTCATCCCAAGTACTTGACAAACTTTTATTAATAAAAAGCTGCTTTGATGTAGTTGGGTTCAGCGTGGAGACGCAGGAAGCAGTGCAGCGGGTGCCAGCGCTGGCACGGGAAGAGCTTCTGTTTGCATCGGGTTTGCTTTGTTCCAAAAGAGAAATGGAAATTCCAGTGCCTGTATGTGCTGGCCCAGCTGGAGCACCCTTTTCACCTGGGCTCCCTTTACCCACCCTGTGCTCTGGCTGTCTGTGCTTTCACTGAGCAGTTGGGCTCCTCTGAGGAGGAGTTTCTTTTTAGGTAATACCTAATTTTTGTGCTGGGATATGGTAGAAAGCTGGTAATAGCTTGGAAATACCCCGCTGGGTGTTGTTTGAGCGTGTTTGTGGTGCAGGGAGAATGAGTGTTTATACTCCAAAAAGCTTACCTTTGCTTTTGACCCCTTCCCAGCTCCCCACCTGTGCTGGGAGGGCTGAGTGGGAGCCCCGGTTTGGGTCGCTGGGCTCTGAGTTGGTGGATGTGTCGTCTCTCCCCTGTTTTCCCCCACTGCAGCTCCTGTAAACGGTTTGGTTTTTCCTGTCCAGAGCAAGTTTTCCGCTGGCTCATCCCCTCCCCCTCTTAATCCTGCAAAAACACGGAGTTTTCAGCGAAATGTGACTGCTGGGGGCTGACTGGGGAGACCTGTGGCGTTGGTGTCCGGCTCGTGGTGGCCACTCTGTACCTGTCACATCCAGGACCTGGCGCTGCCGGCACCGGCTCACACCATCAGAGGGCAAGGAGGACACTTGGCCCTGCTGGAACCAGGATGGCAAATAGACACCACCACTCTATTCCTAAAAAAAAAAAAAAATAGCCCAAAACCCCCAATCTGAGCAGTGGGTCCTCTGCTGCTGAGCAAGCCGGGACAGGTCAGGAGGCAAGGAGGGTGATGGCACGGGAAGGGGTCTTGGAGTGGCACGTGGAGCTGTAAATCCAGCCTTTCCCCGATGAGCAGGAGTGAACCAGCTGGCAGATCCCCGTGATTTCTTTCTTTGTGAGAACACCCACCTTCGGCAGCGGGGTGCTGGGGGGGTGTGCTGCAGCACTGCGGCCGTGCCGGGGGAGGAGGTTTACATCAGCACTGCGGGGGCACCCACCTGGTCCCGAGGGGGTGGGTTGAGCAAGGGGATGGGGCTAAAGATGGGGAATTTGGGGATGGAGGCTCCGGCGCTGCCTCCCTGAGCGTGGCTTCCTTCAGCCGCCGGCATCCTCGGGTGGGGGCACAGCGCCCTCCGGGTTGTCCTGTCCGGAATAGAACCCCCACACCTGCAGCTGGAAGGTCTCCAGCGCCACGACCTTCACCAATCTGGCCCAGCTTCCTGCGGCTGCGCTGGGGAGAGACGTGGTGTGGGGCATGTTCCAGCCCCTCTTGCCTCATCGCTGGATCGCAGCGCCGCGGCGCGTGCCGGGACGTGCAGCGCGGTGCCGGCGGGAGCGACGGCACCAGCGCCAGGAGCGGTGGTGGTGGATCCCTTCTGGATGCTGCCACCGGGCAGAGGGGTCTGGGCAGGAAGAAAGGCCTGGCTCTGTCCTCCCATGGGCACAGGGCTCAGCAGCTGAGGCTGCTTTCCGTTCCCATGGCGTGGACTTCCCCTGGTGTTTAAGGGAGTGCTGGCAATCACTCTGGAAAGCAGGATCCAGCTCGTGGCCCTGTTCTGAGCAGCCCCTGGGACATTTGGCAGCTCAAGGGTGGCGGTAGTGCTGCTGAGAGCTCAGGTCATGCTTTCCCTGCTCTGTAAACATTAACTAATCAATCCTGGTGAAATCCTTTCTTTTTCATAATTAACTCTTTTTTGGGGATTGGGGGTAGGAACCTGTAGCTGTGGTGCCTGAGAAGCTTTTTCCCACCCCCGGCGCCGTCTCTGCCAGCTCCGTGGTGCCCAGCACATGGCCTGGCCTGTTTGGACTGGGACAGCACAGGGTGGCTTGTCACCTTGTGCAAGTAACCTGGCTCCTGTTAGGGAGGGAACAACCTTCCAGGGAGTGGAGGAGAGCCTGGGGTGGGCAGCAGAGGTGGGGGACCCAGGGTTCATTTCCACTTAGGAGTGGAGCCTCCCTGGTGGTGGGTGGCAGTCCTGGCCATTCCCATCTCTGAAGAACATCATTTTTTTCCCACTTGTGTCTTGTCTTGTGCCGTAACAAATACGACTAGAGGTGTCTGGACCCCGGTGCTGGGGTCTTGGGGGTGCCTTGAGCTAAGCAGCTCTCCCAACCTGCAGCTGCCTCCTGATGCAAGGCTATTGCTGGGATTTCATCCCATGTCGTTCCTGGGTGGTGCTGAGTGGGCTGCACGAGGTCCCTGCGGTCTGTGAGAGCCCTGGTGGGACTGGTGGCATGACAGTGACTCCTCACTGGGGGAGAGGAAGCCCTTCTTCCTCTTCATTGCCTGGGAGGAGGGCTGGCCAAGTGCCACTTTCAGAGTGGAGAGTCCCTGGCTTGAGCAAGCACAGGGGGAAGCTGGGTTGGAAGCCATCAGACTTCCCATCATTGAGTGGGATAATGCTGATTTTTTTTTTGGGGGGGGAGAGGTGCATGGGAATCGTTGGCTTCCCTGGTCTTGGGGGGGGACCAGAGGCAAAGGGGAGGCTCGAGGAGGTGGCAGGAGCCTTGGGCAGCCTCGGGTGCCTGAGGTGGAGCCTGAGCACTTGGTGGAAGATGTTTTGCTCGTGCTTGTTTTGGCCAACGGGGAAACGGAGTTGGTGGTTTCTCAGGTGGCAGGACCCACCCCACCTCGCCCGGCCAGCTCTCCGCTGCCTTCGCAGTGGAGTCATCACCATCCCAAGGCACGGCGGTGCCTCCCGGGCTGGGATTGCCCGGCGGGGAGGCGCGTGCCTCCCCCCATCCCGCCGGCGTGCCCGCCACGAATCAACGGGAAGCGATTGCCGTCCTTGTCCTGGTGCCCTGCTAATGAACCAGAACCGTGGCTGAGCCCGGCTCGCAGGTCCCGGGGCTGTTGGCTGCTTCCCCTCGTTCCCACGTGCTCCTGGGGCCAGAGAGAAAATCCCCTGGGGAGGTGGGGTGGTGGGTGCCCGTCCAAGGTGGCCGCATCTGCGATACCTCGCCGGCACAGGCACCGGTGACCCGCTGGTGTGCGGGGCCGTGCCGGAAGGCTTTGATCTCGTCGCAGCAGCCAGCTCGCCGCCGAGCCTCTGGAAAGGGCTGTTCTCTCCCTGCTCTTCTCAGCACAGCCTGCACGCATTCCTGTCGGAGCCTTTTCCTTCCCGGCTCATGCTTCGGGGTGAGACCGGAGTCTTTGACCTCCGTCTGCTGGTTTCCAGCCAACCCCCTTTCCAGGCTCGTCTTGCTTGTGTCAGCTAAGTTTAGACTGCGCTGGACATACCGTGGCTGATGCCAGTGGCAAGAAACCTCCCAGAGGGAAGTAAAACAAGAGGTTTTATTTAAATTTGGAGTGTCTTAACACCATTGTTTGAACACCCTGGGTGATAAATGCTCTTTTTATGCATCTAAAATGGATAAATTCAGCTGTGGAAGCAGCAGGGCACTGCAGATCCCAGTTGCTGGAAGGGAGGTGTAGGGAGAAGCTGTGCTGGAGCTTGGGGTGGGTATGCTGGGATCTCTGGACAAAGCTCCATCCTCCTGCACAGAGGGGCTGTGAGTCCTCTGTGGTGCCACGGACTCGACCTGGTTCCTGCACGGGGCAGTGCAGGATCTGCCTGCTGGAGCAGGAGGGCCAGGACAGGCGTGGGGCAGCGGGAAGATGCTTGGAGCAGCTGGAAAGCAGAGCAGCCCCTCCCGGGGCTCTGCTCAGACAAGGAAGCCCTGGAAGGGACCCCACTCCCTGAGCTCAAATAATCCAGCCCTTCCCACCGCTCTCTGTGGCTCGGCCGTCCCCAGGGCGTTGCTGCCCTGGCAGCTCCGTGTGCTGTGGACGGATCCTAGCAACGCCAGCTGAGTTTTCCAGGCAGATGAGGCAATTGCTGCCCCTGGGGCGAGGCAGTGCAGTGGTTGGTGTGCTGGCACACCTGGGAGGGGGCCAGGAGCAGGGACACGGTGGGAGCACTAATTTGTGGGGCTGGTGGTGGCCGTCACCCGTGATGTGCCCCCCGGCACTGCGACGCAGAGGGAACCTTCCCAGGGCCGTGGGCAGGACCTTCAAACCGGCTCCTCTCCGCACCCCGGCTGATTGCTCACACCTTTCCCATCCCATCGGAGTCTGCGGGTGGGGTGGGAACCAGCAGAGCCAGGGGTGGGAACCAGCAGAGCCAGTGCTGGGAGGTGGTGGAGGCAGGGTGATGTTCTCCCCAGCACAGGGAGCAGAGCAGCTTCCTGGTAGTGGGATCCCCCTGCCTGGACATCCCCGTCCTCCATCCCGAGCAGCCAGGCCTGCAGCATCCCTGCTGGATGCTGGCCTCGAGCTCCCCCTTCTCCTTCCAGACACTCTTTCTCAAGGCTTGCTGGAAGCTCCAGACTTAACCTCTCAGCACTGTCCTATCTGGGGGGGGGGGCTGAGCGGGGTTTGGGGGTATTCAAACAGCCTTCAGCTTGGAAAGGGAAACTGCCAAGGAAGTTCCCTGCACGGCAGCGTCTGCAAAGCACGGAGGATGCTTGTGTTAATAAGCTGGGAAGTTTCATTTCCAAGCTCACGTCTGGATGGATCCCACCCGGCTTGGGGGCCGGGGAGGGGGATCCTCCAACGTCAGCTTCCCACGGAAATGTGTGGTGGGGCGGGAGGCTGAGTGATCGGATTTGGTGTGTGTTTGGCCGTGGACATGGTAAAGTGAGTCCTGGGAAGTGATCTGAGATGTGTGTCCTGCTTCTAGGTCAGATAAGCCCAGAAATTCCTGGAAGGTGGGGGAGTGGGGAGGGCTGTTGGTTGAGGTGGTTTGGGAGATTTTGGCTGATAAGTGGGACGCTGATCCCAGCAGGATGAGCTGAGGCTCCCTCTTGCCCCATTGGAGCAGAACCATGAGCAGGCTCTGACAGTGCCCATGGGATCCTGGGTCTCTGGGTACCAGCAGAGATGAGACAGGTCTGGCTGCAGGTCTTGTGCTTGTGCCTGGTCCCTGCAGCCACATCCTTGCAGTGCCAGGAGTGTCCCTTTGTCACTCCCCTGTTTATCAGCGATCTGGGCCAGTGAGCCCTGGGCGCTGCGAGGCCACAATCATATTTATTTTGTTGTTTTCCTGTGCGTGACATGCTGCATTTCCATTTTTCATTTCCTGTTGAGCCCTGTTTCCCTCCAGCGAGTCCAAGCGTGCCGGCAGCCGCCTGCCCTCCCTGCCCTCACTCTGCTCGCATCCAGCATTCTTTAATGATGCTGGGGAAGCTTTTCCAGCCTCCCACAGGTGATGAGTGCTCTGTTTTGCATTCCTACAGCTCCTTTGTGGGTTGTGTTCTCTCCCAGCCTCTGCTTTTGCCCACCTTGATCTCTACTGGGATCCCTGCCCAAGTCAAAGGCATGGTCCTGGCATGGCTGGAATTGAAACCAGCTCTGCCCCATCCTGCTCCTAAGTCCTTTCTCTGCCCTTGCTGCCTCCCAACCCACTGCCCAGCTCCTGCAGTGCCTTGATCCCGGTGGGATGTTTGTGCTGACTTCTGGTTGTGTCAGATCGGGGTGTAACTTGTCTTGGTTTTTATTAATCGTTATTTGGGTCCGTTGTGGCCTTTCGGAAATGCTTTTGCCAGCAGCTTATTTTTCCCTGCAGGAAACTGTATACAAGGGCTCCCGTGGCAGAGAGATTCGTGTTGACCTTGGGCAGTTTTGCTACAAGAGCCCTACCGGTAAAACTGTCCTGTGGGAACAACTCCTTCCCATGTGGAGCAGGGCCAGGCTGTCTCCCCAGCCCAGTGGTCCCCTGCCAGCTAATGAGCGTTAATTAATGCCCCTGTACCACCTCCCTGCTTTGGGAATGTTCAGTTGACACTAGGATTGCTACAGTGATGTTGGGGACAGCTGGTGTGTCCGTGGCCATCACCGTGACCCTGCTGGGGGCTCGCCAGGGCGATGGTGCTGCAGCCGTGCTGGTGAGGCTGCCCCTAAATAAATGCACCCTGCGCCCCAGGCGTGCCCTGGATCAAACCTCCCTCCCCTGGCTCCGCCAACGTCCTTGGAATGGCTGGAACAGCCCTTGCCCACTGCTGGTGACGGTAGGGAAGGGCAGTGGAGCCCCCCAGCTGCACACTGGGATGGGGGCAGTGCCCTGGGATGAGGCTGGAGGGGACAGCCATGATTTCATTGCAGGGTGGCTCCAGACGCTGCCTGTGGAGATATTTCATCCTCTCTCCGGCTGTTTGGGATGCCTCTCGTTCCTGCTGTGGAGGGCAGTTGCTGGGCTGGGAGATGCTGGGATTCCTCAGCAGGCTGGCTGTGTGGTGGCCATGGTGGGAGCTGGGGGCTCCCCTCACTCTCTCCCCAGTCTCACTGTGCTGATTGAGCCAGCTGGAAGATTCTCCCTCCTCCAGGAATTCCTGGCGTTCCCAGCGGGGAGAGGGAGCCGGGATGCTTGTGGATGGAGGGAGCTGGGATGCCTGTGGATAGGGTTTGGTGGCGTCAGACCTGCTTCCCATTAACCCGCTCGGGATGGGAGGAGGGAAGTGCTGCTCTCCCCATCACCACGGGGTTTGGGGGGACTGGTGGGTTCCAGCTGCCTTCCCACTCTGCTGACTTGCTTCCGTGTTGGATCCATTAGGGAGCAAAGCAGGAGGGAGGTACTGACTCCCCCACAAATGTGGGGTTACCCTCCTCACCCTGGGGGTGCAGAGCCATGGTGGGTGCTGGGGGAGAGCTGTGGTGCTGGAGGGGCCAATTCTGGGCAGCTGTGTCTCCCTCCCACCGTTGTAATTTTGGAGCAGCTGCCGGCTTGCCATGTCCATCCTGGTGGTGTCTGGTCTCTCCCCTTTGCTGGGAAGGGGAGGATGGGGATAATTCAGATGGGATGTTGACGGTGCTGCTGTTCCCCTGTGATGGGCTCAGCTCTCCCTCTGTGCCTGTTTGGGGGTGTGGGAGGGGAAGGAGATGATGTCCCCCTGCGCCCCCTCCGTGGGGCTGTTCCTCCCTTCCTCCTCACAGCCCCTTTGTCAGCAAGAAGCAGGGTTTCTTTCCTTTTTCTTTTTTTGTTCTTAGAGGAAAATTCCATTGTGCTATTTTTAGTGGTGACAACTTGGCTTCTCGCAACAACTTTATTCTGCTCCCGGCGCTGCCGACGGGTGCGGGGGGCTGTCTGTGGGAGCGGCCCCACGATGCCAGGGATGCAGCAGGGCTGCCAGCCAGGCACCTCCAGCTTCAGCCCTGAATCCAGGCTTCTCATGTGGCCACTCACTGGCTATTGGATCAGCTCCTTCTTGCTGCAATGACGAGCCCACAGGGCTCTGACAGCCCCCCTTGAAGGCAGTACCGTCTCCAGGTGTCACCTCCATCCCACCGGAGCCCAGTGATGGATATGGGTGGTGCAGAGGTTTCTGGTGTAATCAGAGTGCAGGGGAGGCACCTCAGCACCTGCCCCCCTTCCCCGTCAGAGCTCCCAGAGGGATTTTGGTTCCCTGGTTCCCAGGCAGACAGCTGTCAGGGGCACAGGCGGCAACTGGCCTGCTGGGTTTGCTCCGCTCACAATGGAAAGCAACACCCCCAGTGTGAGTCAGCCCCTGGAGGGGTGTCCGTCTGTCCATGGAGCTGTGGAGAAGGTAGACACAGAGCCGCTTCCATGAGTGTTTTGGCTTTGTTAATATTTTTGTGGATAATGTGGGGTGTTGCTGTGGGATGCTGCTTGCTTTGGGATGTACCCCAGCGCAGGGTGAAAGAGCTGGGATATTCATGCACTCATGGATAAGAAGAATTTCCTCCCCTCTGCCCCCCCGAGACACAGGGAGCTCCCACCCCTGGTTTCTGGGGGGAGATTTGGCTCCTGCAGCACATCCTTGCTCTGGTTTCTCTCCCTTCTTCCTCTGGCAAAGCTCAAAGCTCGTGCAGGGTGTGACAGGGTGGCTCTGCCGGGAGGTGCCAGAGCCCAGGGAGGCAGATCCTGCACCGTGTGGTGGGTCTTGCTCAATCTGCTGGGATCTTTCCGGATACAGGGAGAGCAGGATCTACCTCCGTGACAGCTCATTTCAACACCTCTGATGCTATTATTGTTATTACGAGTTATTTGATTTGAGAGAAGTGCTGGTCCATGCCCAGTGGACAGCAGTCCTGCTGAAGGGCAGCAGTGAGCAGGGCAGGTGCTTGGATCCCCCTCTGGGCTGGTTCCTGCTGCCAAAAATTCCTTTAAAACCAGTAAATCTCCTTTTCGGCTTTGTAAGCACCATGCTGCCAGTGCAGGGTGAGCATGTGGCAAATGTCAGGGGGCAAAGACAGGAGGGATCTGCCTCCCATCTGCTCGTGGGTGGCACCTGGCTCATTTTTCCAACACTTTGACACTTTTTCTGGTGGCTTCTCTCAGGCTGATGGGCTGGTGTCAGAGTCACCAGGGTGGCTTTTCCCATAGGATGGGGACACCATGCTCTGCCCACTGACTGTGTTTTCCCAGTCCTCTGCCTTCCCATCTTGAAGCCTGGTGGTTTTTTTTCCTTCCCTTGCCTTCCCGATTCCCTCAAACATACTCCTTGCTGGAAATATGTCCCTGGGACATACAATCCCTGAAATCTGGCGTGGAGGGGTGGGGTAAGGGATGCCGGGGGGCCCTGATGGTGCGGGGCACTTGCTGGGCTCATTTGCAAAAGGGGGGTGGCCTCGAGCCATGGGAGGTTTTCATGTGCTTCATCTAATAAGGAAACACTGCCAGTGGTCAAAGGGCGACGGGCGAGCACTCCAGCGGGAATGCCGAGCTGGAGGCGGCGGCTGGAGCTTGTGGGCCACCCTGATGCCACCCAGCTGAGCAGCGGGCTGTGTTGGGCTGGAAAATGAACTTGGAGAAGTACAGGAAGTTCCTGGGTGGACTCGGCACCCTGAGAGGTATTTCTCACCCTCCGTGGTGCGGATGTGCAGCGCGGGGAGAGGCTGAGCCGCTCCGGCGTCGCGTCTTCCGAGGGCTCCGGCTGAGCCCGACCATCTGCCATTGATCGCTGATCACGGCGAATGGAGCACTCCCGGGATGTCCAGGAGTCGCTGGCTCCCTGTGGAGCTCCCAGGCAGGCAGGGGTGGTGCCTTCCATGGCTCCGCTTCACTTCCCTCTTTTGTCTTTTATTTGGATTTGGAGCGCTGTGGTCCGGGCACAAAGCGAGCGCTGGGGCAGCGGCTGACCCAGCCCTGGGAGCAGTGCAGGGAGGCCGGGGAAGCTGCTTTGCAAATAACAACTGGAAAAGAAATTGAGCTCAAATTCCTGCTAAAGGGAGAGGAGCTGGCTGCTGTTCCCACGAGATGAGGGCTGATCTGGCTTTGGTGAGGGTGTTTTCGCTGCATGGATCCCACTGGGTGCGGGTGCACAGTGGCACCCGGGTGCAGATTGCTGTTTTCCCCCTTCCCTTCTTTCTAAAACTCTTTCCCAGGGCTTTGTCCTCTCCTGCCTCGCAGGCTGTCCCTGGAGAGCTGGCTGGGACACCGGATCCTGCGGGGCTGGCCCCTGGCAGGTGGCTGGAGGCAGGCAGTCGTTGTCCCGCTGCTGCAGGCAGCGAGCCCGGGCTGCGGGAGAGCAGCTCAGTTTACCTGGTGCTCTGGGAATGCTTTCCTTGCTTTTTCTCCCCCTTCTTCCTTTATTTTTATCCCTCCCCGCTGTTTAGAGGAGCTTTTTTTTCCCTCCGGAATTCCCAGCCAACCTCACCCCGCTGCAGACAGCTCCGGGGATTCTCCTGCTCGGAAGGAAGGCAGAGCGGAAAACAGAAGGCACCTGGAATGCCATCGCCTGTCATCCAACAACACTCTCATTGACTTGCCCCTTTTTACAGCGTGGCCTCAGCCCGGCTGGGCTTTACCAGCTGATCCCATTGTATAACAAAGGTGAATCAATTCCATGTTTAATTTAGCAGGGAGCCAAGGGAGTTGTCACCGGCGGGCTGGCAGCCTCCCCACCCTCCCGCGAAGGGTTAATCCCGCAGCTCTGTGGCTGACAGCTGCCCTGAGTTATCGCGTCTGGGAGGAATATAATTCACTTTCTTATGCTGCCGTGGTGTCCATCATAAATTTTTCCTGAGCCTCGCTGCAGCTGGCACTGGGAATCAATGTGAAAGGAGCCCTGAGTCGCTGTGTGCCGGGGGTGGTGACCGGCTCCATCCTCCCCATCTGCAGCCCCTTGGCAGCCAGAGCAGGGTCGGGTGCTGGGTTTGGGTGCCAGTGAGCCCCCTCTCTGTGTTTTGGGGCTGCTGCTGAACCTCTCACACGGGGCTTTCCAGCCCCGTTTGCAGCTGCAGCTCAGCAAATTCCCCTCCTGCCTGCGAGAGCGAGGTGCGGGGAGCCAACACGACATTATTAATCGCGTTTACAAGGTGACTGGTTGCAGGAGCTGATCTGGCAGCATTCCCCTCTCCAGGTGCTGCCCAGAGCCCTGCTGGGAGCGCTGGCTCCTGCGCTGGCTCCCACATCCCATTGCTTGTGGCACTTTCCACTCCTGCGAGCCTGTAATGGGAGCATGAAAACCTGGGTGGCAAGTCCCCAGGAAGCCCAGTCTTCGGGTTTTGGTCTGTTTGGCTACCTGCAGACTGAGTGATACAGGCCTGTGTGGCTTTAATTCAGGAAGTGGAGCAGGCAGGGAGACGGAGGAAAGCACATTGTGTGGAGGAAAGCAGGGGCTGGAAGTGTTCAAAGCCAGGCTGGACGGGGCTTGGAGCAACCTGCTGTAGAGGAAGGTGGCCCTGCTCATGGCAGGGGGTGTGACTGGATGGGCTTTAAGGTCCTTCCAACCAAACCAGTCTGGGATTCTATGCTTGGAGGAGGCCAAGCAGCTCTTTGAGTGGGCACAACCACCCCTTTCATGCTGCTGGGGGGTTTCCCCACACATCCAAGCACAGAAGGGATGCCCACCTTTGCAGGCAGTGGTGATTGGCTCTGTGGTGCCCACTGGCATGGAAACATTGTGCCATGCATCTTGCTGTTGCCATTTGGCATTTGCCACGGATCTAAGTGTGCTCTTAGTGCTGAAAACAGTTGGCCCAGCCTGCCCTTGAGCTGCTGGGCTGGCCAGAGCTGGAGGAAAACAAGGTTTTATTACTGGAGAGGTTTCTTTTCCCTTCTCCCCCCTCATGTCTATTCATCTCCCCAGGGAGGTGGAGGCAGCAGCGGATATTGGAGCTGGGAGTGTTTCATATGTAAATGCTCGTGGATGTAAGTCCAGGCCCCTGACCCCCGGCGCCGTGCCAGCATCCATCTCCTCCCAAAGGCTTGGAGAGCATCCCAGTGCCCCCAGTCCGCCCAGCTGGGATGGGGCTGGGGGGCCCTGCCAGATCCCTACCTCTGTGCCGGGGACAAAAGATGCTGCTCCATGAGGGACCCTGCCCCAGTGGGTGCGGGGTCACCTGGACTTTCCACACAGTTTCCATCTTGAGTTTCCTGGGGCAGCATCTGTCACGGCCCCTGGGGTGACCAGATCCTTTGGGCTCAGCTCAGGAAACCCATTTGATTACAAATTTATTGCTGGGTTAATTTTACCAGGAGCACGAGGAGGGCCGGTTTCGCTTTCTGAGGAGTTTGTTGTTTACTTGGCAGCCGGCTCAAACCCGGCATCTCCTCGGCCCTCTCGGTGCATGCCAGCTAATCTGGCTCCATCTGACCTTGTCGCTGCCACGTGCTTTCCCCAGGGGAATCAGGTTCAGATTTTCCTTGTGCCCAGGCAGCCATGAGTGGGTCCGTGCTCGTTCCTGCTGCCTCACCATCGTGCACGTGCCCGCAGTGACGAGTTTCTTGGCTCCGCTGAGTTTTTGCTGTTAAAAAAAGAGGGGTTTAGGTGTTATGTGCTGGCCCTGCTGCCGGAGGGATGTGAGGGATTATTGGAGCAGGAGTCAGGAGCAGCCTCCTGCCCCGGTGTGTGCCACGGTGCCAGTGCTGGAGTGGCACCACAGCTCATCTCCGTGTGCCGCTGTCGCTGTTTGCTTTCGTCCCATCATGTGGTGGCTTCCCTGAGGAGCAGCCCAGGCTGGGGCCACCCAAGGTGGCCGGGTGTGATAAGAGATCCAGGGCTGCCATCTGCCCCGGCCACCGCGGGTGGAGACCCTGGTGAGTTTTGGTTCCTCTGGCACGTGGCTCTCACAGCCCTGTCTCCCTCTGTATGAGGAGGATGGGGCTGGTTGCTCCTGGGAATGGGATGATGGTGCTCCTCTGGCACAGCCGCCTGGTGAGGTGTCCCCTGGGCACCACTGCCAGCTGCGGGGACTCGCAGGCTGTGCCCTAACTGAGGGTCCCTGTTGGTTTACAGCTTTCCTACCATAGCCTTGTGGTTTTAGTCCCGGAAAGGTCCAGCTCAGCCCTGCTGAGGGAATCTGCTGGGCTTGGGCCAGGCTGGTGGGGTCCAGCAGATCTGGGGCTTGAACGAAGAGGGCAGAGCAATGCTTGCAACTGGATTATTTCATTTGCTTTTTAACAGGGATTAAGGTTCTCTGCGGGAGAGCAGGTCTCTAGGGAACAGAAGTTTCAGGCTCTTGCCTCCCCCGTTTTTTTTAATCCTACATTTCTCTCTGCTGCTGCTGCATGCCAAGGCCGGCCGGCCAGGAGCTGGCGGCAGCAGCTGGGATGAAACATCACTTCACAGCCACGAGCCATGACCCTGGTTGAGCCCATGGAAGGACCAGGAGGAGATCCTGGGTGCTGTGGGGAGGGTGCTGTGGGTGCCCTGCTGCCCAGGCCACCCCTGTCCAGTGGAAGGGTGCTGGTGCTGGCTGGCAGAGCGAGCTGCCGCTCCTTCGCCCGCCTCCCGCCCGGTGCTAATCAGGTTTCACACTGCTTAGTTTGGGACATCTAATGAGATCAGGGCTCAAGGTTGCTGCCTGCCCTCCATCTGCAGAGGAAGAGGAGGGAATCGGCTGCTTCCTTCTCTTTGACCTCCATTTCTCAGACTAGGCTTTGCACATCTCCTGTTCTAGGGTGGCAGCTCCGCCACCTCTGTCCTTGTGTTCCTTGTGACCCTGAGCTGCTTTTTGGGGCACACCTGTGGGACCTGAAGGCAGAAGATGGGGGGATACACAGCTTCCTAACAGCACTTTGGGCTGACCTCCCT
This sequence comes from Chiroxiphia lanceolata, assembly GCF_009829145.1. Taxonomy (NCBI): domain Eukaryota; kingdom Metazoa; phylum Chordata; class Aves; order Passeriformes; family Pipridae; genus Chiroxiphia; species Chiroxiphia lanceolata. Next base: position 4,992,437 of record NC_045660.1, on the reverse strand, counting down.
TTGCCTCTGTGCTTTATTTGTGAGGAGCAGGATGAGGGCACCAGACCTGGGGGCTGCCAGCCCGGCCATACCCAGGCAACCCAGTCGGGGGGAGCCCAACCCTGACCCCGCTGGCCCTGACACCCCTGCTGTGTGGACCCTGTGCAAACACAGCACCCCCAAACAAAGCCCAGCCAGTTCCCACTAGCCTAACGTTTTCCTATTTCTCCCGCTGCCAAGCAGCCTTTGGTTGGCGTTGGAATAACAAGCCTCTTTGCGGAGACACCGGGTCTTTTGTTAGCTGGTAGAAAAGGAGTTTTGATGCCGGCCATCCCTCCACCCCCCGGCTTTCCTGCTCCCTAAGCCGCTGCTGTGGGAAGTGCAAAGCTTGGACTTGAGTGGCCGGGGATGATCCAACCTCTGCGGCTCCGACCCGGCTCCCTGCAGTTCTCCCTGGGGCTCAGCTGTGGGGTCTGGCTCCTCCAAGAGAGACTGGGGCCTGGGACTTTGTTTTGGGGATTTTTTCAGGATTCGGGGCATTCCTACTGCTCAGCTCCTGTGCAGGCAGCGGGAGCAGGTGCTGGATTCAACCAGGGCTTGGGGTGCTCTCCGGCACAGGGCTCTGCCAGGGTTTCGGTCAAATCTCGTGGTGGGGTTTTTTTCTGGTGTTTTTTATGTTTTGGGGTTTTTTTCACGGCTTTTTCCCTCCGCTGTCGGGGTGTGCTGGGAATTCTGGAGCAGATGTTTACCTAGCCCCGGAGACGGCGGCTCTGTGGAGGTGTGTGGCGTTGTCCCCGTGGCTGGAGGGGCAGGGAGGGACCCAGAGATGGCATCGCCTTCCTCCTCCTCCCCCGGCCTGGGAAAGATGCCACCTCTCCGTGTCAGCACAGGCCCCTGGGAAGGCGTGCAGACGTGTGTGTCCTCTTGCACGTGGGCGTGTGAGCGAGCCTTCCTCTGCCTAGAACTGATGTTGCTCACTCCCAGAAAGATGTGGTGTTCTCTGCCATGAAACCTTTGTTCTTCCTCTCCCTGTGCATCCCTGTGCTCTGACATCACCTCATCCCTCTCACCCAGCAGCTCCACGTGCACCCAAGACGGCTCCAAGCTGCCCTCGCTGCTTGGCCGTCTGCCTCCGGATGTGCAGCTTTTATCTGTGCCCTGGTGCTGCTGCCTGTCTCTGTTTCCTGCTCCCTCTGCCCTCTCCTTGCAGGACGATGGCACTGAGTTCATGCCAGCTCAGGGGAGTTCGGTGCTTTCCCAGGGCCGGGGTTACGTGGCCGTGAGTCTCGTGGCATCATTCGATGAGCAAGCGCCCTCCGGCTCCCTGCCAGCGTCCTCGCAGGGGTGACGAGCCAGGGGAGGCTTCCGAGAAGTGGAAGGGGATGAAATAATGCCTGAACTGCTGCGTCAGCAAAATCCCAGCAGCCTTGGAGAGGGTGGATGGAAGGAGGGTTTGTAATGCTGGGAAAGAAGCGGTGAGATCACCCTCACCCCCTCTCCGGCGTGACTCGCTCGCTTTCGGGCTGAAGGGATGGATCAAAAGCCTGGACAGTGTTGGAGAGGGTTGGAATGAGGCGTGTCCAGGATGGCATTGGATGCACATGGCTTGTGTGTGTGGATCTGCTGGGATCCACGTTGTGGGAGACAGGGAGCTCTGGTCACTTTGGGGGATGCATGGAGGGGTGGGCACCCTACCTGCACGGGGAGCAGCAGGGCTGGAAGTGCTGATGCCTACGGATTTCCCTGGGAAAGGTGCTGAATCTGGAGTACCAAAAAGTGAGCCCAGCTGAGGAAAGGAAGCTGGAGCTCCCTGCTGGTGCCTTGGAGATGCTGACTGCTCTTCCTGCAGGAGCTGTGGGGGCCAGGTGAGCCTCCCTGCTCCTGCTGTGAAGAGGACAGTCTCCTTTTGGGTGATTTTGGAGATTCTTGAAGCCCTGTGTTCTCCTGTTGGCTCCATCCATCTCATTGGAGTTGCCCCCTTTGGATAGCCCTTGTTGGGATGTCAGATTCCTGTAGACCCCATAACTGCTGGTGTGCTGGGGGATTTGCCCTCCAGCCTGGGAGCAGGAGTTCATGCCTAGCTCTGCTGCTGGGGAATGATTAAGCTGTAAGCAGGTGGCTGTTTGCCCCAGCTCAGCTGTTTGCCTTTGCAGCATGAAAGCCGGCAGGAATGATGTTTGCTTCCAGACTTGTCTCTTATCCCTGCCCTCCACCTCCCTATCCCACAGCAAGGTGGTCCTGGGGATCCTGTCCCGTGTCCCACCCCACCTCCAGCCAGGGCAGCAGCTCTGCTGTGGGAAGGGAAGTCTTGGTTTTTTTAAAGATATTATTCTAATTTTGGTGCCCAGACGTCTGCAGGAAAGGGGAACATCTCTGTTCTTATCATCAGAGCTTCCTTTCCCTGTTTCCTCGGAGTTCTGATTTTGCCACTAATGGTGGTGGGTGGGGTCTGAGGTTCCTCCCTGCAGCCCCTTCCCTCTCCCCTGTCTTTGCTCCATCCAGCTGACCTTTGGCAGTGTGGGCAGCTCCTCTGTGAGTGATTTGCAGGGAAATATTGATCTGTGCTGCCCTCACAGTGCTGATCCAGGGGGGGTTGGTGCAGAACAGCCCCCCAAGCTCTGGGCTGAACGAGGCTGCTCTGGTTAACAGGGTGAAGCCCAGCTCAGGCTCCCACTATTCCCTGTGCAAATGGGGAGCGACAATGGGGTACTCGGAGCCAAAATCCCTATTTGCACAAAACCCCACACTGGGGAGGTTGGTTTGCCAGGGCCACGAGAGCGTTGCTCTCTGAGAGCTTGCACAGTCCCAGTTTTTTTCCCTGGAGTGGGGTGGTGATGCCAAGGGGGGACCCTGCAGATTTTTCCCCATCCCTCCCAGCGGGACCGCGGCCGCTTCGGGAGTGATGAAAGCCAGAGGGAAATGTTTAACGTGGGGAATGTGCCCGCCGTGCCAGGAGCCGGCGGCACGCGGGCAGGGCTCGGCGCCGGGGCCCACATGGCGAGGGATCACCGGCTCTGCCCGCACACGCTCGGGTGATTCACCGGCAGCAGGGCGGGAGGAGGACTTTGAGTCGAGGCAGCGGAGCCCGCGATGCGCTGGGCAGCGTCGGGAGCCGTGACCTGCCTTCGTTCCACCTTGTTTTTAATAGCCCGGATCAGAAGAAACGTCATCTTTGTTCTGGCTTTCCTTTCCCATGGCTCCTGGCGCCGCGGGCAGGGTGGAGCGGGCTCCGCGCCCCGGCAGGGCCCTGCCCGTGCTTGCCGGGGGTGCGCCGGCACAAAGGGGTGCGCTGGCACGTGCGGGCGCGCTCGGCGGCCAGGGATGCGTCTTGCTGGGCTGTCTGTCTGTCTGTCTATCTGTCTGCAGCTGCCTCTGCTGCGGTTTGCAAGCAGGGCGTGATGCCGCGGGTTTAGCCAAGGGGGGAAAGTCCGGGGGGGGAATGAGCGTGGCTGGGTATCGGTGTGGGGCATGTGCTCCATCCCCCGGCTCAGTGTTAGGGCTGCGGTGGGTTTGCTCCCCTGTCCAACCCAGCCAGGTTCTGTGCCTCACTCCGGAGCAGGACCTGCCCCTGGGAGCAGGGGATGGTGTTGTCTGTGATTTACCTGGGCATCTCTGATCCAAAACCTGGAGTCTCCTTCCCCTCCTTAGCGATTCTCAGCCGCTGCCATAAATGATTGAGATTTGCCCTTAAAGCTCCCAGAAAGGAGGAGAAAACAACAAAAAGGGGAAAAGCATTGCTGAGGAAGCACAGCAGGAAAGCTGGCTCCTGTCCTGCAGTCACGAGTTTGTATGTGCTCAGCACTGCTGCTGGATGGGACCTTTACTCTGCTGTGGGGCCAGGGTGGGGTGACCCTGATGCCCATTTAGGGCAGAGAAGCCCCCCCAGGATCCCCCAGTGTGCTCACAGCTGCTTCCATGTCCAAGCAGGAACCAAGTGGTTCCTGCTGCAGGTGATAGGGGACTTGGTTGGGCTAGGCTGAGGGGCAGTGACAGCACCCTTGGGCACAGGGGGTGCAGGCAGAGCCCTGGAGTGATGTTTCCTGCCGGTTTAGTGCTGCTGGGTGCCAGCTCTGGCTCTGGTCACTGTCCCCAGTGCCATCGGGTGATGCCCGCTCCAGCGTTTCCACAGTGCCACCTGGCTGCCACCTCCCGGGGCTGGGACACACGGCCCTGGCCAGAGTTCATGGGGCCCTCGGGTGCCTCTTGGAGGCCACAGCACCCAGGGGGTGGAGGAGCACCCCAGTGGCATCATTCACCCCGTGCCAGGGTGCCTCCATCCCCTGGATGGTGCCGAGGAAGTGAGGGCTGTGCCCGGCTCCCGTGTGCCGCTGCCCAGCAGCTTCCCCAGTCATATAAGGAGATGCCGGAGCTGCCGGGAGCCGCGGGGCCGTGTCGTCTGAGCATTACTCACTGGGGAGGCACATGGAGGGGGAGGAACAGCCCTGGACACCCAGTGCTTGGCCGGAGCCAGGGGTGACTCAGCTCCGGGCAGGAGCACGGCTGGAGCAAGGGAGGGTCTGGGGTCTGCATCCCCAGAGCTGCCCTGTGGGGTACCCTAAAACCCAGGCAAGGTGCTGGGGGGGAGTGTGTGATCAGAATGATGTGACCCATCATTCTGGGTGATGCACAGGGCTCCAAAATGCTGCCCAGGGCAGCCTGTGAAAAAGGGGGGGTGCACTGTAAGGTGGGGACCCCCCTGTGGGAGGGCACGGCCTCTCCGCTCCCCAAATTCCTGCGCGGGTGGGAGATTCGTGTCCTCTCCCCACCCCTTTCCTTTCTGGGCTGAGGCGACGGTTGAAGCCGCCTTGTGAGGAACTAAAACGGGCTGTTTGTGTTTTGGGTGCTCGTGGTGGTTTCCATGGCAAGCAGGGGGGGGCAGGCTCAGGCTGCATCCGGGTCGTCCCCAGAACTCTGACGAGTCACCCCGAAACCCGCCGTTGGCTCTTGAGACACCCCAGATCAGCTACCTCCTGCCTTATCACCTTCCTGCAGTGGCTTGTGCTGAGCAGGGAAAGGAAAGTGGGGTGAGGGTGTTAAACTGAGCAGGATGAAGTGGGGGATCACAGGAATTCTCAGGGTGTCCTAGTGCAGCCAGAGGATGTATTTATATATGAAAATATACATTTATATTTATATATATAAATATATATAAATATATATAAATATATTCTCTCTCTATATATATATTCTCTGTCCTTGTGGGTCCCTTTCAACTCAGGATATTCTATGGTTCTATGACATTTTTATATCTAAAGTCTGCTTGTATCTAGAAGTAAAATATATATTTATAGATGATTGTATATATATTTAAAGGTTTTTTTTTTACCCAAAGCCTCGTGCAGCTGGAACAGCTGGCAGTTCTCAGGGCATTTTATCAGGTGCTCAGGGCATTTTGTCAGCTGCTCCATGCAGGAAGCACCCAGGAAGCACAGGAGCAGCTCAGTCCCCGTGGATGCAGCTGGAATGAGGGAATGTGGGAAAGCAGCTCCTGCTTCCCAGACCCTTTTCCGCTGGCACATCCCAGCTCCATCACATCACCAGCAGCCACCTGCCTTGCAGGGTGTTATTTGCCCTGCTAAGGATGGACCACGGGCCCATTTATGGTGGCCTCGTGCCTGCTGGTGGGTCGTTTCTCCTGCAGCCTTAACACAAAGCAGACGGCTTTGGATGAAAACTATGCTGGGATATTTTTCATCTGGGCAGGGATGAAGCTCTAGAAAAATATATTGCAACAGCGCCGAGCCCCGGGGTAACTCTGTATTTTCTATTGCCCATCTCATTATCTTGAACAATGTTAGGAGGTCACAGGGGTGCAGGACCCCCAGGGAATGATGCAGTGTTGGATCATGGAATGGTTTGGGTTAGAAAGGACTTTAAAGCTCATCTTATTCCTGCCTTCTGCCTCCAAGCCCTGTCCAACCTGGCCTTGAACACTTGCAGGGATGGGCCATCCACAGCTTCTCTGGGCAACCTGTGCCAGGTTTTGGAATATTTCAGGCTGTGTTTGGGTCTGTCAGGTTTTGCTTGATGTTTTTGCTCTTTGTGAGCCTGACCAACTTGTGGCTGCAGGGTTTGGGGAACTGCTCAGGGTTATAAATATAAATCTGTTTGCACCTGGGTGATGCTCTGGAACTCGTGGGGTTTTCCAGCTGTGGAGTAGGTGCTGCAGGATGGCATCTGGTGTGATGCTGTCCCTGTGTGAGCTGGGACTCCTGGCTGGTCAGTAAATCCTCAGCTGGGATTCCTGGCTCTCCCATCAGTAAATCCTGAGCCAGGCTGATGTTCCGCAGGTCTGCACTGTACTATCCTCACTGTAACAGCTTCCCCTTCACCTCCAAGTGTCGGCAGAACAACCTTCTCTTGTCTGAGCCCTTTGGGGAAGGTAATGGGGAAAAAACGAGCCTTTAATTCCCTACAACTTTCTATCCAAGAGCAAGTTTCTTCCCTCAGGAGCTGGTGGGGGGGACGTGGTATGTGATGGGCTCTGAAATCAATCCAGGCTTTGTGGGAGCCTCCCCGCCCTGTTTGCTTGTGGTTACAACGGCAAAGGGGCTGGGGAGGCACCGGCTCCTCTCGGTTTCCCTGTGCTGTCCCTGTCCCGCTGCTGCCGGAAGCGGTTCCGAAAAGAACCGAAACTCTGAGTAACGCCCAACATGGTGCAAACCGTTAGTAAATAGGGTTGGGCTACAAAGTCTCATCGTGCACGGTGTGATGCTGGGGGCAATGGGACACCTGGCTGTGGGAAGGGCTGGGGGGTGGACAAATCTCTGGTGTTGGAGCATCTTTCGGGGGGATTTCCCCATAGGGCATGTCCTGGCAGTTAATCCTTAACCTGGGCATCCAGGGAGGGTGATGGAAATGTCCTTTGGGTGCTTGACTCCCAGAAGCCCAAATTTTGTTGCTGTTGCTTTTGCCTCTTTGCTGGGCAGAGGGTTTCCTGTGAGCAGGGGGGTGCTGCGTCCAGCCCGTGTTACTGAGCCCCCTGGAAGCCCCTCGAGGCGCTGCCTTCATCTCCCAGCCGCTCCCCTTCCATCCCAGCTTCCCTCGGTGTGTTGGCATTGCCGGGCTCTGTGCTGGCAGGGGACGCTGCTGACTGTCACCCGTTGCGGGGGGGCCGAGGTTTCGTGCCCCTCCAAGCCCCCCGTGAGGATCCGGGGGGTGTTGCGGTGATGCCGACGCGGCAGCCGCTCCCACCGATACCCCCTCGCCGCGGCCGCCGGAGCCGCAGCCGACCTTCCAGCGCTGCTGGGAATGGAAATCGAGGAGATGACGTCTCTCCCCGCGGAGCGGGGGGGTGGACGAAGTTTGGCCGCGAGAACTCCGAGGAAAGATGTTTGAGCCGGCCTGACGCTCACTTTGTCCCTCTACCCGCCCCCTCTTCGAGCTCCCAAATCTCCCAGTCCCAGCGGCGCTGGCTGTCCCAAGCCCTGCCAGCTCCGGGGAGACACAGCCAGCTGCGGGCAGAGGCGCAGGCAGGAAGTTTTGGAAGTTTCTACAGGCAGCGACTCAGCCCCCATCCCCTCGCCCTCCCGGCGATGCCGGACTCCGGCAGCCTCAGGAGAAAGAAATTTGGAGCCAGGCTCGGGATAACGGGCCGGGAATAGGAGACAATGCCTCTGTCGGAGAGCTCCTATCTGCCGCCTGCCGCCTTTGTCCTGAGCCACGTCCTGGGCATCGCAGGCGTCCTGTACTGGCGGAGCCGGAGCAGGGAAGGTAGGGGTGTTCGGGGGGGGCAGGGAGGCACTAAGATGGCCGGAGGGTCATGGATTGTTTTCCCTCCCCAGGAGCTGTTGGCAGCGTCTGGGCAGGGCCGTGGTTGAGGGAAGGAGGGAGGAGGACACGGCCATGGGGATCCTCCCGGTGGCCTTGAGCCCTGTGTGCATGTAAGGGGGGGTGCTCAGAGGTTTTACCGCCTAAATTTGGCCTTGCCACCCGTTCCCAGCCCATGTGGGGCTGGGAGCGGCTGGGACTGGGGGGGTGGTCCCGCTGGGGATGAGGCTGCTTTTTGTCTGGCACAATCCCACGACACGTGGCTGGGTTCTGCCTCCCGGTTCTGCCCCGGTGTAGGGGAGCGTCACTCCCACCCCTCGCCGTGACAGCGGCGTCTCCGGGAGCCGCCGGCACCGGCAAGACGCAGCCCCGGGAGCTCCTCCCGGCGCTGGCACGGCCTCACCAAGCAGCTGGGGCTGACCCTGCCTCAGTTTCCCAAAATAGGGCTTGCACATGACTGCCCAAGGAGCGTGAGGATTCGTTACAGGGAGGTGCGATAGCTCCAAGGCCCTGCACAAGGACTCGGTAGCTCCTTCTGTCTCCCGGCCTCTTCCTCCTGGGATTTGTTTGTTTTGATTCCTCCCTCTTTTTATTTTTTCCCAGCAGTGCTTGTTCTAGCCTGTGCCTCTGCATGGGGCCTCTTCCCCGCGGCCGTGACCGAATCCCCCTTTTCTTTCCCTTTTTCCATGAAAAGGGGCGGGACTGCACAGCCTGGGCAACGTGCAGGACTTCTCCCTAGATACTGTTTGGGGATACACTTCTTCCTTTCTCCCTCTAAACTACTGGGAGAGGGAGATTAAGAGTGAATTGCACAAACAGAGTGCACCATCACCCACTAAACCCAGACTTGCTGTAATTCCTCCTGCTGACCTGCCGTTCCTTGTCCATTTAATTAATCTCATGGCCAGGCAGTGTTGTCCAGAGATGTGCTTGGCTCCATCCAGAGACCTCCTGAATGCTTCCCAACTTGACTGTCTCTTTCCCATGCCGACCTGCTGCTTTGCCCTTCTTGGAGGGGTGTATCCTCTCCCCCCCCACATCCATCCCTTTTGGAAAAAATCCTGGAGCAAGTGTTGCAAGCAGCAAGTATATTCAACGTCTGTTTTCCTTCATCACTCCTTCCCAGAAAAGGGCAGGTGAAGCCCATCCCGTGGGCACAGCATCCTGGAAGACGGGGGTCATCTTGCAGCAAGTTTTTTGCCCTGTGATGCCCGCCCAGCTCTGCTGAGCATCCGCCCCCCTCTCCTTTGCATCACCACTTCTCAGGTGTCTCCCTCATTAAATATCCGGGTGTTGGATAGTTTTCCAGCGCAGGTATCTCTTGTGCATTCTTCCAGGCTGAATCAGGCTCCGTTTCCTCTCCCTGGGTGAAAGGCTCTGTAAATCCTGCCTGGTTGGCTCTGTTGTCATGATGGATTATGTCAGCTCTCAAGTTGGCAGCCAACATGTTTCAAATACCTCCTGCTCCTCAGCCAGCCAGGTTTTTTTGCATATCCCCCATCTTAACAGGACCAGGTTTAAAAAAATCCCCGTGCATTCCCATTCTTTGCTTGTGTTGAAGTGAAAGCAAAGGGTTTCAGTGCTTAGAAATTTGATTTTTTTGGAATTTTTCAGTAACCAACCCCTCTGTTACCCCAAGGTTGTCTCTCGCAGTTTAATGCCACTTTAACCCTGAGTATGGGCTCGGAGATGTCCTCAAGCTTGTCCAGCTCAGGGCCCTGTCTGAGATTTCCCATATTCCTTCAGATTTAGCAGGAATTAATGAGCAGGGGCAGAAAGTTTGTGAGCCACTTCCCAGCTTTATTCCAGGAGGCTGAAGGAGCCTGTAGGTGACATGAAACCCCCTGGTTTCCCTCCTAAGGATGGCAAAGGGCCATCCCGGAGAGCACTGAGCACACAGGGGATGGAGGGTGCCAAGCCAGGGTTAGGATTAGGGATGGTGCCTGGCCAGGCACCTTCTATCCTGCTGATTCCCAGGGCTGGGACCAGGCTCTGGCAGCAGCAGCCTGAGCAGGAGGAGGCACACGGTGATGGAGTATGAGAGCGAGCAAGGCCAGCGATGATGGAGGAGAGATCCATGGGGGAGTGGCAGCTCCCGGCCAGACGTGTTGGGAGCTGCTGGGGACAGGCAGGCTGCCAGGATGGAGGCTGCCGCGGGCAAGCGGGAAGGGAATTGTCTGAGCAGGGTGTTGTGGTGGTGCTGGGGGGGTTCTCTGGCACCCAGTGCCTGTGGGAGCCATCCCTGTGACGATGGAAGCGCCTGGGGGCCCTGAGGTCCAGCAGGACGGTGAGTGGGAGTTTTTCTTTCCGTGCTCAGCTGATGCCTCTGATTTTGGAGCACTGCATACCAGATATGGGGCAGGATGGTTTTCCCTGTTCCCCCTTGCTAGCTGGGTTCACTTGTGGGACCAACAGCAGAGGGAAAGTTCCCCAAACCACCTTCCCCTGGTGTGGCCACCAATGTTCCTTGGTCCTTGCTGCTTCTGCCCCTCTGTGGGGGATTTGTGCTGCTGTGGCAGAGGGCAGACAATGCCCTGGTTCCTTTGGGATCCCCATTTTTGGGGATGAGGTGGGCTGAGCTCTGGTGTGCAATGTGGGGAGAGGAGATGGGGAGGGAATTAAACCACATGCACGGTCTCTGTTTGCTGGTGATGTTCCCTGTGTCACTGCCACCAGCCTTTGCTCCATGGTCTGCGTGTGAGGGGACCTGAAGCTCTGCCTTTGCTTTTTCTGCTGCTGGCTTGTCTTCAGAGTGGGACAGATTTCCTTTGGCCACTGTGACCTTCCCTCTGACCATGCCCTACCTGCCTGCTGCCCAGGCCATTGCCTCTGCTCACTGTCCCTGGCTGGTGACTGGATGATTCTTGGTGGCTGAGGCCAGCAAACTTCTGCTAGACCAGGGAGGGGATGAGCATGGGGGGATGCAACCAGGGAGGGGATGAACATGAAGGGATTGCAACAAGTTGTTTGTCAGGGTGACTCTGGAAAAGATAAGCCAGGGAGAGATAAGCTTGCAATGCCTTAATATTGTTAGTAAGCAGTAACCAGCATTATTATTAGCTCAGCTCATAGTGCGGGTGCGGGCTGGGGAGGTTTAATCTGGTTGGAGCCCGGGAACCACCCAAAGGTGGTGAGACAGGGCAAAAAAAAAGGAGGAAAACCCTCAATTTCTGCAGGAGACGGGAAGAGGGAGCTCGTCGAGGAGCTGCTGGCCTGCGGGCAACCCTGGGATCCAGCACTGGAGGTGCCTGGCTGCAGACTGTCCGTGTGGGACTCGGTGACGTGCCTCCGTCCCCGCGTGCTCCGTGCGATGCTCGGGGACGCCCTCCTGCCTTCCCGAGGCAGCACCCTGGCTGCTCTTGCCCTCCTGGCTGGGGCAGCAGCTGGCAGGAGGGCTGCAGGGGGATTATATTTAGAAGAAAAGGAAGAGAGGTGGTGATAAGCTGGCCCCCGTTATCTCCCCGCGTGCCGAGCGGGGCTGCGCCGTGTCCCGGCTCCAGCGCTTCAGACCCGGGACATGATTTGGGCAGGAGCTGCAGGCGGGAGCGGGGAGAACAGCCCAGCATTGTCCCTCCTGTCCCTGGTGCAATTAACTGGAAAACAAGACGAGGAAAAACAAGCCAAGAGCCGGCCAGCGGGCAGTGCCCAGCTCTGCGGGGCGAGCTGGTGCCCGCACCCCCAACCCGCCGGTTGCCGGAGCCGCGCCGCACTCAGCACCACTTCTTCCTCACGTGCTGGAGGTGGCAGCTCTGCCCTTCCGTGCTGGGAGTGTTCCAAGCTGCTTTGCCGGCCGTTGGGACCGTGGGTGAGGATTTTGCTGGCACGGAGCTGCCGCACTGGTGGCACCCGGGGCTGGGAGCACCCGGAGAAGCGCGAGGAGCCGGGAGACTGCAGGCAAAGCAGCCGTTGACATCGTGGTGAGGTTTGCGGTGATAGCCCGGAGGAGGAACGGCCTGTGCCCGCACTGGGGGCACCAGGGGTAGGAAGTGGTCTGGTGGGAGGAGCTGTGGGTGAGAACTCACCCATCCGCACCCACTGGGGCCGAGGTCGGCGAGTGGGTGGTGCCGCCAGAAGACCCTTCCCCGGGAACCAGGAGGCAGCCGCTGCTTTGCCGGGACCCAGCGCTCCCCATCCCGGGCTGGGGCGATGGAGAGGCGGCATCTTTCCGGGGAGAGGAGGCGGCTGAGCGCCTGCCTGGTGTGCCGGATGTGCTGCATCGGTTAGTACCCACCACCCTCCCCTGCCCGGCCTGTGGGATACACGGGATACGGGGTATGGAGCTTTATCCACCCTGAATTAACACCGGGGTTGGGAAGGGACCCAACACTGGGACTCTGGGAGGGTCGGGTGAAGGAAAAGTCCCTAAAAACACGTGAGAGTGACACAGCTTCCTATGGCTGGCGGTGCCAGGCAGCAGCTCCGTGGCTCAGCCGCATTGTCCCGGGAAGCCGAGGCTGGAGCCTGGCAGAATGAGAAGTGAGTGTGGACGTAGTTCAACCAACGGGTAGTTTTTTGGCACCTGATTAAACGCCTTGGCCCAGGGATGGAGGGGGACATGGCGAAGTGACGTGTCGCCGTGTGTCACGTGTCTGACTGCGGCGCTTTCAGAAGGGGAAGCCGTGGGGTGGAGGAGGAAGAGGAAGGATGTTGGATGGTGCTTTCCAATCTGTGTGGATGGAGATGTTGGGAGGTCTTCTCAAGGGCCTCTGGGACTGTACAGAGACTCTCAGTGACCCCCCATCCCGGGGAGTGGGGTGTGGGGCTGTGTGGCAGGACACACGGTGTGGATGGGGATCTCTGGCTGAGAGATGCTGTTTTCTCCCTTTTCTTGATTTTTGGCTTAAAACCAAAGCGAGGGGTGCTGCTGCCTGGTGGACCTGGATGTCAGAGGGAGTCTCTTGGGGGAATGGAGCTCATCCTTTCCTGAATATCCCAGGGATCCCCTGGGATGCATAGGACAGTGCTTGGGAGCCTGGGGTCATGTGCTGTGGAGTTGGTGCTGAGGAACCTTTTCCTCTGGGGTGCTGTTGTTAAACCCAAGTGATCCCATTGGGCACAGGGCTGGCTGCTGGGGTTGCCCTGAGCCCTCCTCACTGCCTGGGGAGGTGGGAGCTGAGTGGGACCCCCCTGCACCCTGTGGGACCCTCCAGTGTGTGTAGCCCATCTTGTGCCCTCTCTTTTCGTCTTCTTACCTTTGTTTTTCATGTGATATTATTTTTTCCATGGAGCAAAAAGCCTGCCTGGAGCTCCCCCATTGCTGCTTGGGCATCACCACAAATCTCCCATCCTGTCACCCCGCCACCCCTGGGGACAGGACCCCCTGGGAGTGTCACCCACGTTGTCACTCTGTCCCGCCGGCGCTCAGAACTCTCAGTGTCTGGCCAGGGCTGAGCTGCAGGACAGAAATAAACATTAAATCCTGACAATCCAATGAACCAAAAATACAACGACAGAGTAAGCTGCTAATTGCACACCCTGGTGGTGCCCGGCCGAGGCCTCTAACGGGACATCTGGGGGGTTTATATAATGCCCTAAAGCCTTCCAGGAGCAGGCAGGGCAGAGGGACACCCTCCTAAAGTGGGTGGGCTCGGGCAAACCCCCCCTCCCTCCCTGTGCTGCCTCCAGAGGGGCCGAGGAGCCACAGCGGGGGCACATTTTGGGCATTCAGTTGGTGCTGCCAGCTGCAGTTACACCTATCCCAGCCATCCACGCTGCGTTCGTTAAATAACACTATTCTCACCAGGAAACCAGTGTGTTTTGTCCTAGCTGCCATTTCCCTGCCCCAGGGAGATGTTGGAGCCTCGTGCACGGCCCTGTCCCGCACTAACCCGTGAATAAGCCGCCTCTGTTCCCTCTGCCGGCGCGGGATCCGTCCTGGCACCGGCGGCGATCCCTCTGTCTCTTCCCCTCATTTCAAAGTCATTTGAGTTTCTGCATGAGAACCACTGACCAAGAGCTGCCTTTGTCTTCTTTTGACAGATGAACGGGACAGAGTCCAAAAGAAAACCTTCACTAAATGGGTCAATAAACACTTGATGAAGGTAAGAGTCACGTATTTTATTATAAAGCCGGTTAAATGACCATGTGTGTGTCTGTTCCAGCTCAGGACTGGCAGATAAATGCCTTTTTAAGTTTTTTTACGATTTTTTTTTATGCCTAGGACTGTTTGATTTCAGTATTCATGAGTGTCTTTACTCAGAGCAGAGCAGGATATGCTGGAAATGTGCTGGAGCCTTTGGAGGGCACTGTAGCATCACCACACAGCCCTTTTATTACCTTTTCCCTCCTGGGTACCTTGTCCTTGCTTAATAGGAAGCTTGTGCATCCTCCCTCATGCCAGGGCAAAGGAGGTTCGTCCCTGACACCACCTTGCCAGGGAAAATGGGCTTTTTTGTCTTTCAAAGGATGCTCTTGCGTGTGGAGGAGCCCCAAACAGTGCCAAGGGACATGTTTTTAAGCAGGATTAACATGGCACCACAAGGTGCCTCCTGCTTTTCTTGGTTAGTGCTGGGTGGGTTTTAATTAATTCTCCATTTACCAAAAACAGAACCAAAAAAAAAATTAAAAAAAAAAAAGAAGGAAAAGAAATGGCTTGAGTACAAGGTGTCCCAGCTGTGTTTTCCTGCCAGCTTTGCAAAACTCTGTGCCAAGCTTTTGGCTGCTTTCTGAATCTTACAAAGGATGGAAAACCAGAAAAATCTTGAAGCTTCTCTGGGAAAACATCTGGGGACTCCCAGGAAAGTGAAACCTGGGTGTCTGGGGAAGAGCAGGGAGAGAGGCTGGATGGGGTCAGCTTGCTCCTGTAGCTGTGCTGCCCATGGAAACCTCCTCTGCTGCCAGGTGGAATCTGGGTGCTGTGTTTTGGGAGATGCTGTGAGGAATGTGAGAAGTTAAACCACCGCCTCAGGAAGAGCTACCCTTCCTGCAGGGATCTGTGTGCAGTGTTATGGGATTACCTGGAGTACAGATGGTTTAACAGTCAGATTTTTTTGCGTGTAAAATTGGCAGCAGCTTCTGCCAGGTCATTTGGGAAGGGGGAGGCTGCTCTCCTTGGCCATAATTCTGGAGTAACGGTTTGAAATGGCCTGATGGCTTTTCCCCTCCCCAGGTGCGCAAGCACATCAACGACCTCTACGAGGATTTACGAGATGGCCACAACCTCATCTCCCTCCTGGAAGTGCTGTCAGGAGTGAAGCTGGTAAGTCTCCAGGGATGGACAGGGATGCTGGAACCACCCTCTGCCCCGAGCCCCCTCTGTCCTCCCCCTGCTCTCCTCCACTCCCAGCCATCAGCTGTCATTTCGTACGCCACAGTTCTGTTTTCAAATGTCTGTCATTGTTTCTTTTATTATTATTGCTATTATTATTTATTATTACAGTTATTATTATTATTTATTTATTTATTTATTTATTTTCACTCAAAGCCCTGTCCTCCAGGCTGGTCTCTCTTGGATACCACCAAAGCATCTGATTATGGTGCCCTGGGTAAAGCCCTCTTTTTGCTAAGTCTTACACACCTGCATCTTCCAGTCTTGACTCCAAATTTAAAATCATGGATAATAGCGGATCTGACTAAAAACTGCCTCTGTGGCAGCGTGCCCAGCAGTTTAACTCAGATTTGACACTCCTGCCCCGTGCTCAGCTCCTGCACGAGCTGGGTTTGTAGCAGTCAGTGGTGCAAACCTCTTCTCGTGGAATCCCTCCCTCCTCCTTCTTCCTCCTCCTCCTCCTTCTCAGACTGACACATTCCCTCAGCTCCAGGAAGAATCCCGATTGCTGTAACAGGGTAGCACAGCAGGAATTATTTTAGTTTTCCCCCAAAATAGGATCTGGGCAAAGATCTGCTACCTCCCTCCGTTACCCTCCGGAGACGCCAAATCGGTTTTTGTGGGGGCTGAAAAATTGGATCACGCTACTCACGATCCACACAGCTCCCAGCTTCCAAAATCAGGAGGAAATTCCTGTGCTGGGGCTCGGAGCGTGCCAGAGACCCAGCCGCCTTCGTCCCTTGCTCTTTTGATTTCTCCTCGCACCCGGGTGTTGCATTTTGGTTTCCATTCTGTCTCCCCTGTTGTGTCACCCTCCCGTCGCCGTCCCTCCCGTCCTCCTTAGCCCGTAGAGCCGCCAGCTGAGCGGAGCCTTCGCCTGGTGAGAGCACCGGCCTGGTGCCGTGCGAGCAGCGAGGAGCGTGAGGAGGAAGATGATGATGATGAAGAAGTAGGTTGAGCCTGTCCTGGATGCAGCGTATCCCTGGCAGACGCTGCAGTGCCGTCAGATAGTCCAGTGCAGCCCAGCCTTCCCCTCTCCCCGGTTTTAGCCGTGGTTTTGGATAAAAACCCACTTGGGGTGGTCGCCCTGAGCGAGGGTGTGTGGAGGGGAAGCTGTGAGAGTGGAGATGCTCCCTCATTCTGGGGCTGTGTTCCCGTGAGCTGGATTATCTGTGCGTGCACTGCAGCGTCCGCCTGCAGCCAGGGCACTCACTCACCCACCCAGTGTGACAGCATGTGTCCCCTCCACGGGGTGGGAAGGGACAGGGACGGGTCCCACACGGCTGCTCACGTGGCACTGCATGGACAGGCTCCGGGCACAGGCACTTCTTGGGATATGGGGCACGACCAGCAACCCCTGTGCATGTGAGTGGAGGTGGGAGCGAGCACAGCATAGTCCCAGGGTCAGCCTGGAGGGGACAGACCCAAAACTTGGTCAGGTGTAAGAGAAGGTGTATTTTCCAGCCCTTGTGCTCCAGGTGATGATGTCCTTGTGCAGTGTCACCTCAGCAGGAGGAGCTTGGGCTGTAGCACCTTCCTGCAGGCCTAGAGATGTTTCCTGCAGGCCTAGAGATGTTCCCTTTGCAGGGACAACTCCTCTCCTTGCAGGGACAGGTCTTCCCTTCAGGCTGAGGAAGGAAGGTGATTCAGAGGACTTGGGGTGTCCTAACAGTTCAGAACATGATGTCCCTGCCCATGGCAAGGCATTGGAATTAGATGTCCTTTAAGGTCCTTTCCAACCCAAACTTTCTGTGATTTTATGAACATCCTGGTGAATCCTCATATTGAGGCTGGGATCAGGATTTGGACATTGATCCTCCCACTCCTACTGATTCAAATCAGACCCATCATCCCCATACCCTTTCCCTGGCCATGGCTCAGCCAGTGGGTGCCTCTGGAAATCCCTGACCTGCAGCAGCAACAGGCACAGTCCAGGGTGTCTCATTTTCCCCTTTCTGAAGGATTCGGAGATGGTACTTGAAGCAGCAGCCCCTGCCCATGTGCAGGAAGAGCCAGGCTGGGTCTGGAGGGGCTGATGCTGAGGTTGGGGTTCCTCTGCCATCAGTGGGGACCCACAGCTTGTCCCTACCTGGGTCTCCATGTCCTACCTCTGCTTCCACCTGGATCAGTCGGACTCTGTAGCTGTTTGAGTCCATCTCTTTGCTGAGCCCTTTTCCCAACTTGTCTGACTGTCCATGGGCTGGGTGAGATCCTGCCCTGAGATCTTGGAGGCTGAGCCAGTCCTGCCTGTTGCCAGGCCTGGACACCAACCCTCAGGGTCTCAGCAGAGGTCCAGATCTCAGGTTTTCCTACCTCAGTCTCCCTCTGGGGCCTTTTTGCCACCTTCCAGCAGGATTGTGCACAGCCATGGCTTTATTTGCTCCAGAGTGATATAGAGCAGGGTGTGTGACTGCACAGGGGGTCACACCAGCACACTGACAGCTCCCAGGGGATCTGGGGGGCCGCTGTGCATGTGGGGTGCTGCCAGCCCAGCCAACCCTGTGAGCCTGACCCGAAGCTGCTGCCTCTCTCTTACAGCCACGTGAGAAGGGGCGGATGCGCTTCCACCGGCTGCAGAACGTGCAGATTGCCCTGGATTTCCTGAAGCAGCGACAGGTAAGGGCTGACAGAGGCTCATCCAGCAGAGCTGGGTGGCTTGTGGTTCTTTCTCCTGGCTGGGGCTTGGGAAGGGTGTTGAGAAGCAGCATCAGCCCATGCTGGGGTGTGCCCATCTCCATGGTGCTGGTTGAGGATGACTTTTGGGGGGCTTTTCCCCATGGGAAAAATGGGAAATCCATTCCCCCTCTGAAATCCAGCCACGCACATAAAAACTGCTGTGAAAATGAGGGACCAACTCCAGTTCTCGGAAGGAGTTTGCAAATGTCTCCAACAGTCACGTCTGTGCCCTGAAAGCCTCACCTGGGACTCCTCAGCAGGTCCCAGTGATGGGGATGGGCAGCTGTGGCACATCCGTGCCCTGCCACCGGCTCTGGGGGGGGATGTGGCTGCTGGTTCTGCCCAGCCCACGCAGCCCTGGCCTCGCTGCTGGCACAGCCAGGTGCTTCTGTGGCATCACCCCTCTGGCTGTCAGCATGGACTGATTATCCTTCAGTTTTTGGAGGACAGGCTCCCTCCCCTGGGCTTTTGGGAGCTGCTGGCCCCACCGTGCCTGTGCAGCTGGCAGAGACCAGTCACGCTCCGCACCCCTGGGCAGATCCTGCCTGGAGCAATGGGCTGCATCCCGAGACTTGTTGGCTCTGCAGGTGAAACCCCCGCAGCCCCGGGGCCGGGTGTCCTGTTCTGCCTGTTGGGTCAGGTCTCCCCACCGTGATGCTCCCAGATATGCCAAGGTGATGATGATGATAAATTGTACCAGTTCATGCTGAAGCAGAGACTTTTCTCTCTTGCTGCTGGCCTGAGGGCACTGAATAAATTTGAGCACATTCCCTACTCCAGGGAGGGTGAGCCGCTTCCAGCCCCCCGCCTGTTCCTCCTCCCCAGCTCCTTGATAGAGACATTTTGCCAAGGGCTCTGGGGAACTTGTTTCTCCACTTGGATGAAACAGCTTTTTCCTTTGAAGTGTGATGGATGGCCTGGTGGCCTTGCTGGGATGTCTTACCCCAGACACTCCTGCCAGAGTCTGATTGTGGGTCCCGTTGAGTGGTGGGGAGCAGGGACTCCCCCAGGGGAGAAGAGGGAGGGCAATGCCTTCATTAGGGCTGATTGATTAGCGCTTGGTTTTGAGCCTGGGATGGAGTTAAAGCTTGGTCATCCCCTTTTACCCGTGCTCTGTGGGCTGGAGCTGTTCAATTATGCACCAGTGCTCGGGGCTCCGGGGACAAGGCTCCATGAGCTGAAGTAAAGCCATTAAGTGCTGGGAAAGCACTTCTGGATGGAGAGTGCTGGAAACATGGAAAAATCCTTCCCGAGCCAGCAGATGAGGTGGCCTTGCTGCCTCCTGGGGAAGTGCTGGGGTGTTGTGTGCCCACTCCCCAAGGAGTGCTTGGGGTGGGACAGCACAGTGGGGGACATGTCCCCCTGCTCTCAGGGTGGTGCTGACGGGCAGCTCTGACCCTCTCGTGTCTTTTTCAGGTGAAACTGGTGAATATTCGCAATGATGACATCACGGATGGCAACCCCAAGCTCACCCTGGGGCTCATATGGACGATCATCCTCCACTTCCAGGTAGGGCCGTGGAATTTTCTTGCTGGGGGCCATGGGGTGGGCGGCGGGGTTGTCTCTCCGGGGTGCCAACATCCGTGTTCCTGCGTGTTCCGTGGTGGTGCCGGCGCGCGGATGGGTCTGGAGGATCAGCACACACTGCAGTGTCATGGAGACTGTGTTGGAGAATAGCAACACCCTCTGCTCATCGTCTGCATAATGAAAGCATTAATGATGGGCTGTGTGCGGTGGCCTCCCGGTTGGCACCAGGGTTGTTGGCAGTAGCTGTTTGCTCAGCTGGAGGCTCTGGAGAAGAGCAAATTCGGAAGGGGCCATGGGGCTGTTATCCTGAGTGGTTCCCGGCCCTTTGGGTGGTCGGTGCAGCCACAGGACTCCTCATTGGGATGGAATGTGTCAGCTGTGTGACAGTGGTTCAGGGCAGAGAGAAGAGAAGCTCCCTGACCCGGGACCGTCTCCAGCAATTGTGTGCTAGGGATGCTCTTGGAAAAGAGGGTTTTGGGTTTTTAATAGCCTCAAATTATCTGGTTGTAGCTTTGATGCCTTCAGGGGGATGATGTGTGGCCCCCAGTGCCACCAGTGTGTTGGCATGTGGGGCTTGCTGAGTGGTGCTGCTGTCAGCAGCTCGTGGCCATGTGGCATTGGCTGTGGAGTCATCTCCACTGTGGGCCTGAGCCCGTGGGAACTGCTGTGTCCCAGCTTCCTGCTGTTTCCCTGCTGGCATCTTCCATGCAGGACTAGTGCTGGCTTTTGACACTTAAGAGGAAGATTATATTTTTTTGGAGGATGGGCAATGCCTTGGGAAGAGGCTTTTGGGAGGAGCATGGGGGATAAGCTGGGTGTGAGGCTGCTGACGAGGCGCTCTTCCCGAGCTTTGGCCCTGGGAAGCGGCCGGGGTCGAGCAGGCTCTGGATGCTGATGAGTCACCGTCCTCTCCAGTGGGGCCCTGGCTGTGGCATCTTGTCCCCGCTGTCCTTGCAGTCACCCTGCCCTGATGCATCCTCTGCTGCAGGAGACCACAGAGGGCACATCAGGAGGTCCTGTGTCCCCCTCCATGCCTGTCTGGGAGGGGGATGTTGCCACTCTGCCGTGGGGCACAGGATGGGTGACACAGAGAGTGGGGCCGGTGCCGCCGAGCCTGCGCGTCCTGTCCCCGCCTGCACTAACGGGATTTTTTCTGGGGTTGTAGCTCCATTGTGAGCCTCTTAATCTCCCGTGTCCCAGTGCTGCTGCCTGGGGGCAGGCGGCTGGGAGAACCCGGGAGAGGTTTGTGCTGGGATGGTGCTGGTGCAGAGCCCGGGCATCACCAGCTCTGCAGGGAGCTGGAGTAGTGAGGATGAGGGGGGTGCCCCCCCCCCGTGCCCTGGGGGCTTCCCTGTGCCCTGGGAGCTCTTGCGGTCACTGGTTTCCCTTAGTCATCTCCTGGGTTGCTCCTCGTTGAGTGTTTCCTCATTGAGTGTTTTTTCCCTGCTTGCTGGGGCTGAGCTCAGTCCCCCCATCTTTATGCCTCCTGTTCCCCGGTTTTTGTGACACCCCCAGTTTGGATGCTGCCCCACTTTGGTTACCCTGCTCTGACCCAGTGAGCAGAGTTGGGATGCTCTGTGCTCCTCAAACCCCTGCCCTTTTGGGCAGCAATTGGGGCAGAAGCTAAAGGAGAGAGGCAAGACTGGTGCTGGAGTGGGATTGGGACCATCACACTGCTGTTCCTGTTGGGACCCCCCAACTGCAGCTCCCTGAAGCGATGAGCCGTGTCCCCAGGGCACCTTGGGCTGCCCATCTGTGCCTCAAACTGGGCGAGCCTGGTAGGAGTGTGGGCACATGAGCTGGTCTTCTGGGGCTCTTGGAATTAAGAATTAAGGAGCAAACCTCCCGAACTGGAGAGAAACACCCCTGCGGAGCCGGTTGGCGAGCATGCAGAGTCACTTTGACTCCTCCCTGCTTTTTTTTTTTTTTTCCCCCATTTCTCTCCCACCCCTTCCTTTATCCTACCTTTGCCAACCTTCCTCGGGTTTTGTGTTTTATCCCCCCTTTCCCCACCCTCTCCCACTCCCCTCCTCGCTCCGCTGCCTGATTCCTGCTCCCTGTTTGTGTTGGCGAGGGCCGTGCTCCAATTACCTCATATTTGGAGAGAAGGACGCCGCAGCCAATCCCCGCTCCCCCTGCTTTTAGGTCAAGTGATTTCTGAACTGCAGTGAGATGCTTTGAATTTGTCTCCTCGCAGCGCCCAGGCTGTAAGATGGCTGTCTGGAGCGGCGGCGGTGGCAGCAGGGCTGGCGGGAGGGACAGGCGGCGAGGGGCAGTCCGCGGAACGCTGCGCGCCGGGCGCTTGATCCGATGAAGCCCGGTTTGGGATTTATTCGGGAGCCGGCGACTCGCTCAGCTGCGTTACTGCCGGCACCGAGCGGGAGGAGGAGGAGGAGATGGGGAATTCGCTGGGCTGCGTTAAAGAGCAGAAGGAAAAAGCCGTTGGAAAGGCACCGCTGTCTCCCAAAAAAAGGGTCCGCTTCAAACGGAGGCGGAGAGGGAAGAGGAGAGCGATGCCGGAGGCAGCCCCGCAGGAGGAGCCCCGGGCGCTGGAGGTGGCTGAGGATGAGGAGGCTCCGAAGTCGAAGGCAGCCCCCCGGCAGGGGGGAGGAGAGGAGCCCCGCGGCGGGGACCCCGACCCGTCGGCGCTGCAGCCCGGGATCATCGTGCAGGTGAAGGAGCGCTTCCAGGGGGAGGTGCAGAAAGCTCGCCTGGTGCTGGAGCCGCAGCGGCCGGGTGTGGCGGGAGCTTCCCGGGAGGAAGGCACCACCGTCATCGCCCGCCTGCTGGAGAACCCGGCCGAGAAGGACTGCGAGAAGGCAGTGAGCCGGCTGGTCGAGCTGCAGAGGAGCGGCACCGGGAGCTGCCGGGCTGTGCTGCTGCCCCTGCGCGGGGGGACCGATGGCCACGCCGAGGGGCTCCTGTCCCCGGCCAGCGTCGTGTCCGGCGAGGAGCCAGCGAAAAGCCGGGAGCCGGGGGCTGGCAGTGCCCTGGATGCCTGGGGGAAAGGAGGCAGCGATGATCCCAGCTCCAGCGCCGCATGGACCTGCTCCTCCGCAGCAGAGCCGGGCACCGTTTCGGAGCTGTCTACGCCGTCCCCCATGGTGGATCAGCTGGAAAACCCCAGCGTGGGGAGAACCTCAGGGTTGCCATCGTCTCGGTCCGGGGAGGGAGATGGGCACGGACTGCCAGCTTCCCGCAGCCCGTCCTCCTTCAGCGCGGCCCGGAGCTCCTCGGGGTACGGCAGCGACCCGGCACACCGGCCAGCCAAGGCCACGGGAGCTGGTGGGACCACGGTGTCACCCTCTGATGGTGGCCACAGGCTTGCTGCAGAGGGCTGGGATTGGAGGGGGAGCTCGGGGACAGCCGGAGCAATGGTCAGTGTCTGCGTGTGCCCTCACCCCCTTTCTGGAGTGGGGCGGGGGGACCTGGTTCAGTGGACCCCAGATCCTGGTGGCCCCTGGGGATGGTCATCCCAGCAAGGGGCAACCTCGTGCTGAGCACGGGCGGGAGGACGCTGGTGCAGAAAGCTCCTGAAGCCTTTTCTCCTCCAGCATCTCCTCTGGGAAAGTATCCCTGTCCTGTCTTCTGCTCCTGGCACAGGCAGACTGAGAGCAGCCGTCACAGGAGCTGCTGGGTGCGGCTGACGGTCACACAGGGTCTCTGTGCCGTTGCTGTCACCAGTGACACACGTGCTGGGTCACTCAGGGCTGCTGGTTCAGGTGTGAGTTTGTGGTGTCCCCTTCCTGCTGCCTGTGCTCAGCTCCCAGTAGGGTGGCAGTGGGTCAATGTGGAGACATGGGGGCTCTGCCTACTCCAAGAGGAAGAGGAGGGGATGATACTGTGTTTTGTAGCTTGTTGCTATTTGGAGGTCACTCCTTGGGGGTGCCAGGGCAGGTGACGGTGCCCTTGGGTTTTGTCCAAACTTTGCACACCCCAGGACAAGATTCGAGGGGCTGTGGTCCCCGATGCCTTTGCTGGGTTGGGACCAGTGTCACAGGCATAATTTGGCCTTCAGCATCCTACCACCAGTTGCTTGATGCGTGAGGCTGGTGTTGGAAGGCTTTGGCCCCAAGTCCTGCGAGTTTCTGCTCTCTTTTCTCGCTGGTGCCTCCCTAAATCTTTGTCCTGTCACAGAGATGTGAAGAAAGGAGGGTGGAGCTGGTGCCGCATCCTGCACCTCTGTAGGCGCGTCTCTAGGAGGGTCTCCTGCAAGGATGCTCTCAGGGACAAGGCCCAGTGGTTGGAGAACCCCAGTGCTGTGTCAGTGGTTAAAAATAAAGGGTTTGTCAGACCTGGGTGCTGTGAGGTGCTCCCCGATGGGCAGCAATGCCTGGGTGGGGCACAGCCCATGGGTGGGTTCACAGAAGGGTTCGTTCTCCTCTTAATTAAAAGCTGTCAGGTAATTAAGAAGGGGGTGCTGAGCAGATGGAGGTTTGTGGGTCTCTTCCCGCTCCCTGCAGACGTGGAGGGTCCCATCCTGCATCCTGCTGCTCACCCAGCTCATTGCCCTATCCATCCTGGCTCTGCTGCCAGGTGCCAGCTCCCGACATCCCTAAGGAAACCCAGCCCTGGGGCTGGAGGAGTTAAAGGCAGTGCCGTCAGTGTGGCAGCAGCTGACAAAGAGCAGTTTTATGTGTGATGAGCGTATCAGGCTCGGGAGAGGGAGGTGAGCTGCAGCATACAAATTACACCGGCAGCATCCGCCCCGCCGGCGGGAGAGAGGGATAATCCTGCAGGTCCCTGTCTCCTGCCTGCAAAGGGATGTCTGACCGCTGGGACCTGTGCAATGCCAGCACCCAACTGAGTGTATTTTGAGGAGGAATCAAGCAACTGGGTGTTTTCAGGGTGGTGGGTGGGGCCGGGTCCTGGCACACCTTCTCCCTGCAGTGCCGGGAGGAGGAATTCAAGGAGCAACCAGCCTGTCTTGCCTTTCCACAGGCACCCCGGAAAATCTGAGCGGCTCACATCCTCCCCTTTGTCTGCCCCTTAATTAAGGGGAGGTAATTGTACTAATTGGGGAGCTGGAGGAGGGGGAGGGCAAGGAGGAAGCCGTGCCAATCAGAAATATACTGGCATGTGGAGACACGTGCGTGGTGTCACGTGCCAGTCTGGGATTCGCAGCCAGTCCTGTGCGTCTGTCTGAGGGGTCCGTGACTGCCGGTCTCTTTTGTTGGGGAAGTGGGTCATGGCACCCCTGCCACCAGCACCCCCTGGCACCCCCCTCTCCGGGCACAGCAAGGCAGAGGGGGTATGTGACAGCCTTCTCCCCATCCTTCCCTTTCCCGCTGGGATGGAGTTGGTGGCCCTGCTCCATAGCTGGGGGTCTGGGAGAGACGTCCTCTCCAAGTGCTTCTTAAGTTGGTATTTTTTACAACAGGATGATCCAGCTGTGCCCTGGAGCTCCAGGTGGAGGATCCCTGGCCACACCTGCAGCCCTGGCAAGGGATGGTGTCGGTGGTCCCTCCTTGGGTGCTCCCTTGCTGCTCACCATGGGTGCTGTTGGATGAGAGCACCCAAGTGTCTGAGGGTGCTGGGGCTCCTTGTGATGGGTGCTGGGCAGGAGAAGCAGATGTACAAGAGCACTGCAGTTGGCACAGCATGTTTGGGACAGGAAGGGACCCGCCTGGGGCCTCCTCTCTCCAGAACATTACATTCCCAGGCTGGTGGGGATGGGGATGGTGCAGAGGAGTGGCTCCAGTGATTTTAGGAAGCTGGGGTCTGGTGGTGGCAGCCCGTGTCCTGACTGGGTTGGGCTGCATGGCCAAGCAACACCTTGTGCTACTGTGAAATGGGGCTGGCAAATGTCTGGCTTTGCTTCCCTCACCTGCCTGGATCTCCAGCCTGCCCAAACCACACCACACCCCCAGCACCCTCCTGCAAGTCTGGTGGTCCGTTCCCAGATTTGCCACCCTTCTACCCCACAGTAACCAGGAGTTTCCTCCTGCCCTTCCTGGCACCTGCCAGGTCTGGGGCAAGTTCACAGAAACTGGATGTGCCTGGTGGAGCCTTTCCTGCTCCTGCATCATCCCACGGCTGTGCCGCTTCCTTACAGATCTCCGACATCTACATCAGCGGGGAGCTGGGGGATATGTCAGCCAAGGAGAAGCTGCTTCTGTGGACACAAAAGGTGACAGCAGGTTACATTGGGGTGAAGTGCACCAACTTCTCCTCGTGCTGGAGCGATGGGAAGATGTTCAACGCGCTCATCCACAGATACAGGTAGGCAGGAAGGAGCAGTGGGGAGCATTGTGTGGGTGGGAGGAGGGATGAGGATCTCCTGGGGGTCCCTGCCCACCACAGCAGTCAGTGATGGTCTGGAGAACTTGAGGATGTGGGTGAGACTTACAGGGAGCAATGTCATTTTACCTGGAATTATCTCTTCTGCCAGGTAGCTGGGGGGTGGATGCTTGGAATGAGCAACAAATACATCAGTTTGCAAGAAAAAAAAATGTCTTGATGAGGTTGGGGAGAGAGGCAAAAAAAGAAAAGCTTTTAAACTCTTGAGTGCTGCACTGGTTACATGTTGGTGCTGCCCTTTCGTTTTCCATGAATAGCAGCACTTCCATCCGTGCTTTTATCCAAGGATCTCAGAGCTTTCCTGAGAGCTTTCCTTGAGGGACAGCAGAGCCCTTTATACCTTCTACCTTGCTCAGCGTGGGCAGTGAGTCAGAGCCAGGGCCAGCAGGGCTGGTTTTTGCCCTGGCTGCTTGGTCAATGGGACCAAGAGGTTTTCCTTCACAGCCTGAACCTCCCCCTTCCCAAAGGGAATGAGCTGGGCAGGTGCTGCAGCCCAGGTCCCCTCGGAGAACCACCAGCCTGGG
This sequence comes from Chiroxiphia lanceolata, assembly GCF_009829145.1. NCBI lineage: Eukaryota > Metazoa > Chordata > Aves > Passeriformes > Pipridae > Chiroxiphia > Chiroxiphia lanceolata. The sequence continues at coordinate 4,966,394 of NC_045660.1, read as the reverse complement.
ACAAACCCTCGGAGCCACCCATGGCAGCGATGCCTGTCCAGGATGCTCTGCCCTGAGCACCTCGTGCTGTCTGCCAGTGTTGTGACTCTGGTGCATGTCTTGCAGGCCAGATCTGGTGGACATGGAGAGGGTGCAGATCCAGAGCAACCGGGAGAACCTGGAGCAGGCCTTCGAGATCGCGGAGCGCCTGGGGGTCACACGGCTGCTGGACGCTGAAGGTGGGAGGCTGGGGGATGTGGCTGGTGCAGGGAAATGCTGACCTTTCCACCCACTCCTGTTCCTCACTGCCTTTTCTGCTTCCCTCTTGTCAGATGTGGATGTCCCCTCTCCGGATGAGAAATCCGTGATAACTTATGTGTCTTCAATCTACGATGCCTTTCCCAAAGTCCCTGAGGGAGGAGAAGGGATCAGCGCTATTGTAAGTGTTGCTGCGGTTTGGGAGGCTGGGAAAGCAATCTGGGAGGCAGCTGGTTGGTGTGGGAAAGGTTTGGAGGTTCCCTGTGTAGCAGATGGCTGATGGGTGGAAGAGGCCTGGGGAGAGGAAGGAGCTTCCCCATTAGCGTGTCTGCCCTGTGACCTGCTGGTGTGCCTGTAGGGCTGTGATGTTCTCCAAGCTCTGCAGATTCTTCCATGGGTTTTGAGCTCATGGGAAAGCTGAGCTGGCTTCCAGTGAGCAGCTTGCAAGGAAGATCCTCCTCCTCCTCCTCCTCCTTGTACCTGGGATGGCATCACAGATGATCCACCCAGTAGCTTGACTGTGGCACCTCAGTTCCCTCTGTGCTCTGCCGGGCTCTCCTTTTTCCCCGTGGAGACTTGCCCACCAGCAGTGCTCTGCAAAGACACTCTCACCCCACAGGAGGTGGATTCGAGGTGGCTGGAATACCAGACCCGTGTGGAGTCCCTCATCTCATGGATCAAGCAGCACACGATACTCATGTCAGACAAATCCTTCCCCCAGAACCCTGTAGAGCTAAAGGTAGGTCCTGGACAAGGTCCATCCTCAGTGTCCTGTGTGCTCAGTGCCAAGGGAAGGGTGGTGGCATTCCCCAGGGTGGTTCCTGATGAACCTTTCTCATCCCAGGCACTTTATAACCAGTACATACACTTCAAAGAAACTGAAATCCCAGCAAAAGAGCAGGAAAAAGGAAGGATAGAGGAGCTCTACAAACTACTAGAGGTAAGGATCATCATGGCTACCTGGAGGCTTGTAGGTGGGAGTGTTGTGCTTTTAGCAAGACTAAAGTGTGCTCAGTTCAGGTTTGTTTTGGAATGGAGAAGTGGGAATAACCCTCAGGGTGAATGATGTAGCAAGCAGCAAACTGTGGGAGCAGAGGCAGAGCTGGTGCCTTATAAACCCCTTTCCTTGCTGTAATCCCTAACCAGCTCAAGGAGGAGGTGGGCAGTGCCAATCTGTTGATGTTTTCCCCAGGTATGGATTGAATTTGGACGCATCAAGTTGCCCCAGGGCTACCACCCCAACGATGTGGAGGAGGAGTGGGGCAAGCTCATCATCGAGATGCTGGAGCGCGAGAAGCTGCTGCGGCCGGCGGTGGAGAGGTTGGTGCTGTGGCTGTGGAAGGGATGTTTCCTGCTCCCCTGGCCAGAGGGACATCCCAAGCCTCTCTCTCATCTCCCTCTGTCATTCCAGGCTGGAATTGCTGCTACAAATCGCTAACAAAATCCAGAATGGTGCTCTGAGCTGTGAAGAAAAACTCACTCTGGCGAAGAACACACTACAGGCTGTGAGTGGGGGGTGGTATTTCCCCCTCCTAATTTTATTTACTTCTTTGTTTTCCTACTCTTCTTTTGTACCCATCTCTTCCCCTCTCTTCTGCCTGGGGTGGTGGATTCCCCTAGACAATGTTCCTTTCTCTTCTGCCCTTGAGCCTGTCCCAAAGGGGCTAAAGTGGGGGTGGTGGGTACCTGGTGAACTGTGGTTGTTGTGGAGGATCTTGGGGGCAGGGTGGCCAGGGAATGGTCTTGCCTTCTGGGGCTGGACATCTGCAGAGGTGCTGGTGTGGAGGAGAATAGCACTTCTGGGAAAGCTTGTTGCATAATGAGGCTTAAAACCCCCAAAATGTGTTCTATTTGCCTAAAGGACTGGCAGGAAGGACTCAGTGGCAGACCCTGGGTAGGGAGGAGGTTTCTGAAGAGGGCTTTTTTGTTCTGGGAGAAAGAGATGTTGGTTGAAAGTGTTGGGAGCTAAAAACGGTGATCCCATCTATCCCTAGAAGCTTTCAGTTCATCTGCAGCAGTTTTTCTAAGGGGGATGTCCCGGGTGGGGTGTGAGGAATGAATTCACGTTCTGCTCAAGTCAAGCCTGTGGATCAGAAGGTTTTTTCGGTCTCAAAGCTGATGCTGGGCTGCTGTCGTGTTCTCCCTGCCTCTCCTGGGCTGAGGGGACCCAGCCCTCAGTGTCCTCTCTCCTGGTGCAGGATGCTGCTCACCTGGAGTCAGGCCAGCCGGTGCAGTACGAGTCCGACGTGGTCGTGTACCTGCAGGAGTGCGAGGGGCTCATCCGCCAGCTCCAGGTGGATGTGCAGATCCTTCGGGATGAGAACTACTACCAACTGGAGGAGCTGGTGTTCAGGTGAGAGGGACTGTGTCCGAGATGGAGAAACGTGGTCAGAGGCTACACCCTCCCTCCCTCCCTCCCTCTACTCTGTTCTGGGGAGGGAGGGAGCGTGTGTGTATCTCCTTACCCATTCCTTGCCTACTCCCCCAGGATCATGCGGCTGCAAGATGAGCTGGTGACTCTGAGGCTGGAATGCACCAACCTGTACAGGAAAGGGCACTTCTCCACCCTGGAGCTGGTGCCCACGTCCACGCTGAGCACGACACACTTGAAGGGCGAGTCCCTGACGAAGGGGCTCCACACCTCCTCGGCCTCCTGGTTCAGGAAGCCCATGACCAGGACAGAGCTGGTGGCCATCTCCTCGTCTGAAGATGAAGGCAGCCTCCGGTTCGTGTACGAGCTGCTGGCCTGGGTGGAGGAGATGCAGGTGAGTGCTGGGTCAAATCTCCTGCCTCTGCTCAGGCTGATGTGGGAAGGCAGGAAGTTGCTCTGGACTTTTTTCCTGCCTTTATCTATGGATAATTGCTTTGGTGGTTCAGTGTTTCTGGAGAGCTCTTTCATCTTGAGGTGGTTTTTCTCTCTTGTGATCCTGCTGATCAGTGGGTACCAGGGGAGCCTTTCAAAGCTGGAAGCAAACCTGTACTGATGCAGTCAGGTGGTCTTGTGTAGGCTGTCCCAGAAATCATTCAGTGTTGGAGCACTGGCTTAGGATCTTCTACCGGGAGTGGCTGGTGTTTGTTCCTTCTGAAGTGACCTGGGAGGTTTCCTTGTCCTCGTGTCCTTTTGGGATGAGCTCCTGCAGATGAGGAATGCTGACTTGAGCCTCTTGGCCTGTTTCAGATGAGACTGGAGCGGGCAGAGTGGGGGACCGACCTTCCAAGTGTGGAATCCCAGCTGGAGACCCAGCGGCACATCCACACCAGCGTGGAGGACCTGGGCTCCAGCGTAAAGGAGGCCAGGATGTACGAGGTATGGCAGGGGCTGGGTGGCACAGTGCATGGCACAGGTTGGGTGCCACAGTGTACAGGGGCTGGGTGACACAGTGTACAGGGGGGTGAGGGCATTGGGGTCAGCTCTGGTGGGTGAAGGTGCCTGGGACAGAGGTGTTTTTTAAGGGTGGAGCTTCTGAATTGACGCAGTGCAAGAGTCTGCTGCCCTGAGCCATCCTCTCCACCTCCTCTTCCTCACAGAGAGCTGGGGAGAAAGATGTGGGGATGGGGTTTCAAGTGATGCCATCCTGTGTCGGGCAACAGGAGCATTTTTTGTCCTTCAGGGTAAAATGTCTCCGAATTTCCGCGCGAGTTACACGGAGACGCTTGGCAAGCTGGAGACGCAGTACTGCAAGCTGATGGTGAGTGTGCTTCTAGAACTACCCCATCTGGGGTCCATCCCTGCTGTCCTGCTCCTGAGCATCCCTGTTCCAGGGCTGGGGAGGGGGTAAGACACCCATTGCCTTCAGAGCAGGGGCGAGGGATCATCCTTCCTTGTGTCCAGGAAACCTCGAGCTTCCGGCTGAGACACCTCCAGAGCTTGCACGGGTTTGTGTCTCGGGCCACGGCCGAGCTGATCTGGCTGAATGAGAAGGAAGAGGAGGAACTGGCCTATGACTGGAGCGACAACAACCCCAACATTGCAGCCAAGAAGAACTACTTCTCAGTGAGTGGGATGGTGGGATGAGCGGGTGCTCTCCTGGTTGTGCTGCTGCTGCTGCTTTTGATCCCCTGTGGGACCTTCAGCTCCCAACAGACCTGAATCCCCCAGAGGCTGGATGCTCCCTACCAAGTCACTGAGCTTGTGGCTCCTGAGTGGAGCTGATGAAAGTTCTCCCCAGAGCAGAAAGTGCAAAAAAAAGCCTGTGTTCAATTGAATTTCAATCAAAAAGGCATCAAAAGATGTATTTTTAGCACTGTTTGGAACTGAAGGCGCATTTAACTAGTGGAGGGGAAGTAAAGTCTGAACTAAAGAGGAAAATTGATTCCTCTTTAAAAGCAGTATAAATAAATTCCCATCTTTCCCCAGTCACACTGTCTGGAGCTGAAGAGGTCCCTGGGCAGGTTTCCAGTATCTGTGTTACATCTGCCCTGTGTGTTTGGCACACAGGACACAGGAGACATCCTGATGGGAATGGGCTGTGGTGCTCCCATAAACTGTGCTGGATTCCCTGGGATACGCTGGTATTCCCTGCAGCTCTTCCATGCTGTGTTAGTTGGACACATGGTCTGAGTGAAGTCGATCCACACACGTAAGATTTGGACTTTGCTTGTGTCCTTCGTGCAGGAGCTGATGGCGGAGCTGGAAGAGAAGCAGGACATCTTCCGCTCCCTCCAGGACACGGCTGAGCTGCTGTCCCTGGAGAACCACCCAGCCAAGCAAACTGTAGAGGTGAGTGGGCACCTGGAGGAGCTGGGAGATTCCTGAGAACCAGCTGGCAGCAAATCTTCTCATCTGGGACTGGGAGGCTTGCTGTCCCACCCCACAGTGCCTGATAAAGTGTTTTGTGGTGGCAGAACATCAGCACAGTGATAGAGATGTTTTATTTTGGGAAGTGCAATGAGGAGCTCGAGGCCATTCCCAAATAATCCCCACCTCAAATTAAGACACAAATACGCTTACACAGAGCATGAGCCTTCCTTGCAGCGAGGTGATACAGGGCATGGCCTTGGCTGCCCTGGACTCATTCAGGCTTCCAGGGGTGCTGTGGTGGTGAAGCAAAGGGCTGCAGGGATACGTTTCTCCCTGGGGTTTCTCTCTGGGTTGGGAGAAAGCAAACCTGTGCACCCCACAGCCCCTGGAATCGTGTACCCGTGGGTGTGTGGGACACAAAGATGTTGGTGGTCCAGGGTCTGCCATCTCCTGCTCTTCCTGCCTTGTGTCCAAACCCTTCTTGCTCATTTATGTCCCTCCTGCCGTGTCCTTCCCGTGACCCTCCTGGCTGTCAATGCTCCTTATCCATGGCCGTTTTCCCTGTGTTTCCCAGGCGTACAGCGCTGCCGTGCAGACTCAGTGGCAGTGGATTAAGCAGCTCTGCCTGTGCGTGGAGCAGCATGTGAAGGAGAACGCTGCCTATTTTCAGGTATTTGGGAGGGGCAGCCCAAATTCCCTTGGTCACCATCCGCTGAATCCCGCTTCATGAGCTTCCTGTGCTGCTGTTCTCTCTGGGGGAGAGGGAAGGAGGATTTGGGGTGCTCAGGGTTTCTCCTGAATATCTCTTAGCTGCTCTCTAGGGATGTCTTGCTGGATGGGAAAAAAAAGGATCAGCTTCCCTGTAGTGCAGGTGTCTGTGACCCTTTTGCCTTTGCAGTTCTTCAGCGACGCCCGGGAGTCGGAGACGTACCTGCGGAACCTGCAGGACTCCATCAGAAGGAAGTATTCTTGTGACCATAACACGAGCCTGACGCGGCTGGAGGACCTGCTGCAGGACTCCATGGTGGGTTCTCCAGCATCCTACTGCCCTGGGATGGCTTCTGGTCCAGCAGCACTGCTTGGGGCACCTCTTGCTCCCCAGGGAAAACCGGGCTCTTTATTCCCACAGTTTGATGTAACGTGGTTTGTTTTCCACCTCAGTCAACGTTCTGCTTTTCCTTGGGTTGCAGAACATGTTTGTACGTGGCTGTAGGGTGCAGCTGTGGGTGACCCCAGCTGTGTGGTGGCTGGATCTTGGTCACTATCATGTAGAGGCACCATCCAGCCTCTCCGTGTCCTCAGGGTGCAGAGCAGGTTCCCTGTGCTGCCTGTGCAAGCTCACGGCCTGACCTGTGAGCTGGTTCTGCCCCATCCATGCCTGTTGTGCCACCGTGGTTGAGTTCTGCTGACAAAGCCTGCAGGATGCTCCTGGTTCTACTTTTGAGCTAGTGGGATGTGGAGAAATGCCTGCTCTTTATCCAGCCCAAATCCCACGTTAATCCATCGCCGTGGATGGGGGGACAGCCAGGGCAGCCTGGCTGTGCCAGGGGTTGATCTCTGAACACGTGGCCTGGCTTAGCTGTGGCACAGCAGAGAGCAGAGGCCAGGCCATTGCTCTGTCATCTTCTTGTCTGAATTGACCTGAAAAAAACCAACCTAAAAGCAAACCTCAAGGAGCAAAGCATCAGCTGGCATTTGAAACCAGGGTCAGGGGAGGATTTGGGCTGTGGGTTAAATGCTGAGCTGCTGGTGGAAGGGCCAGGAGGTGACATGTGAGTGTGTGGAGGCAGGAATCACTTGGACTTTGCTTTTAGTGCACACCAGTGATCCCCAGTGTGTCCCCAGTGACACTGGGATGCCGTTACTGGGTGTTTGTGATGGGGCATCAGCACTGTCTTCTCTCCTGGAGGCCTGGGGGCTGCCCCATCCTCTCTGTCATGGTCTCAGGGTTGTCCTGGTCTGTCCTCCAGCACTGCCAGAACATGGAGCAGCCAGCCTGGCTCCTGGGGTGTGTATTTGGGAGCCCTGAAACAGCAGGAGTCTGGGCAGGTGCTGTCTGGGGTGGGAGAGGCTGTTCCAGGCAACTGGAGAACGGCCATATCTCAGGACTGGGGCAGCTGCCCTGAGCTCAGCTTTATTACTCTTTCTTACCTAATAAGTTAAAGTTGTATTTCTTCCAATCATGCTCCCTGGGACAGGCACAGGTAGTTTATTTAATCATTTATTCTTTTTCTTTTTTTTTTTTTTTCCTTTTTTTTTTTTAAACCCATTAAATTATCCTCCACTTGTCATCAAGCACACTAACCAACCCCAGAGTACCAAGCATGAGGGAGGACATTTTCTGGGATCCTTTCTAAACCTTTGCAGCCAGAAGGGGCTGAGCTGTCACTAATCACACGAGCTGCCAGTGCCGTGATCCGCACACGTCTCCGCCGCTGCCAGAGGCTGTTCCAGGGGAGCTTTGCCACCAATCCCCTGGGTTTTCCCCGTCACCAAACCCAGCAGGGATTTGCAGGAATCAATTACGCAGCGTTTTCTTCCGACCGGCAAATTTCTCCCCAGCCCCAGAGGCCTGTGCGGTCACTCCACCACGAGCCCCTTCTCCTGAGGTGTTTTATCCGCATAATTCATCGTATCCCATTCCAGCCATTGGTTTCAACATGCCTTCATCCTTTGCTTTAGAGAAGGGAGCATGCTTCCATGGTCTCTCCTCCAGACAACTAAACATCCCCGGCTTTGGGCTGGAGCTCGTCCTGCTCTTGGCCCCTCACACCTCCTGGGACTTTAATTTTGGTGTATGTTGTGTTCTCTATTTTTGCCCTTTTGAAAGAAAACGTTTTCTTGTCCAAGCAGCCAAAGAGCCAGAGGTGTGCATGTGGCTTTGCAGGGCAGCGGGAGTAGTAGTGGAGAGGTCCCACCCCATTCTTCCCTCCATCCCATCTGACCCCTCTTCCCATCCCGTCAGGGCAGCAGGATCCTCCTGATGTTTGTTCAGCCCTTGCAGGCCAGCGTTGGGGTGGGGGGGGTCCCGAAATGCCTGGGAGAGACCTCCCCTCCTCAGCCTTGAACAGCCCGTCCTTCTTTCTGCCAGGATGAGAAGGAGCAGCTCATTCAGTCCAAGAGCTCCGTCGCCAGCCTGGTGGGACGATCCAAAACCATCGTCCAGCTCCGGCCCAGGAACCCGGAGCACGCTGTGAAGAGCACGATCCCCATCAAGGCTGTCTGTGACTACCGGCAGATCGAGGTGAGGGCTCGGGGGGTGTCAGCAGAACTTGGCAAAGGGAAGGCAGGGACGAGGCAGGGGAGTGACACCCGTGACAGTTTAGAATGAGCTCCATGGTGCCTGTCAATGGGAAGCAGGAACAGAGTGGGAAGACAGAAGGAGGGAAATAGCACGGCTGTTTTTCCTGGAGCAGATTTCCACGTCTCAGATTTATTCTGGGCAGGAGCTGAAGTCCTTTTTTCCCCAAGGAGGATGGGCTTCATCAGCCACAGCCAAACAAGCACATGGGTGGCAGCCAGCTCCGTTTAACTTCCGTGTCCCTTCCTCTCCAGACACGAGTGTACTGCGCTGCTTGGCACTATTGCAGGCTTTTACTTGATGAAAATATATCTATCTGTATATTTTTGGGAGCTGGCTCACCCCTGGGAGGGAGGGTGGAAGCAGGGGGCAGGCACGTGTGGCTCTGCTGCTGGTTTCTGACGGGCTGGTGGTGTTGGTGCTGCCGCAGATCACGATCTGCAGGAACGACGAGTGTGTCCTGGAGGACAATTCCCAGAGGACCAAGTGGAAGGTGATCAGCCCCACAGGGAACGAGGCCATGGTGCCTTCTGTCTGCTTCCTGATCCCCCCACCCAACAAAGAGGCCATCGAGATGGCCAACAGGTACTTTGGTGGTCTCTCCACCACGGCAGAGTCACAGAGATGGGATGGTGGCATGGGAGGGGACAGATTTGGGGTGGGAATGGGAAAGAAGCTGGGGTGGAGAACGGGAGCGGGTGGCACAGCTGATTTGTGGCAGGGAAAGGAATCCCTCATTGTTCTAAAGCTGCGAACTCCCCAGCACTGCTATAGCAGCTTGCAAAAGAGAACATAATTCAGGAGGAGGGATCCCCCCAGGGATCTCTGGCACTGAACAGCAGGAGCATCACTCCCGGTGTGCTACCAGACTGGAATCACTGGATTGATGGGCTGCTGGCTGGCAGCAAGGGCTGGAGGATTAACAGGGTCAGGGAAGATCCAGGACTGATGGATCTGCTCCTTCCCCTTGCAGGGTAGAACAGTTGTACCAGAAAGTGATGGCTCTCTGGCACCAGCTCCACATGAACACAAAGAGCCTCATCTCCTGGAACTACCTGCGGAAGGACATTGCCCTGGTGCAAAGCTTCAGCATGGAAAAGGTATGGAGGAACTTCCATGCTTATCTCTGGAGTTGTGTTGCTCCTGTCTGGGGTCCTTCATGTGGGAGAGGAGAGGGGGAAGACCAGAGTTCAAGAGTGGAGAAGTCAAGGGACTTTACACCTTGAGCAGTGGGAAAATCTGAGCTTGGGGGTGCTGTGCAAAAGGATTGCAGTTTTTCCCAACAAGAAGATCATCAGGAGTTTGCTGCTGAGCTGAATAAAAGATGAGAGATGGTGGATGGAGCGTTTCATTAGGGAGTGAGCACAGCTGTGGGGGAGGCACGAGGCTGATGTCGAGGGTTTGCCTTTTCTCCTCTGGAAATACTCCCTTGGCAAATGAGGGTGGTTCAGGTGGGGAGGGTGGCTGCAGGTGATGTGCAGGAAGTTGTTCCCGACGTCTGGATGTGCTGCTTTTCCACTCACAGCTCAGGTCCTTGGCTCAGGGGGAGTGCCAGCAAGCCCTGAAGAGCCTCCAGGCGCACTACGAGGATTTCCTGCAGGACAGCCGGGACTCGGAGCTCTTCTCGGTGTCGGACCGGCTGCGCCTGGAGGAGGAAGTGGAGTCTTCCAAGGAACACATCCGGCAGCTGCTGGAGTCCATGGAGAACGGTGAGCTTCAAAAGGCTGATGGTTTAACCAGGAGCTGTGGGAACTCATAAACAAAGGATTTATGGGATGGCTTCATGTTCTTCTTTTCCCGAGCTAGCTGGCTGATGGCATGAGCAGCTACTCTCCTTATTTCTCCATCCATCCATCCGAGTGTTAGGCCCTTGTCCAGCAATATTCCTGCAGAGAGGTCTTGGCTTTGCAGCTTCAGCTTAACCGCTGAGTCCTCTTACCCCGATATTGTTGGTGATGGGTTTAGTCATTAGGGTGCATTCTGAGCAAGGACTTCTTCCTGAGTTTAGTCTTCGGGGAAGTATATGTGGTGGTGGCACTTGTGACACTGTGAGTCCCGTTAGGACTCAGGACTCCAGCTTTGTCACATGAGTTTCCCTGTGGCTGGACTCATTCTCAGATGTGTTTGGATGAGATGATTTAATTAACTTGTTTTCCATCTGAGCAGAGATCCTGGTGTCAGTGCAATGCTGTGCTCAGCTCCGAGGCTTCCGGCAGACCCCATTTGGGACAGATACTGGCTGGGGGTGTTTGAGCTGCTGTTTTGTTTGTCTCTGACTTGCAGAAGACAAGGATGAGACCGTTGCCAGGACGTATCTCTCCGAGCTCAAGAATATCCGCCTGCGCCTGGAGGAGTGCGAGCAGAGGCTTGTGAGCCGAATCCAGTCCCCGAGCAGCGCCCGAGCAGATGGTGACACTATCCAGGAAAACACCATCCGCATTGCAGAGCAGGAGGTCAGGCCTGCAGCTGGGAGATGGGCAGGGGAGGGAGGTGGTGGACACTGGTCCCAAAATAGCTGTAGCTTCTCTGGAGTGAACGTGTGGGTGATGGGTGCATGACTGTGCGGGCTTTGAGGGGATCTTGCTGCACAGAAGGCAGCAGGAAACCTCAGCAGGTGGGCTCCCTGCTTCCTTTCCTACTATCTCCTTTGCCAAGGGCAATCCTGCTTTTCCTCTGCCTGTTTGGGCTCTCCTTTCACGTCCTCTCCCTCCCTCCCGCAGCGAATGCAGGAGGATCTGCAGCGGCTGCAGTCGGACCTGCGGTTTGTGTCTGAGAGGTGCTACAGCTTCCTCGACAAGGCACCCGCGGGGTCCAGCACCCCTCACCTGCGTGCAGAGCTGGACTTGGTGGTGAACAAGATGGACCAGACACATGGGCTGTCTTCCATCTACCTGGAAAAGTGAGTCAGGATGTTCTTCTCTTCCCAAATACCTTTTGGAGCCTGCCCAATTCACTAAAGACCCTTCCTCTGTCCCTCCAACACACCTTGCGCTGGACCATAACCAAGCTCCATCCCTCCGTGCCAGACAGTGCCAAACAGCCTCACGGTCAAGATCTCTGCCAAATTTTGGATGTCATTGTGCTGCCTCTGTTTGATTTGCCAGGTTGAAGACGGTTGACATTATTATCCGGAACACCCAAGGAGCAGAATCCCTGGTGAAAGGGTACGAGGTGAAGCTGAGCCAGGAGGAGGCAGTTCCCGCTGACCTGGCGGCCATTCAGTCTCACAGGACAGCGTTACAGGTTGGGTGCTCTTGGTTTGTCAAGCAGGGTCCTTCCCTTTCTCTGCTGAATGTTGGCTGCGTGATGTTTTTCTTGCCTCGATATAGCTGGGAGGATTTTGTGCTGCTTATGTGATCCCTTGTTGTTTTGTAAAGGTAAAGAAACTGCTGTGACTTTTCTGTAGGGCACATGCTGGCACACTTGAGCATCTTAGCAGCTACATGTCCTGTTCCTGTGTGACAGGGACTGAACCAATCTGACTTGGGAACACGATCCCCTTCATTTTACACTTTTTGTAACCTCCTAGTTCTTTGCATGTTTAGGAGAGTGGGAAAATAAGCCCATTAACCCCTTCTCAGGCTTCTCAGCCCCAGGCAGGAGGACATCTCTGACCTAATGTCCCTTCTGCTTTGGGTGGTGAACCAGGGCTATCTCTTGCTGGTTTTTGCAGCAATGGCTCGGGGAAGTGAAGGACAAGGGCTCCGTCTTCTCCACGTTGGAGGAGGAGATGGCAAAGGCGAAGGCGGTGGGAGAGCAGCTGTACCGGCTGAGGCAGGAGCGCAACATCGACCTGGAGCGCTACCAGGAGAAGGGGAGCCAGCTGTGGGATCGCTGGCAGCGAGTCTGCGCCCAGATTGAGACCCGGTGAGGAACCTCCTGCCTCCTCCCTCCGATTTACTTTCACGCTTCAGCTGAGAGCTGGGGCCAGGCTTGTTAGCAGTGATATTTTTCCAGATGGGGTTGTTCCCACTGGTGGCTGGGATACCCCTGGCGTTTCACCTTCCTCTTACTTGTTGTGGTTCTTCTCTCAGCCACACGGAGCTGGAGAGCATCCACGAGGTGCTGAGTGATTACCGGCAGTGCCACAGTGCCCTGATCCATTGGATCGAGGAGATCACGGTCCAGCAGGAGCTGATGAAGCCTGGGCAGGCGGAGGACAGCCGGGTGCTGTCGGAGCAGCTCAGCCAGCAAACGGTGAGGAAGGACCTCGTGATGTCTCAGCACGGTTGCTGCCCTGACAGTGTCACTTCTCTTCATCTGTGAGCTTGAAAATATGAAACACAGCAGGGAAGAGGCTGCAGGCATGAGCGGGGTGTCTGGGAAGTGGAGAAGCTCAGCTTGAGGTGGAGATGAGGTCTTGCGTGAAAAAATTGAAGAACACGAAGACTCTACCCAAAAGGGGAGGGATGGGAACCAGAATTCAGCTCACCCCACTGTGGCAGCTGTCATAGAATCATAGAATGGTTTGGGAAGGGATCTTAAAGACTGTCTAGTTCCAACCACCTTCCACAGGCAGGCACACCTTCCACTAGACCAGGTTGCTCCAACCTGGCCTTGAACACTTCCAGGGGTAGGGCAACTGCAGCTTCTCTGGGCAACTACTCAGACAACTTGTCCTGACAACCCTTTTTGCTTTGAATTTTGTTGAAGGCTTTGGCTGCAGAAATTGAGAAAAATCAAGCCCAGCTGGACCAGTGTCAGAAGTTCTCCCAGCAGTACTCAGCTGCCGTCAAGGTACAGTCCCCTCCTGCACCTGGGTGAGACTGGCTGGGCAGAAACGGCCGTGGCACAGTTTGTGTCTCTCATGCTCCACGTCTCCCCCACCCCTGGCTGTGTTTTCAGGACTATGAGTTGCAGCTGATGACGTACAGGGCCTTTGTGGAGTCGCAGCAGAAGTCTCCCATGAAGCGCCGGCGCATGCTCTCGTCCTCGGATGCCATCACACAGGAGGTAGGAGCACAGCCACCCACCCAACCTCAGCAGGGAGAAACTGTGTGTGTGTGTGTGGGAGGGGGTCCTTCGACGCCGAGCAAACCTACGAGCAGTCCCTGTGCAATGAGCTCCTTCTGCTGAACTCTCTTGTGTAAATAAAGTTTCCACCCTCGCTGTTTTTTCCAATAGCCACAGGGGATGGCTTAGTGCTCTAAGCACCAGGTATGACATACGTAGACTCCTGGGAACCCCTGGGAACCCCTGGGTCAAATCCAGCGGGGTCGGCTCAGCCCTTCAGCCTTGTGAGGTAAATAACCAGAGCACCATGCAGCGTTACTGTGTGTGGATCTTTGGGATGAGACCTTTAAGGCCCCGAGGTCCTGTCTGCTCTGTGTGGATATTAAAGATCCCGGTAGCCCTCTGTCAGAGTTGAGCATCCGCCCCAGTGTCCGTGACCGGAGTCTCCCCTCGCTCCAGTGTCGTGCAGCATGGCATGTGTGGCCACAACCCTCCCCATCAGACTTGCTGCATTCCATTGATGCCATCCTGGGTCTGCCAGGTGCCTTGGGGGGGTTCCCAAGCGAGAGGTGCCGCATCCATGTCACGTACTGTAAGGTACATCATCGTTCCGGATCTGCCGCTGGGGCTCATCTCTCCCGTTTTCCCCCTTCTCTCCCTTGGCAGTTCATGGATTTAAGGACTCGCTACACGGCCCTGGTGACACTGACCACGCAGCACGTGAAGTACATCAGCGACGCGCTCCGGCGGCTGGAGGAGGAGGAGGTGAGGGTGTGGAACGGAGCTGAGCTCTGTTCAGACTGTGCAGGCTCATTCTCTCCCCCCCTAAGGATGCTGCTCCCTGTTGAGGTTACGCCTCTCCCTCTTTGGAGATCCCCCTTTGACGTGGTTGTCTTCCTCCCCCCTTGTTTTGCAGAAAGTAGTGGAGGAGGAGAAGCAGGAGCACGTGGACAAGGTGAAGGAACTCCTGGGCTGGGCCCTGGGCTTGAAGCAGAGTGTGCAAGGCAGGACAGCTGCTGCTGGGAGCAGAGAGCTGGGTGACATCGAGAAATCCATCTCAGAGCAGCAGGTGAAGCACGAGTGACCATCAGACACTGAGGTTTAACTTCTGCTCTTTTTCCACGGCTGGTTTAAACTTCTTTGTCTCTATTTTTTCGCCAGGCCCTGAATGAGGAGCTGAGTGCAAAGAGGGAACAGGTCTCCGAGGCCATCAAAACTTCCCAAATCTTCCTGGCAAAACACAGCCACAAGTGAGTGTGACCCAAGGAGGGGCCAGGCAGAGAGAGCAGAGGGGTGGGAGATGAGATTCCTTAAAGCTGGCACTGGTGGGCTGGTGCTCCTGGGGTTCAGTGCCTGACTCCAATTGAAAACAATGATTAGCTGCACATAACAATTGACTTCTTTCTTATCTGCAATGAGAACTGTGAAATGTGCAACCCATTTATGCTGTGGGGCAATGTTAATCCTCTGTAGTAGTGATCCAGCCCTGTATATTTTGGGATTTGATCTCTACAATCAGGTCAACCTGTGCTCAGTTATCCTTGCAGGTTTTAGCTGAGCTGGGAAGGAGTAGGACAGTGGGAAGAGGGGACTCATGGTGGATTTGGCCTCTTCCTTTGCCAGAAAATTCTTTGGAGGTGGTTTGTGCAGTATCCTGAGAGGTTTCCCCTTCTCCCTGCAGGCTTTCCCAACCGGAAAAGGAACAGATTTCTGCTCAGATTGGTACCCTGAAGGAGACCTACCAGGAGCTCTGCAGCAATTCCTCGGAGCAGCTCCAGCAGCTCCAGAGCCAGTTGGCTCAGGAGACAGAGCACAAGGTACTGCTCCCTGCTCGGTACCGTGGCTGCACGGACACAGTTCACTCCTCAGGGGGTGCAAAAGGTTTCACTTTGTTGTGTGTCTCATGGCCACTGGCCACTCACGGCCCATCACCTCTCTTACTTGCACGTGGTTGCCCTGCCTTCTCTTCCATCCATGGTCACCCAAAGCATCCAGGCTGGTGGTCCCTGGAGGCCAAGCAGGAGCTGTTTCCCTGCTGCCTTCCAGGTCAGTGGGAGAGTTGTCCCTTGGTTTTCATCAGAGCTCTGCCCTCTGTGTGAGGGTTGGCTCATTATGCTTGGTAAGGAGGGCTGTAGATGGAATTCTGTCCTGGAAATGGTACCCTTGGGAAATCTGTGTCCTCAGAGGAATGTCCTCTCAGGGCTTTAACCTCAGAGGGCTCCATCTCACAGGCTGCCTGCGAGCAGGGGAGGCAGGAAGGTGGGATTCTTGTGGCCTCATGGATCTCGGGGTCTGGCAAAGGGTTTGCCTCAGCTGTGGCTGAACCAAATTGCTCTTCCCAGTGGAAGGCCACTGCATTGTCCAGCCCCTCAGCTGACCTGGGAGACTTTCCCAACCCCTTCCCTGTTCACACCCACCAGCGCTCCCGTCAGTCCCCGTCCTTGTTCCGCTGGGTAGGGAAGGCTGGAAGCGCATCCTTATTGCCTCTGTTACGAGCTGTCATTCACAGATATACGTGTGCGTGCTCTCTAAGTGTATATACATGTGTCGATGGATATATTTGTGTGTTTGCTTGCTGGCTCCCTGTACCCTGAAGCAACGGCCCGCTCAGACCTGGCTGCACGACGCAGGTTTTGGCCGTCGGGTCCGTGAGTGAAGCCCTGTTCAAGTCACCCACAGGGCTGCCTGTTTGAGATCTGCCTGTCCAGCTTTCACCTAAATATGTAGTGTTTTGCTCCAAACTGGACTTTACAGAGCAGTAAGTGCTTTTATTGCAAACCCCTTAGCCCTCGTGCTGGCAGCAGAAGGGTGAGCGAGTCGGCTCTTCAGTCACTGCTAAGCCGACACAGATTTGGTGCAGCCTGCCTGTGGAAAGGATGCTTTTTTCCTTTCCCTTTTCCTGCCTCTTGGGCAGGAAAATTATTTTAGGGCAAAAGCCTTCTGCAGGGCTTGTCGGGCTGTTTTGGTACAGCATGAGGCTGCTTTGGGGCTGGAACAGTTTTCACTCACGCTCTCGGCAAAGCCCAGGAAAGAAAACAAGAGATGGCAGTGGGGCTTCACCTCAGTTCCCTGTCTACAAAATGATCCCTGCGGCTCTCGTGCGGAGCCGTTGCTTCACTGTAGAGGGAGCATGAAGAACTCTTTAACATTTGCTTGCTGGAAACATCCAACTGTCAGAAATAAGTTATGAAAGACCAAAAATGCAAAGCAGAACACGCTAAATTGAGCATGATGTGTCCCTGTACAGTTTGTGTTTCATGTCAACTGTTTTTTGAGATTAACTGACATCCTTGCTTACAAGTTTAACTAACCCTCCGGGATTTAAACAAACAAAACACACAAAGGGAAAGAGGAAGACCTGTGTGTGGGGTTCTTTTTGCAAACAAAACAGTCGCATGCTGGACGCTAACACCAAGCTTTACACTGTGTGTGATACGGCTGAACTGCTCCATAAGGCTCTGTCTTTAACTGCTCAAGGCACACCCTGCAACTCGGTAAGTAAAAGCCTTTTACTCCCCTCCCTCCCATCCATCTCCTTTTTTATCTTTCTCTTTTTTCCCTCCTTCCCTCTTCTCTGTCTTTCCACGGCTTGTTCATCTCTGAATATGCATGTCAGGGTCTGGCGATGGTGGTGGAGAGCTTAGGTTGTCCCAGAAGGTTCCCTCTCTCCCCACAGCAGATGTTTGGATGCAAAGGAATTAATTTCATAATCCTGATTCCCTCCTCGCTATCCCCACAAAAATCTTTTAGTGCTTTGGCCAACCTTATGCCCAACCAGTGGGACTGGGAGAAACCCAAATGTCCAAAGAGCATTTGGACAAAGATACTCTTCATCATCTAAATTATTACCCTTCCTGTGGGGACAGCAGCAAGAAAAGCCCCTCCAAAACACCACAGTAGATGGTGTGTTCCCAGTCTGTCACTGTTTCCATGCTGGGACCTTCAGCTTTTTCCGTTTTTCCTTTGACCCCGTCTGAGGAGCAACTTCGAGGTGCTGGAGTGGGCAGAGCGGGTGCCGTGGCTGTGCTCAGGGAGCTGCCCTGCCACGTGACTGGGAGCTGCTCCATGGTCTGTGGTGTTCCCTGGCCATCCTGGCACTTGAGATTTGCTTGTGAAGTGCAGGATTGAGAGCATGGCAGGAATCAGCATGTGGGCTGTGCTGGGAGAGGTTCTTACTTACCCCAAAGTGGACGCCTTTGGGGGGTTCTCTTCTCTATGAGCGAACAGTGGTATTTGTGTTGTCTTTACTTTTTAAAAACTGGAGTTGTTGAAGGGCTTTGTTGTGCTTCTTGGTCTCCTGCCCTCTTTTTCCTTGGAGCATTTGGAGCGCTTGTTGGTTTTGGTGCTTGCAGCTTCGCCGTGCTGCTGGTGGTGGATATTGAAAGCATCTTGGTGCTGCCTGGTGATGGACTAGATGAGCATTAAAACTTGCTGGCATTGTGCAAGCTGGTAAATGCACCAGTTTTTGTGCTATGATGACTTTGGAGTTGCATTTCAAACACTTTGGGACTCACTTTCTAGCCTGTTTAGGGATTTTAAGCTTTTTTTTTGGTTTTTTTTTTTTGTTTTTTTTTTTTTGGAAACCGAGGCTTCCCTAGAACTCATGAAATGAGTTCTGGAAATGCTCAATTTTGATTTAATTCCTTTCCTTCTCTTTCTGTTCTAGGGCAGCGAAGCAGTGGCAGGAGTGATCGATCTTGGCACAGTAGAAATATTCCCTGTCTTTGGTGCTATGCAGAGAGGTCTTATAGATCAGGACACGGGCCTCGTCCTCCTGGAGGCCCAGGTTATCACATCTGACTTAGTTGTTCCAGAGACCAACGAGAAACTCTCCTTGGAGAAAGGTCTGGCAAGAAACATCATCGATGTCAGGACATTCCAGGTGCTGCAGGAATTGAAGGATGCTCTCCACCAGGTGGAAGAAGTGGAACATGAAGGGAAGCAGCTCCTACCTGCTGTCGCTGCAATGGAAGAGGGGAGGATCAGTGAGAGCATTGGGCTGAAGATTCTTGAGGCTGAGCTCATCACTGGGGGCTTTAAATTCCATCAGGGCAGAATCAGCATGGAGACAGCGGTGCAGGAAAGGCTCCTTACCCCCCAGCTTTATTCCAGACTTGTGTCTCACCTGGAAGGTGGCAAGGATTTGATTGACCCCAACACTGCTGAAAAAATCAGTCTGGCAGAGCTCATGGAGCGATGCATCATCCACCAGGAGACTGGGCTGAGGCTGCTCCCAGTGAAGCAGCTGGCAGGGGGAATGGTGAGCTTGAAATCAGGCAGAGAGGTCAGCATCTTCCGGGCAGTCCAGGAAGGGCTGATAGACCAGCAGGTGACAGTCAGGTTGCTGGAAGCCCACCTCTTTGCTGGGGGCATCGTTGACCCCAGGACAGGGCACAGGCTGACTGTGGGTGAGGCTGTGAGACATAATCTAATTGATCAGGATTTGGCTTGCACGCTTCTCATCCGGCAGCTTCAGACGGGCGGGATCATCGACACCGTCACGGGAGAGAGACTGACCATGGATGAAGCTGTGAGGAAGGACTTGGTATCACCCAGGATTGCACTGGTGGTCCTGGAATCCCTGCGGTCCTTCAAGGGGCTCCTGTGGCCAGAGATGGGGGAGATCATCTCGGTTGCAGATGCTTTGGAGCAAGGAATCCTGTCCACAGAGCTGGTTCACAAGATTCTCAGCACCAGGCAACTCATTCAAGCTGTTTTTATACCAGAAACCACTGAGGTGTTGTCCTGGCAGAAAGCAGTTGAACAAGGTGTCTTGGAGAGAGATGTGGTGAAGAAGCTGAAGTCAACAGTCATACCTGATGTCATGGCCAGTGTGCAGCTCGCTGGCTCTCCAGGCAGGAGCAGGCGTGGCCAGAGCTCTCCTGGAAGGAGTCCCACAGGTCACGAAGAGCCCAGTGACCCTCTGCTAAGGAGTGACGATGAAAGGCTGATGTTCCACTTGATGACCCACAGCTACATCAACATCCACAATGGCCAGAAGCTGCTCTTGGTGGATGGAGAGCTGAACAATGTCACTAAAGCTCTCATCCAAACCCAAGAAAATGGATCCTGTGCACAGAGTTTGGAAGACAGTGGAAGTTTTGAGGAGACAGAGGCAAACGCGGCTCTTGAAAGTGAGCCTTGCAATGGTTTGGCTTTGCAGCACTTTGAGCTTCAATCTGCTCCTTCAAAAGAAGAAAGTGAAAAGACCCAACCACCCAGAACTGTTCTGGAGAATGGGGAAGTGGTGATGGGACCTGAAGGTCTCCTCATGGAGGATTCAGATGTTCTGCATGTGGAAGAGCAAGAGCAGATTTATACTGAACAGGTGACCATCAAGAGTGAACCTGATGCTGAATATGGAGGAGAAAAGGTTGTTTCTACAAGCAGGGACAAACATCAGGTAAAATTATTGATGCCAAAACCTCCCAGTGACCTTGACAGTGGTTTCAGAGAAACAGAGGAAATGATGACTGAGGCAGAAGAAGAATCCAAGCCTACTGCAGTAGATGGAGTGGAAGGTACTGAAGATCAGAAGAGGTCCTCGGAAAGTGGGTCAGTGGTTGTGAAAAGTGAGATCTGCATAAGAATGGGTGTTTCAGAAAGCAGAGACAGACTGAAAACAGTGGCAGAGAGGTCTCAGAGTGTGGAGGAACCTGAACTAGAGGCAGAAGATGTAAGAGAGGTTTATTTACTAAACGAAGAGACAGTTGAAAATGGTGTGCTGGGAGGAGAGGAGGTCGTGCTCCCTGAAACTGGAGAGACAGCGCAAACAGAGAGGCACAGGGAAGACATGGAAAGTGTGTTGGAAGTGGCAGAAGGAGAGGGGGAAGAAGTACTAGGTGATGAAGGTGTTGATGAAACATCCCTGCCGGCCCCTGAGGAGCAGGAAGCAGGGGACACTTTGGAAATGCTCTTAGCACAGCTCCAAAGCGGGGGCATAATCCATGAGCAGACAGGCAAGACGCTGCTTCTGAACGAGGCGGTGGCCTGTGGGGTGGTGTCCAGCCACACGGCCGTGAAGCTGATGGAGAGAATGAAGATGTTCAGTGGCTTCTTTGACCCTCAGACGTGCGAGTCCTTAACCACTGAGGACGTCATTGAAGAAGGTCTGATGGATGAGAAGCTTCTCCAGAAGGTTCTCGCGTCCGACAAAGCCATAAGTGGTGTTCTTGACCCGGGCAATAACTTTGTCTACTCCATCAAGGACGCCGCTGCCGTCGGCCTTCTGGACAAGGAAACAGCAATGAGGATCTTGGAAGGGCAGGTGGTCACCGGAGGGATTGTGGACTTGAAACGTGGCAAAAAAGTGTCCGTCACTTTGGCTTCAAATCTGGGCCTCATAGAGCCAACAAGTCAGAAAGAGCTGGTCAAGCTGGAGAAGGCTTCCAAGGGGAAAGGCACCGATGAGGCAACCAGACAGAAGCTCGTTAGTTTACAGGCTGAGACCAGTGGAATTGTGGATCCTAAAACTAAGCAGCCTTTGACTTTTGCAGAGTCTGTTGAAAAAGGACTCCTGGAAAAGCAAAAAGCTCTTCAGCTCTTGACCAAGCAGGTTGCTGATGGAGGAATCATCCATCACGTGTCTGGAATGAGGCTTTCGGTGAACAGTGCGATGGAACATGGTTTGATTGATCAAGATCTATGTAACGAGCTCAGGAAGGCTGAAGGTGTGTGCCTGCAGGACTATGCCCATCCAGTTACGCAGGAGAAGCTGCCCTTGCCCCAGGCAGTGTCATTAGGGCTCATTAGTCCAGAATTCCAGAGGAAAGTGCAAGAAATCCAAGCTGGGAGTGGAGGCATTTTAGATCCAGCTTCTGGCCAGAGACTGGCGCTGTGTCAAGCAGTGCAGGAGGGCTTGCTGCCCCAGCAGGCGATGGAGAAAGCCCTGTCATCTTCAGAAATGAAAGAAGGAATTGTAGATCCCGAGACCTGCATGATCGTTCCCTACTCAGAGTTCGTGAAGAAGTGTAAAATCGATATCGAGTCTGGCCAGAGGTACCTGGAGGTCCATCCCTTCCGAGCCATCAAGGATGAGGTGACGGGGACCAAGCTGACGTGCGCCGAGGCCGTGAGGCTGGGGAAGGTGGACCCTCTGCCCACCCTGCGGCTGCTGCAGGCACAGGCAGACACTGGGGGGGTGGTGGAGGGCACTGTCAGCAAGAGGCTGTCCTTGAGAGCTGCCATGGAGCGAGGGCTGCTGGATGAGGGCATGGCCAAAGTCATTGCCACCAACCAGCTGAGGGCTGGGGGAATTGTTGATGCCAGCGGTGGGAAAAGGTTGACTGTAAAGGAAGCTGTTGAAAAAGGACTGATTAGCCCAAAGTTAGCTGCCAGTCTTCAGGATGCACAGGTACCTGAAGACAGATATGGTTCTGAGGTCTGCAAGGTGGAAAAACCCCGACTTTTCCAGGAAAAAAAGGAAAAAATACCTCCAAAAGAGGAAGACATCATCCTCCCTACCAGATCTGCCAAGAGGTTTGATGTTGCTGAACAGAAAGCTCAGCCTGGAGCCCCAAGCTATGACACAGCTGGAGGTGCAGCCGCTGCCACCGAGACATCCCCCATAACACGGACAGA
Source organism: Chiroxiphia lanceolata (assembly GCF_009829145.1). Classification (NCBI taxonomy): domain Eukaryota; kingdom Metazoa; phylum Chordata; class Aves; order Passeriformes; family Pipridae; genus Chiroxiphia; species Chiroxiphia lanceolata. The sequence goes on along the minus strand of NC_045660.1, from coordinate 4,944,582 downwards.
AGGGAAGTTAAAACCTCAGGAAGCTTCCAAGGATGGTGTTCATCCCCAAGATGAACATCATCGTCACCCCCAAGCAAAGGCTGAGGTGGCTCCAGAACACCCCTCAGTGTCAGGTGCAGCATCTTTTCCTGAAGAGGTGGTGGTGGTAGGGGCTGTGGAAAAAGGGATCACAAAAAGGAGCTCCCAGGTGAGAGCAGGCTGGGAGGAAGAATGGAGGAGAGAAGAAGTGGATGGAGAGACAGGGGAAGTAGAGGGGTTGGCCTTGGAGAAGGAGCAGTTGGACACAGAGGTGCTTCACAGTGTGGAGAATGAGGAGGGGAGGAGGAGGAGGAGAGACTCTGTAAGTGCAGAGGGAGCTGTGGCAGGTGCAGAAGGTGCAGTGGTGACTTCTGGGCAAGGAGAGAGAGTGACCAGCACAGTCCAGGTGACACCAGCAGCCCTGAGGAAATCTGTAAGTGTGGGTCCAGGGAAGGAAGAGATGGGTCCTACAGAGTCTGGAGAACCCCCTGAGGTTGGTGGTCCTGTGGAGCCTGCAGGAGATGACCTTGCAGGGAAAAAAGTTGTCAAACACACTGAAGGACACACTGAAGGAGAAATGCTGAGACTGGGTGCAGGAGATCCAGTTGATCAGGAAAAAACAAGTGAAACTGAGCTCAAACCTACCCAAAAACACAAAAGCAAGAAAAAGAAAGCAAAACAGGGCAGTGTTCCAGGAGACAGTGCTCAGCCAGAGAAACCTGCAGAAAAGCAGTCCCTTCCTTTCGCAGTTTCCAAAGAAATTCCAGGGAAGAAGGAGGAGGAGGACTTTGTCTCAAGGGTGCCAGAGCCAAAACATGAAACCATCATCAAGATTACTTCTGGGTTGGCAAGAGACACAACCAAGCCTGGGGAGAACAGCAGGGATGGGGAAGGAAAGAAAACAGTTTCTGAGAAAGATACGGAAGATCTTGGAGAGGGTCAGATATTCCCCAAACAAGGGGAAACTGGAGAGGTGATGAAGGGTGGGATCAGGAATGGTCATGAGTCCTTGGTAACATTGAGCCTGGAGGAGAGGATGACTCAGAAAGACACAAAGGTGGAAACCACACTGGATGTGTCCAGCGCAGCCCCCGTGGCAGAGGAACTGCCTGGTGAGTTGATTATCAGAGAAGAACCCAGACAAGTTCAGGAAACCTCTGCAGTCCTTGAGCTTGAAGAAAAGAAACAGCAAGAACAAACAGCCAAGGTCACCACAGACCAAGGAGGTGCCCCTGTTCCCCCAAAATCCCAAGGAGAAACCCCCCAGGAGAGGACCAAGCAGCCGGGTCCTGGCGATCGGAGCTTGTTGTTACCTGTGATAGTGGAGGGGGAGCTGCTGGAAACCTCGAGGGAATCCACAAGACCAGCCCAGGTAAATGAATACTTTTTGCTATTATGACATTTTTTTATGAGGTATTTGTGTGTGTTTGATGCTAAATCTGTGCAAGGTCCTCGGCACAGAGGGCAGCCAGAGCATGAGGAGTGGATGTTGCAGTATTGGCTGCAGTGGATTTGGCAAAGGACCTGGTGATGTACAACTGAAAACACTCAGGGCTTAGTTTCAGCTCCTTTTGCTGGAACATTACTTCTAAATGACTAATGAGCAGGACTCTTTTTTTGGCACTTTTGCTGTAACACCAGAGATCTCTTGCCATTTATAAGCTTATGTTGGAAACAACCAACATGTTTTATTTTTCCTGTAGTAAATCTTGTAGATAAGGCCAGTGAGTGGCAAGTCCATGAGCTGAAATGTTATTAACAGATTTCTCCTTTGGGAAAAAAAAAAAAAAAAAAAGAGTGATTTATACCCCTTTGTTTTCTTTTCTGCCTAAATTTGAGGTTTCGTTTCCCTGTTTGATTCTGCAGATCAAGTTCAGCAAGAAGATGTGTCTGGAGCACGATGAGAAGCTGATATCTTATCTCTCCATGCTCCGAGATATCGAGATGAGAATCAAACGGGTGCAGCCAGCAGAGCAGAATTTGGCAGCCCTTCATGACCTGCTGCAGCAAGCAGAGGTGAGCAGGGCTGGGCTAGGCTTGGCTGGTGTTAGGCAGGACAGAGTTTGTCCCCCTTCTCCTCAGTCCTGGAGAAAGGCAGGCGAGCGCTGGCAGCTGAGCAGGGCTGGAGGGGGGTGATGAATCTTTCTAGACGCAGTGTTTGGAGCTGCATCTCCAAAACCTTTGCTCGGTTTTGGCAGCAGGAAGATGAAGTCACCCAGTCTTAGACATAACGATGCTGTCTTGCCTCAGGCCCTGGGCGCTGAGCTGCGGGAGCTGAGCTTCCCAGTGAATCAGGAGTTGGACGCCGTGAGGTGGATTGTGGCCAACCCCCCTGAAGAAGTCCCTGAGCAATTACTGAAGGCTTTGGAGAAGGATGCCAAGAACCTCCAGAAGTCTCTGAGCTCTGCGAACGACGTCCTGGAGTCGCGGCTGCAAAACCTTCGTGGGGCGGCAGAAAACGAAAAGGTAGAGCTGGCAAATGTCCCTGCTGCCTGCTGCCCCCCCCGAGCACCCCAAAACTCCCTCTCTAAGCTGTGTGTTTCTGTTTTTAAGGCTAAAATCCTGGCACATCACGAGGCTCTTCAGGGCAAACTCCAGGAGCTGCTGAGCTGGGTCTCTGGCACCGCAGAGTCGCTGGATGACAGCGATTATCACCAGGCGACCGATTCCAACAGCTTGAGTCGCTGCCTGCACCACTACAAGGTAACCATGGCAATGCCCCTAATCCTTGAGGCTGATGAACTTGCTGCCCTTTGCATGGAGGAGAAGCTTTTAATCCTGCTTCCCTCCTGGAGCCTGCCAAGGGTTTGCCCTTATCCTGTGCTGCAGTAGGAGTGACTGTACTGTATTTACTCCAAGGTCACTTGTTTCCACAATACACAAAGGATCTGCTTTGGCTGTTTAGGGAACATGCTCCACTGCAGGTGTGTGGTGGGGGCTGAATGACCAGGAATGATTCCCATCAGGCTGTTGAGGAAAGAGCTGCTTTCTCTGGAAGGGCTCTGAGAGCCCCCTCCATCACACCTGCCCTGGTCTCCATCACCTGTACAAGGAGCCTGGTCTCCCCTCCACATTTATCCATCTTCTAGCAATAACTTTAAAGATATTTTCAAGTTCAGCATCTCCTACTTGCTGGTAGCACCTTGGCACTGAAGTCAGTGGATCAAAGGCTTTGAGAACTGGTGGTGGCACATGGAGTCACCATGAGCTGGACACAGCTGGTGGCAGTTCCAGGCCTGGGTCATCTTCAGACCCAAGGGCAGCCCTGCATTTCTGCTCCAGGCAACCTCTTGGTGAGGTGCCTCCAGCACCTGTGAAGAGGAACTGCAGTGGGATGCTCTCACCTCCCTGCTGAGTGTGATTTTGGGAGCATTTGGTGTTTCTGGAATGTATTTCTCGTGGCAAAGCACTTTCTTTTGGGTGCTGCCCGTCCGCATGTCCCACCTGAAGGTGGGAAGCAGCACAGGCCAGCACTGACTGCAGGGTCATTTTGCCTGATGGGTCTTTTCTCTCCCGTTCAGGAGCTGAAAGAGCCCCTCACCGACACCAAGTCTCAGCTGGACGCCACCGCCTTCGACATCCAGTTCTTCATCTCAGAGCACGCCCAGGACTTAACGCCCCAGCAGAGCAGGCAGCTGCTGAGGCTGCTCAACGAGCTGCAGAAGGCTTTCCGGGACCTGTCGGAGCGCGTGACGGCGCGGGTGGAGGTGCTGCAGGTCTGTCTCCAGCAAGCGGAGCAGACGGACCAGGTGAAGGTTGTGAGACATCCGCTCTGCCTTGGCTGCCCTTTGCTCGCTGAGGCGCTTTCCCGGCCGCAGGAACACGCGCCGAGACACCTCCTGTCCTGGGATTTCACGTGCATGCCGCTCACAGTTTGTGACTTCTCGTTGCACATCATGAGCTTCCTCTAAAAGTCTTCCTTCTTCCCGCCACGTGGCTCCCAGGCGGAAAGTCTCTTTCCTCCCAAAATACCTGGAGTCCTCGTGAGGTCTGGGTAGCGCAGCCCGGCAGCCCTCGTGGAGCTGCTTTGGACTGGATGGAATAAACCCCTGTAACCCCACCAGAAATCCCTGTGCAGAGGGCCCACCACAGATACCCAGCAGTGTTAATGTCTTATTTCCACTGCACACGTTGCTGTCCCAGGGAAAGAGCTGACAATGTATCAAGGACCAAAGCAAGTCCTCAGGTCTCTGCTGCACTGCTGCAGCACCCATCACTGCATGGATCCTCTTATTCAAAACAGGATTAATGTGTTTTTTATTAACAATTGCTCTCTGTAACTCTTGCCTGTCCCCTCTGGAGTGTGTGTGTGTATATTAACCAGTTTGCTTTGCCTTTTCAGATTGAGTGTGCGCCCATCCTAACCCAGGAAGAACTCGCTTTGCAGCTGAAGAGCTCTTAAGAAGGCTCTTTCAATTTGCTTCTGTTGTTTTATCTTATGACTGGGAGAAACAAGCACAGTGTTTTGCACAAGTTTGTACATCACCTTGCTGAAATGCTCAGTGAAAAACTCAGAAACCTTTTATCTCCCTTGGGAAAGGGGAACAGGGGTGTTGCAGGGACTCTCAGGTCACATCATGCTCAATTGCTCAAACAGGCGCTTCTGTGTTGTGCTCTGGCAGCAAAAGGAGGAGCTGGATCAGCAAAGAAATGCTTTCCCTCTCCAGGGCTCCTTCTCCAACCCCAGGATCATAAAAAACCAGCCTTTTTGGGTTGTCTGGGGCTCCACAGTGGTGCTGCCTAACTCAGGTTGTTGTTACCTCTCTTTTGATGAGTTTCTGCTGCTGTTTTAATGTCTGTAACGTGGAATGCAAAAGGCACAGAAACTTGTGATCGAGTTTTCCTGGGAGAGGAGTGCAGCTCCACTTTGGAACTCAACGGGCTCCTCAGAGAGAAACCTGCTCGAGTGGTGGCAAATGTGCCACCAGCTCGGCAGGGACGGGGCACCTGCAGCTGGAGAGGGAGAAGGAGCTCCTGGAGAGCCACAAAAGGCGTTTTCTGTGCTGCATCCTCATCTTCAGGAGCTGCTCCAGCTGTAACCTCTCACCTTGCCTTTCAGCAGTGTGAGTGGAAGTGCAGCACTGGTACTGACTGTCCCCTGTCCCCTTTCCTCTGCCCGCAGACGCTGCAGGAGCAGCAGGCAGCCCGGGCACAGAGCCTGGCTGAGCTGAGCCGCTGGCTGGGCCAGGCAGAGGACACGCTGACAGAGCAGCAGAGAGCAGAAGGGGACCTGTCTGCCTTGCAGCAGAGGCAAAGTGATGTTAAGGTCAGTGCTGTAATTTAAAAAAGGGGGGGCAGGAGGTGGAGGGGCTCAAAGGAGTGCTCGGAGCCTCACGGCATCGTCTGCCCAGGAGCTGCAGAGGAACATCCACACCCGAGCCGCCTCCTTCGCCAGCGTCCTGAAAAGCACAGAGGAGTTTTTGGAGGAGAACAAGGCCAAGATGGAGCCCGGGGAGCTGGCAGCACTGCAGGAGAACCTCCAGCGTGCCAAGGAGCAATACCAGTCCCTGCAGGAGAGGACAGAGGTGGCCCAGAAGGAGCTGGAGAGTGCTGTGAGTGCTGCAGTGCAGCAGGAGACTGAGAAGGTAATGAGCAAAGAGCTGTAGTCTCTGGGCTCTGCTTGAGGAGGACAGTGAGGTCCAGTTGAAGTCGTTCAGGGTTCTGGCAGTTGTCTGGGTGATGCAGCTTAAAGCAATTTGTGGTCCCATTCTGGGCATCACTCCAGGCAAGGTGTCCCCTGGACATTTCTGTCATAAAATGCCTTGAGAATTGCAACCATGGATGAGCTGGTTGTGGAGGAAATGGGGGAGAGAAAGGCCCCTTGCTCTGCCTTTAGGGTGACCTTGAGTGGGAGTGAGAATGCCAGTCACCTCCCTGTGCTGGTGGTGAAGGTGATGCTCCCACCTGGGTGTGTGGAGCCCTTCAGGGAGGGGACCCTGGGTTGTGTCAGGGTGAGAAATGCAGTGGAGCAGAGGCTGAGTTTATTCACAGCTTCTTTGCACCTTCTAGAAAGCCACAAAAGGTTTTGGAGTCCTGTGAGTGTGCCTGAGAGGCACTTTGCTGAGGCTGGAAAACTCCTTGGGTTTTTTCTTGTGTTGGTTTCTGCCTCCCTCCCCCATGGAGCAGTTTGCTGAACATGCAAAAATCGGTTCTTTTTATCTGGGGCGTTTGTGCTTCCAGGTGAAAGCTGCCAAAGAGCTGGAGGAGAACAGCAATAAGATCGATTCCCTTTTGAACTGGGTGGCATCGCTGGAGCAGAAGGGAGGGCTCCCAGAGTACAGACCTCACCCTGCCAAGCAAGAGGCAGGGACAGGAGCAGGGACAGGCTCTCGGGATGTCCCCGACAGCCACATGGTTGGAGCAGACAGCGCTGCCGGGAGCCTGGATGAGCAGTATGAGAGGCTGAAGGTCAGGACTGATACCTTGTCCCTCTTGAAGCTTTCTGCCCCGTGCACTGACCCTGCCTCCACTGCTGGTGCAGAGCTGGGAATAGGACGGGGTGTTGGGTGCATCTGGCCTCTAGGACATGTGATTTTCCATATGGGAGGCTTGGAAAGTCCCTGCCTGACTTCCTGGTGGAAATACAGGCTGTGTGGTGGGTGGGTGCCTGGCAGAGTGTAATCAGGGTAATGAGAGAAGGTGCCAATCGTGGTCAGAGAAGGCAGAGCCCCTATACCCCAGCCAGGGGGGTTCTCCACCTTGCTGGTGCTGTGTCATAGAATTCCAGACTGGTTTGGGTTGGAAGGGACCCTAAAACTCACCTACTTCCAACCTCCTGCCATGGGCAGGGACACCTTCCACTAGCCCAGGTTGCTCAGGGCCCCATCTGACTTGGCCTTGAACACTTCCAGGGATGGGGCAGCCCCAGCTGTTGAAGGGTGTGGAGGCTCAGTCACACTCGTGGTGGGCAGAGACCCTCTGTCACAAGCGTCACCTTTGCTCGCTGGATCTTTCAGGCCCAGCACCAGGAGCTGCTGTCCCAGCAGCAGGACGTCATCCTGGCCACGCAGTCGGCTCAGGCTTTCCTGGACAAGCACGGCCACAGCCTGGCCGGGGAGGAGCGGGAGCGGCTCCAGGGCCAACTGGCCGAGCTGAAGGACCAGTACTCGGCGTCCCTCTCGCGGTCAGAGACGCGGCTGAAGCAAGTGCAGGTCCTGCGGGACGAGCTGCACAAGTTCCTGCGGGACCACGGGGAGTTCGAGGCGTGGCTGACGCAGGCGGAGCAGGACCTGGAGGGGATGTCCAAGGGGGATGGTGACCCCGCGGCCCTGCGGCGGCTGCTCGCGCGCCAGGGCAGCTTCTCCGAGGACGTGATCTCCCACAAGGGCGACCTGCGGTTCGTCACCATGTCGGGGCAGAAGGTTCTGGATGTGGAGGGAGCTGCTGGGGACGCCGAGTCCCAGCTGCTGATGTCCAAGAGCGTGGTCAAGAGCAAGCTGGAGGACGCGACGCAGAGATACACCACGCTGCACTCCAAGGTACGGGAAGGGCTTTGCAGTGGAACCCCGGGTGCTGTTTTCCAGGGATGGGAGAGGGACATTTCTCTTGAGTGTTTGGCTGGGCTTCCAGGACATACGTAGATTGTAGGGCAAGGATTGTCTTCAGAGAATCATAGAACCATCAAATCGACCGGGTTGGAAAAGACCTCCGAGATCATCAAGTCCAACCCTGCCATGGTTACCAGACCATGGCACTGATGCCACATCCAGTCTCATCTTAAACACCTCCAGGGACAGTGAATCCACCACCTCCCTGGGCAGCCCATTCCAATGTCTGATTACTCTCTCTGTAAAATATTTTTTCCTAATATTCAACCTAAATCTCCCCTGGCACAGCTTAAGACCGTGCCCTCTTGTCTTCTTCAAGGCTTGGGCAAGGAAGCACCTTTAGCTTGGTGCTGGTCTGCATGCTGCCTCCTGTAACTACTTTAACATGTGGCAAGGTTAATGTTTTAATTATTTTTTTTCTTCCTCGACGATTTCTGTGCCTTTTCCATGGGTTGCCCACGTCCTCCCGTCACGTCTCGTTGCTCCTTTGCAGTGCTCCAAGCTCGGCTCCCACCTGAACACCTTGCTGGAGCACTACCAGCAGTTCCAGGAGGTGGCAGAGTCTCTCAGGACGTGGCTGCAGGAGAGTGAAGCTGCCGTTGGGAAGCTGCTCTCGGAGACGGTTTCTTCAGATCCAGCTGTCCTGCAGAAGCAGCTCGCCAGCACAAAGGTACAGGAGCCTTTGGTGACCTCCTGGGAGGTGTTTGAGCCTGGATGGGAATTTGGCTGCACTGAGCAGTCAACAGCAGGAAAGAGACTCTTCCCCACTGGATTTTTTTTGCCGTTTGAGTGCAAAGATGCACCTGCAGATGCAGCAGGTCCTGCTGCTGCAGATCAGGTGGAGTCAGATTCTTGGGAAAGGTGCTCATCCGGGACGAGGGGCTGCAGTCACAGACACCCCAGCAGGACATTCCTCCCCTGTGAGGGTGACTGGGTGCTGGGACAGCCCAAGCCCTCTGATCCAGCTCTGCCTGCAGCATGGGGTTGGACTTTCCAAGCTACATTATTATTTTTCTTACTGTTTTAGTGATTAAGTGAAGAGGATCCCTCAGAGGGTTTAAATGGAGCCCTGAGCTCCTCGTGAGTGGGGGTCTCCTGCCTGACCCATCACTGATTTTGGCTTCTTTCTTGTCAAAGCAGCAGCTGCAGGGAGACCTGGCTGAGCACCAGGTACCAGTGGAGAAGCTCCAGAAAGCAGCTCGGTCCCTGCTGGAGATACAAGGAGAGCCAGCCCCTGACCACAGGCATATTCGGGAAACAACGGGTATGGAGCAAAGCAGCTGCCATTGTCAGCAGGGCTGGTTGGGGAGAGTGAAAACAAACCAGGGGGGGAGCAGAGATGAAGTTTCCTACTTTTGGGGGAGGTAAACACACAGCAGTGCATCCTCAGGGCTGCACTTGGGAAGGGCTCTGACAACATGTGTTGGGTCCCCTGTCTCACTGCTGCGTTTGGGGGCAGGGATTTGTTGTCAGTGGAAGTTCTGGAGGAGCCAAAGGTGGCCCTCGCTGCTCTCTGAGCACTTTGAGCTCTTTGCCATCTCCTTTGTGCTGAACTCTGCAGATGCCATCGTGAGCCGGTTCCAGAGCCTCTCCCAGCAGATGTCCGAGCGCTCGGACCTGCTGCAGAAATCCATCGCCCAGTCCCAGAGTGTCCAGGAGAGCCTGGAGAGCCTCCTCCAGTCAGTGGCTGAGATTGAGAAGAACCTGGAGAGGGACCAGCCAGTTGAGCTCTCTTCCACTTCCATCCAGGACTCTCTTGCCACGAGCGTGGTAAGGCTGGGCCCAACTCCCTCACCTCAAACACACCTGTGCGGGACCTGCACTGTGCAAGGGATTGCTGGGGTTTAGCCACAGTGTTTTGAAAACACCAAAAAAATCCTAAAAAGGGATATGAGCAGAACCTTTGCTTAATATAATAGAACCACAAAATGATTTGAGTTGGAGGCGACCTGAAAGACCATCTCGTTCCAACCTCCTGCCATGAACAGGGACACCTTCCACTAGGCCAGGTTGCTCCCATCCAACTGGGGCATTCACAGCTTCTCTGGGCGACCTGTGCCTGTGCCAGGTCACAGACTTGTTGGAAGTCTCCTTTTTTCTTTGCTAACAAGTCGGGGTTGGATTTCAGGCACCGGGGGAATGCAGAGCAGGTTGGGGAGATCAGAAAGGGAAGGAAAAGCGGGGTAGAAAACTATTCTTTCCCTCCCCTCGTTGTCTCAAAGCACATACCGCTGCTCCCACGGGCAGCCCAGCCAGTTCACACCAGTTTTGCTCAAGAACCTCCCTAAAATGCCCTCCCTCTCCACATGTGCCCACCACAGAAGCTGAAGCAGGACATCGCCCGGCAGAAGAGCTGCCTGGAAGCCACCCGGGAGATGGTGACGCGGTTCATGGAGGCCGCAGACAGCCCCACGGCCTCCGCCCTGCAGGACAAGCTGGCCGAGGTCACGGAGCAGTTTGGGAGGCTGTGCCAGCAGCAGCAGGAGCGGGAGGATGCCCTGAAGGGCCTCCTCCCCAAAGTGGAGCAGTACGAGCAGCTCTCGGAGAAGCTGCAGCAGTTCACGGAGAGCAGAACGCGGATGTTGGCGTCCGGGAACCAGCCGGACCGGGACATCGCTCACTTCTCCCAGCACATCCAGGTGAGGAGCAGGGGCAGAAGGCTCTGCCTGCGGTGGGTTTCTGAGGCAGGACCTCTGTGGGCTCTTTGCCTGCAGAAGGGAGTGTGGCTGGAGTGGATGAGGCTGTTTCCAGCAGTTAGAGAAGGAAATGGCATTTCCCAAGAGTCAGACTGGTTTTTAGATGGGACCTCTAGGAAGGCTTTTAGGGACCAGTCCAAATATAGCAGAGTTTTACCAATTAAAGACTAATACAGCAAAATTCCCATACGCTGGCAGTGAGCTTGGTGAAGGATGGGACAGAGGCCTTGGAGATCTTAGAGCCAGAGAATCATGGAATATTTTGGGTTGGAAGGAACCTTAAATATTATCTCATTCTAAGCTCCCTGTCATGGACAGGGACATCTTTCACCAGACCAGGTTGCTCAGGGCCTGCTCTTGAACACTTCCAGGGATGCCATGCGTTGTGGTGGCTGGTCATGGCTGTGCAGGATTCCTCCCTCTGGCTTCCTACAAGTGCTCTGCTACAGGGGGTGGTTCATCCACAGCCTCAGAAATGCCCTAAGGTGGCATAAAACCAGACACTTGTGCTGGGAGGGGTGTGGGTGATTTGACTTAGTCTAGGGCACCCCATCCCATCCCAGTCACAGTGTGGCCTTACACCAGCACAGGGGAAGGTGAGACTTGCTCCTGGAGCTGCTTAAAGTATTTGCTGAGCTGGATTTGGGGGAGCAGGTGGGAGTGGGTCATACCTGGCACAGCTGCAGTCCACTGGATGGCACTGGAGCCATCCATGGCTCTGCCCACAGGGGGTCTCTCCAGCTCACTTCTACCTGTGTCTGCTGGTGGGGAACATGACCAGCATCGCCCTTTGCTCTTGGCAGGAGCTGAATTCAGAGATGAGGCAGCACCAGGAGGACCTGGCCACCCTGGAGCACCTGGCTGCTGAGCTGAGCTCCTGTGGCTTCGCCCCTGGTGCCTTCCAGCAGCAGGAGAAGCTGCAAAGCCTGAAGAAAGACTTCCTGCAGCTACAGAAGGTGGCAAAGGAGAGGTGAGTCCCAGGGACCCAGCCACTCCCTGGGTAGGTGGGTTTGGGGGTGGCTTCATGGCCTGAGCAAGACCCTGGGGAGGTCTCTTTTCCAAGGGGGGGCACGAGCGAACTCTTCCTGCCGCCCTCCTCCCACGCCAGGAGCCGGAGGCAGCTCGATCCAGCTGACGCTTTAAAAAAAGCCTTGGCTGGGGGCGTTGGGAAAAATTCCTGGTGCTGCAGGAGCCGGTGTTATGCGTTTCCCGGCGTGTGGGCTGCCACAGCTCCACCCCAGAGCATCTTGCAGGAGGGGAGCAGGGCGCTGGCAGAGGATCAGGAGCCTGCCCCAGGAGGCTCTCCAGGAGGGGACAGAGCACAGCAGAGTCCCCTGAAGTCAGGATAAAGCAGAGGTTGAGCTCAGATTGGCCATGGCAGCTTGAGCAGGGTCAGAGCAACAGCATCCCTGGGGGTCACAGCTCTCTGGCTGTGTCTCCAAAATCCGTAGGGAACACAGGGAAGGTGATGGGGGAAAGCAGATGAAAGTCACAACAATCCCCAGTAATTCAGTGCTCTGCAGCTGCAGTCAGCAGGGATGAGCCAGAGGGGCCCGTGGCTCCCATCCGGGGGCTGCCTTGTTCCTCCAGGATGGGCTGAATAGATGGAGCTGTGGCCAGGGAGGAGGGGCAGCACAGCCTGGGCTCCCCAGGGATACAGCTGCCTGGGGGGACACGACATGAATGAGCCCTGTCATCCCGAAAGCTTCGCTTTTCCCAGGACAAAGAGCCCAGTGCAGAGTCAGAGCAGGTTGGCAGTGGTGGTCCCATGGCTGTTGGCTACCACTGTGCTGCCCAAAAGTGCCACCAGCCACGATCTGAGGGGTCAGCAGCAGTGAGAGGCTGGCACTGTATGCACCCCATTTTGGCTGGCACTGGCTGGGCTGTTCCCGGGCAACATCTAATAATAATAATTAAAAAAAAGGGCTCCTAGAGACACAACTGTGCTACATTCAGGAGGGGGTAATTGCAAGGCAAAGCACGAGCTCTGACTCTCTGAAACCTTTTCACTCTCAGAGAAAAGGATGCGTCGTCCTGCCAGGAGCAACTGGACGAATTTCGGAATCTGGTTGGTGCCGTGAGGAAGTGGCTGAGGGAGAGCGAAGGCAAAATGCCACCTGCTGAGACCTCCCTGGGCACCCAGGAGCTGCACCAGTGCAGGCAGCAGGTCCAGGTGGGGCAAAGGGAGCTGGAATCTGACTGGAAAAAATTGGCAGCCGGTGTGGAAATGCTGGAATGTGGAATAAATTCCAGGAAGCAGAGTCCTGGGAGGTGGTTTGCGGTCTCAGGAATCCTCGCTGTGCATCCAGGGGCTTGCGGAGAAGGGAGCAGCGTGAGGTTCCTCTCGGGCACTGCCTGGTTTCCCTTCCCTCCCCCTGCCTGCTCTGGGCGGGATTTGGGAGTGGGAGACCCAAGCACACTGAGTGTTTCCCCGTGGCAGACATAGAAGGTGGCCTCCTGTCACCCGAGCCCCCGCTCCCCTCCGGCACAGGGATGCTGCAAATCGGGATGTGCCAAGGGATTGACTCAGAGGCAGAGCAGCTCTGCTGAGTCACCCACATCCCTCGCACCCCACGGCACCCGCCGGGCTCCGGCTGGGCTCAGCCAGGCTGGGCTGTGCAGGGAGGAGGAGGAGGGACGTCCCCAAAATGGTGGGAGGGAGAAGATTTCCTTCAACAGACCCATTAGTTAAGGAAGAGCTTTTCACTCCTTCATTCCCCTGGCAAAAATAGATGTTTCACACCCACTTTCCCAGCACGGCCTCTTTGCCACGCGCTGGTTCCCTGGGTGCTGTGTCCTGGTGCCAATGTGTCACCTCAGAGGTGACAGGTGAGGAAGGGAGGGAGGGCTGTGGCCGGGCAAACGTGGCCTCCAATCCCAACCTTTGCTTTCAAACAGGATCTCCTGGAGGAATGGAAGGGGAAGGGGGCCCAGGTGGAGGAGATTGGCCGCAGAGGGACCCTCCTGGAGAACCTGATCGTGGAGATTACGGCCCCCAACACCCCGCCCAAGGCAGGTGAGTTGTAGCCCACTCTCCTGAGAACGCCTCATTCCTCAGCGCTCCACTGTCTCCACTGCATCTTCTGAGCCTGCCCTGAGCAAAAAATGGGGCTATTTCCCCCTTTTAGCCAAATTCAGAGGGCCCATGGCAGTCTGAGTATCGTGGGGCTGAAAGTGATTGAGTCACTGGTGCTTGTTGCATTAATGCATCAGCCTAACTTGGCTTAATTAGTTGTAGCCTAACAAGCTCTGAATTACCCTGTGTTTGCTGTGGGGACACATATAACTGCTTGGATGGAGCATGAGAGCTCCAGGAGATGGAGCATGAGAGCTGGGGGTCTGGGCTATCAGCCCTGCAGGGAGCTCGTGGAGGTGGCTCTTTGCTTTCTCCTGGTGATGTCCTTCAGCCTCCTGAGGGCTGGAGTGTTTTAATCAAACTCCAACATTTGGGTTTCATATCTGGATGACATTTAAGGCTGCGATATTCAGATGTGATTTGCTGGTCTCCTTTTTGGCTTCAAGTCTGTGAAGCAATGAGATTATGTCTGGTTTGTTTGGAAACCAACTCCAAGATGTCTTCCAGCTTGTGAAAACAAGTCCCTGGACTCTCGTAGTTGTTGGGAATTTATGGGAATTCACGGTCTGGATATGTTTGTTAGGATTCAGTTCGTGAGAAGTTCTTTGGGAAACCTCCAAGAGAAGTGAGGAGAGGCTTGTTGTGGGTGACTCCCATGGTCACCCACATGGGGTGACCAAAGGTGCAGCCCCTTATATCCATGAAAACTTTAAAAATGTGGTTAGAAAGAGGGAGAGACTTACCTGGCAATGTGAATCCCCCTTTGGTTGTGACCATAGCTGTGACATCTGGTGTCCAGGGAAAGGACACTGGTGCATCCTCCCTGGAGTGTCTGGGCAAAGAGAGCATGTCCACACACCAGAGAGGGCTTGAATAGTTTCATCTCATAAGAAAAGGAGGATATGGGGGAGTTAATCCTTTCAGGGAAGGCATTCACCAGTCTCACAGGGTACAATTCACAAAATCATGCTCAGGGCACCAACTTCCCAGGCATGGAGAGGTGGCCAGTGGTCCCCAGTGGTCCATGCAGGAGCTGCATCCACCCAGGTTTCTGGGTGATGTTGGGAGAGGGTGCCCAGCTCCCAACAGCTTCAGGTCTTCTGCTTCTGGTCCAGCAAGGCAGGATGAGCTCCAGGAAAGCAAGGGGAGAGGGAGGAGGAGAGATAGAGGGATTCCAAGTGGAATTAATGCCGATTGCCCGGCACCGGGCGCGTGGAGACGCCGTGTCTGTGCTTGGTGGCCGGTGTGGTCCATGCCATGGAACATGTTCATCGCTTGCTGTCTGCATTCCTAACACACCTGTCTTATCCCTCTTGTCCCTTGTCTCCGTCCCCCTTGCTCAGGTGCCGCGCTGCCCGTGCCGGGAGGGTCGGTGGGCAGCGTGAACGGATACCACACGTGCAAAGGTGAGCTCACGGTCCCCGCTGTGCCAGCACACACCCCCCGAGCCATGTTCCTGCCTGTTCCTGTCCATGCAGTTCTGTCTGTGAGAACAGAAACCTCAATCTGACACTGTCAGCATCATCCCAGCACAACGGGAATGAGCTTGGCAGTGGGCTGGGAATTCTCAGCCGGAGCCGCGGGGATGGAGGATGGAGGTCGGGCTGAAGGACAGAGCGGGGCGGCTTTGGGGAGCAGCAGCACCCTGACACCCCGTCAGGTGGTGTTAAGAACTGATAAATGGGAGATCATTTTAAGGCCTGCAATTAAATTTATTGGTTCTACGGGATTATAATGGCATCCAACCCTTCAGTTTGAAGAGCAATTTTAATTATGGCCCGTTATCTGCTGTTAGCTCACCGGTTCAGCGAGATAATAGAGGCATAAAAATGGCTTTATATTTCGGTGTCAAATTGTTTAACCTTGTATTAGCAGTGGTATTATGAAGGGGGGGCTCAGCTTGCATCAGGCTCAGATCCACGGAGGCATTTGCTTTGTTTGCAAACTGTCAACGTGTATATGTGGTGCAAGTGGAAAAGCCCCTCTGGCAGGAGAGGTGAGGATGATGTGACATCGCTCCGCAGGCAGACGGACGGAGCGTGGCCTCTTGCTTCTCGTGCTTGGCTGGCTGTGGCTGCCCAGGGCTAGATTAGAACCTGATAGTCCAGGTTAAGATGGAGAACACGGGCAGTGGTCCTCATCTCAGGCTGCTTTTTGGAAACAGATCTGACCGAGATCCAGTGCGACGTCTCGGATGTGACCCAGCAGTACCAGGCCCTGGGCACGGCACTGAGGGAGCGGCAGCAGCAGCTCTCAGCTATGCTGGAGAAGATGCAAGAGGTGCAGGAGGAGGCCAGCTCGATGCTGAAGTGGCTGGAGTCGAAGGAACGGACGCTGTCGGAGCTGGACGCCTCCTCCTCACCCACCAAGACGGAGACAATGAGAGCCCAGGCTGAGCACAACAAGGTAACTCCTCTTCCTGAGTTAAAAATGAGAATCGTAGAATCACGGGATGGTTTGGGCTGGAAAGGACCTTAAAGATCATCTGGTTCCAATCCCCTGCCATGCATCTCCCAAAGGATCTCGGAGATGTGCTTTATTGCAGCAGGACCAGAAGGATTAGTCATAAAGGTCTGCCCTGGGTTTAAGAAGGGCATTCCCAGATCAGATATCCCAGGCAGCTCCCTGGAGCAGGAGACCAAAGTTCCCCTTTGCTTTTAAACATGTTGCTTTCAGGCATTTGGCTCAGGGGAAAAGAGCTTATCTGGAGCCCTTGTTGCTGGGTCACTCCAGCTTCTCTTGGAAAGCAATTCCCAGCCTTCCCTGCTCTAGGAGCCAAGTTAGCTCACAATATCACTGACAAGTTAATTTAATTTAAGAGCAAAGAACAGAAATTGTCCAACTGCAGCTTGTAGCTGCTGCTTTGTTCCTACTCCGTGTTTTGATCCTTTTGCTCTATATCTGAGGAAGTTCAAATCATTATTTTCCAGGCATTTCTGGCTGAATTGGAACAGAATTCTGGGAAGATCCAGAAGGTAAAGGAAGCACTTTCTGGCTTGCTGGAGAAATATCCAGATTCCCCAGAAGCAGCGAACTGGAAGAAGATGCAGGAAGACCTGAGTAAGTGCCTGAAGCACTTTGTGAGGCTTCTGTCTCCAAACATCACATTAGAAGTGGTTCAGGAGCGTGGGACAACCCCAAAGTCACGGCAGAGCAGAGTCACTTTTAATTAATATTCAGTAAATAGCAAACTTATCTCAGAGCTGTCTGGTGTACAAGGTGTTCCTGAGAGGAGCACTGTCGTGATTAATGAAATCTCTGTGATGGATATGGATTTTAGAGATGTGCCTCCTTAAATTGCTGCTTTAAAAAAAAAAAGAAAAAAAGGCAAAAAAAAAAAAGGTGTTAGTGACATGGGTTGATTATTGTGATTAAAAGCTCCACTACTTGATATAAAATTCTAGTCATTAGTGAGGCTATCCCAGGTAATTAAATGTTGACTAAACAAGGCTGTGTGTTTAAAAAGAAGCCCGGAGATTCTCTTCTTTGACATAGCAGGAACATGTTTATGGAGTTCTCCATCCAGGAGATCTGCATGTGCTGTGTGAGGACTGATACACAGGAGAGTATCCTCATTTATCGAGCCAGGGATGTGAAATGGCTCACCCAAGGTCAGACCAGCTCATGGCAGTAGTGACTAGAGCACAGAAATCCTGCTTGCAAGGTTTTTTTCTTGGAAGCTTCAAGACCATGTAGCCATTAGATCTGGGTAACGGCTTGTTAGATAGAGAGTGAATAGAGCCATGCTAGTTTTATTGGAAAACTGAGGAGGTTTCCCATGGGGAAAAACCATGGGAAAAGGGGAAAAAAACGTGCTTGATGGAGAGGTGGGCTGGCCAGGAGCACGACCATGGCCAACACAGGCGGTGCTTCAGATTGCAGGTGGGAAAGAGCCAGCCAGGCGACGGCCGAGCGGCAGCAGAAGCTGGAGGAGTCGGCGAACCAGCTGGCCACCTTCCAGGCTGCTGAATCCCAGCTGCGCCCTTGGCTCATGGAGAAGGAGCTGATGATGAGCGTGCTGGGACCCCTCTCCATCGACCCCAACATGCTGAACGCGCAGAAGCAGCAGGTCCAGGTGAGACGGGTTCGCATCTCCTCGATGGGTGTCCATGGAGGGGGAGGGTGTCTCATCCAGATATGAGATGATGGAAGATTGCAGTTGGAATTATTTGTCTTGCAAGCACTCTGGAGACCTCATGGCTCCTCTCCCAAGTCCTCCCAACTGAGCCCAAACTGCTGTGAATAACTTAAAATGGGTGCAGTGCCCAAGCTCCCTTCCCCGCACTGGATTGACTCATCAATGAATCACTTGGCCCCTCTTGGAGAGTGAAATTGCTTTAAACAAGACCTGTGCTGATGCTCTGCAGGACTTGCTAATGCTGTCCCTCCTCCTGCCAGCCTGCTCTTTCCATACCTCCTGCTTCCAAATCCTAACATGTCCGTAACAGGCCACATCATGAAGCAAAAAGCCCCAGTTAACATAATCAGATTGCCTTCTCATCTAACTGGTTTATGTTACATTACACAGCAGTAAGACAAATAAGAGAGAGAGCAAAGTCCTGAAGCTGCAGACCCCTCCCAGCTTTTTAGCTTCCAAGGTCACAATAAATCCTGGCCTACCCAGCCCAACGGCTGTCCCACCCAAAGGCTTGTTCCTGCTCATTCCACGGGCTGGATAAAGCCCCTGGAGGTCTGGTTTGTTTTGACTGTGTGTATTCGGAGCTGTCAGTATTATGCAAACATTTTTATGTTATTTCTGTTCCCAGTTTATGCTGAAGGAATTCGAAGCCCGCAGACAACAGCACGAGCAGCTCAACCAGGCAGCTCAGAGCATCTTGACTGGCCCTGGAGATGTTTCTCCATCCACTAACCAGGTGCGGGATGAGCTCCAGGGGGTTAATCAGAAATGGTCCGAGCTGACGGAACGCCTCAACTCCCGCTCCAGCCAGATTGATCAAGCCATAGTAAAGAGCACCCAGTACCAGGAGCTCCTCCAGGGCCTCTCAGAGAAGGTGAAGGCAGTTGGGCAGCGCCTGAGCAGCCAGTCTGCCATCAGCACACAGCCCGATGCCGTCAAACAGCAGCTGGAGGAAACCAGCGAGATCCGCTCGGACCTGGAGCAGCTGGAAGAGGAGATTGCAGAGGCCCAGACCCTCTGTGATGACCTCTCCGTCCTGATTGGGGAGCAGTACCTCAAAGATGAGTTAAAGAAACGTCTGGAGACGGTGGCACTTCCTCTCAAAGGACTGGAAGATTTGGCAGGTGAGACACTTACTGGAATGTTGAGCTCCACCCCTGCTCTTTGCCAAAGGTCTCTCCCACCCCTAGATTTTTAAGAATAGTAGGGGAAGCACCATTTATCATTTTTTGAGGTGCTTCTTAGGTGTTTTATCTGGGACCAAGCATGAGAGAGTTCAAACTCCAGACATACCTGAGCCGGGAGAGGGAACAGAGGTGTTTAGTCCCACTGATGTGACTCTTCAACAAGCACTGTGGCACATGCTTGGAAAAAACCCCAGATTCCTAAATTCAGAGTGGGGCATGGAGGAGCCCCAGTGGCCACTCTGGGGCCATCTTCTGGTTTCTAAGAAGTTGCATTTAGAGACTGGTCAGGAGAACCGAGACAACCGTGTTATCATTGCCTCTTACTACTTAAGAAATTTATGAATTAGTGAGCAAAAAGGCTGGTGATGCAATGGAAAACTCCTTCCTGTTAATCAAAACACAGTTGGTACATATGAGATGATTTTAAATAATTGCACTTTGCTTATTTGATTTCAGCTTAATTGTCGCCTTCTAATCTTATTCCCATTCCAGCCGACCGGATGAACCGACTCCAGACTGCACTTGCGAGTTCCCAGCAGTTCCAGCATATGTTTGATGAACTCAGGACCTGGCTAGATGACAAACTGTGCCAGCAAGCTCAGAGCCAACCGATTTCTGCTAAACTGGAGAGGCTACAGAGCCAAATTCAGGAACAAGAAGAGTTCCAGAAGAGCCTCAACCAACACAGTGGCTCCTACGAGATGATTGTAGCCGAGGGAGAATCTTTGCTGCTTTCAGTCCAGCCTGGGGAGGAGAAGACCACTCTGCAAAACCAGTTGGTCGGCCTGAAAACACACTGGGAAGAGCTCAGCAAACAGGCTGCTGATAGACACTCTAAGCTCAAGGACTGTTTGCAGAAAGCTCAGAAGTACCAACGGCACACAGAGGATCTCCTGCCGTGGGTGGAGGACTGCAAGGCAAAGGTGGCAGAGCTGGAGGTAACTCTAGACCCAGTGCAGCTGGAGGCGACTCTTCTGAGGTCAAAGGCCATGCTGAGTGATGTGGAGAAGCGCCGGTCCTTGCTGGAGATGCTGAACAGCGCTGCCGACATCCTGATCGATGCTTCCCAGACGGATGAGGATGACATCCGGGATGAGAAGGCTGGCATCAATCAGAAGATGGATGCCATCACAGAAGAGCTGCAAGCCAAGACTGGCTCCATTGAAGAAATGTCCCAGAGGCTCAAGGAGTTTCAAGAGAGCTTCAAGAACATTGAGAAGAAGCTGGAAGGGGCGAAGCACCAGCTGGAGATCTACGATGCCCTGGGGCCACAAGCCTGCAGCAACAAGAATTTGGAGAAGCTCAGGGCACAGCAGGAGGTGCTGCAGGCCCTCGAGCCACAAGTGGATTATCTGAAAAACCTCACTCAGGGTCTGGTAGAAGATGCTCCAGACGGATCTGACTGTTCCCAGCTCTTAAGCCAGGCTGAAGTGGCTCAGCAGGACTTCAAGGCTGTGAAGCAGAAAGTGAACGACTGCTGTGCGCTCATGGAAAACAAGCTGGAAGGGATCAGCCAGTTCAATAATCGGGTCAGGGAGATGTTCTCTCAACTGGCAGACCTGGACGATGAGCTGGATAGCATGGGCCCCATCGGGAGAGACTCTGACAGCCTCCAGTCCCAGGCCGAGGACGTCCGCGCCTTCCTGGGCAAACTCCACAGGCTGAAGTCGGACATCGAAGCTTCCGAAAGCGAGTGCAAGAAGATGCTGGAGGAAGAAGGGAGCCCTGATCTATTGGGACTGAAACGGGAGCTGGAGACGCTGAACAAACAGTGCAGCAAACTGACAGAGAGGGGCAAGAACCGGCAGGAGCAGGTGGAGACGACGCTGTCCCGCGTCGAGGACTTCTACGGCCGGCTGAAGGAGCTGACCCACATGACAACGGCGGCCGAGGAGAACGAGGCCTTGCAGTGGGTGGTGGGGACGGAGGTGGAAACCATCAACCAGCAGCTGGCAGACTTCAAGGTAAGTCTTGATGCTGTGATGTTGGGGGTTTTTTTTAAGTGGTGTTTGGCGTTCTGAGGGTCTGCCTGGTGTTGCGGGTTTGTTTTTTATTTGTGTGGGACCTCTGGGCTCTGAGCCATCGCGCCTTCGTTGTTTGTTGCTGTAATTCAAGTAGGTTTGGTGGCTGAAACATTCCTTGCTGTGGAGAGTGTAAGATCAACTGGTGGACTTGGTGGTCTGCGGTGAAAAGGTGCAGAAAGAATTTGCGATTGGGAGGAAAATCCCTGTTCTCCTGGTGATGTGTAATGCTGATGTGCCAACATCTCGTGGGCTGGTAAAGGTGGTTGACATTTAGGTTTTTGGGGGAGGGAGGGAGGGATGGTTTTGAGTCCATCTGAGCTGTGAGTTGGCAACATTTGAGAGTCTAGTCCAGTTTAGAGCATTCTACAGGTCTTTCTACCTGGCCTACCATTCTTGCTTGTTGTTCACTTCACTTTTTACATCCACATTTTACATCCATTTTGGGGTCCTTGGGTACAAATACAGCCACAGATAAACTGTGGGACAAGGGATGCACACAGGAAGTAAAACCAAGGTGAAGTTTTATGTGGGCTGTTCACGTTTCCAGCAAGGAGTTGATGGGGACCATCAAGGCTTGCATGAAATGCTGTGAGAGGGAAGAGTTGGAGTGTGTTTGATATATTTTTATACAGTATTATGATGTTGGGTCATGCTGTTACACTACATTAATTATATTAATACAGCTTAGAAATTCTCTTGCTGTGAAACTTCTATTCCTGATGTGCTCAGGAGCTGATGATTGGGCTGATTTACATCTGGCTGCTCGTTTCCTGGTGTTAATGGGGGGTGGGAGGGGAAGGCAGTTTTACAGCCATTTACTTTTCATCTCATGGCTAATTGATCCCATTCCACCACTTTAATATGTCTGTGAAACCTTCACCAGGACAAGGTGTTGCTGGTTTTGGGGTTGCCTATCCGAAAAATAGCTGTAAGTGTTATTTATGGGACAAACTCAACCTCATCTGATGGTGTTGCTGTCTTGTGCTGGGCAGTGCTTTGCTTTGAGCTGGTATCGATGGGAAGGATTTAACTTCAAATCATTAAACACCGCACAGTCACTTGGAACAAATATATCCAAAAAGGAGTTTTTAGGACTTAAAATCAGTGAACCCTTCCTGCAGAGCAAGGGATTATTCCTGGCTGAGCAGCTCCCATTAGGAACGATGACGAAACCCAGATTGCTGGGCTGGCCGGGCTTGCAGGAGCAGCTTAACCCATCACAGGGGTTTGCACATGGTCTGTGTAGCTCAGTGACCTTGAGGATGACCCTGTAAGACACAGCTGACCTGGGCTGCATGAGCCAAGGGTGCTCTGGGGGCATGGGGTGTCCTTACCAGGAGTCATTTGTTGCCCATCGAGGCCACTCGGTGCACTTGGGGTGTGCGTTGGTGGGAGAGTGAAAGTTGCAGCAGGGAGGGGAGGGTTTTGCCTTGTAATGGCTGAGAATAAAATGGGGGAGAAGCACAAGGGGTGGATGGAGCAATTGTGGTTACGCAGCAGCATTCCTGCATTCCTCCCATGCACGGTTCATCCAGGGAGCAAGGATTTCTGCATCCAGAGAGCAGGGATTTCTGCACAAATCCTAAGTGTTGCAGAGCAGATATTAGCAAAGCTTCACCTTCCAATGCTCTCTAAGGAGGAGCTGGAATCTCCCTGATTCTGATCTGCACAGGAAAGGGCATTGGCAGGGACTGTCTGTCCTCTGTACGTGCAGGAGGGAGAGAGGTGGAGAAATCTGGCTTGGGCTCTGTGGGAAGTGGGGAGCACAGGGGGGCTTCCCTTGGTTGTATCAGGCTTTTATTTCTCAATGAATTGTCTCTCTAAGACAACATCACAACTCTTTTTCCCTTCTTGGCTTGCAAACCAGATGCATGCCCGGAGTGTCCAGGGGGACCAGAGGAGCTCCTCAGCCAGGCAGTGCTCCTGGGGGGTTAGGGGGGGAGGATGGGGTGATGGATGGGGTGATGGATGGGGTGACTGGGGCTCTCCGGGAGCGGTCGCGGTCTGTCTGTCCAGGAGGCTCAAATGCAGGCAGATATTATGTCTTAAGGCATTAATTTTAATGAACATCTGTGTAAATGAGATGCAAATTAGGCATGGCCCCAGGGCTCCAGGCAAGTTGCCAATGAAGTCCTGACAAAGGTGGGCACTTCTGGACTCATTGTGTCCAGATTTTAATAAAGAAGATATATTGAAGGCTCTGATGGAGGCCGGGAACAGATGACTTTCGAAGCAGCTTATGTTTGAAGCATCCCGTGTATTTTTCCTTTCCTGCAAACATCCCTTAAACTTGCCCCAAAAGGCCACAACCTCCAACAAACCCTTAACTTTTGGAAAACTGCCATCCATGCATTTCCTTTCTTCCCTCCCCCCCCCCCAGCCCCTTTCCCAGGTCACAGAGGGACTAATCCTGGCTTTGGGAGGGACAAGCCCTCTCCCGCTCTAAGTTTCTCTTCCTGGCCGGGTTTCTCAGCGATGGGAGGCTGGGAAGCAGCTGCTCAGGGGGGGAGGCTTTGTTTGCAGGAGGTGTTTCGGTTCAGCGAGCGGATGCGATTTTGGGGATGGGACCACCGAGGGGCTGAGTCCACACCGGCTCCCACGGCCATCAGGAGCCAGGACAGCGATGCAGGAAGGACCTGGAGTTCAGGGGGTGCGGGAAAACTAGGCAGGGACTGGTTTGGAGCACCACATTTTTAGAGGATCGTAAGAAGCCCATCTGGAGGAGGCTCTAAGGGGTCATCTAATTTCGCCCCTCGTTTTCTGATGAGATCAAGTGCAGCTGAAAGGCGTTTCTGTGGTTTGGAGCCTGTGCTTATATGGACATCCTGATGGATCGCTTTGGATCCAGCAATGCCACAGAAGAAATAACGTGGGGTTAGCTCATGTTAAGCTGTCAGAGCAAAGGAACCTCATTTTTAACTCCGGGAGTTTAACCCAAGTGATTCCCTTTCCATTGCTGCCTCTCTGAGGGGCCCCTTTTTGTACAAAAAGGTACTGAAAGTTGGAAGAATCTTTTGTGCTGAGCTTCACACGGCCAAGTTGTGCTCTTCAGCACGAGGGACAAGCACCAGCCACCAGCCAGAGCTCCTTGTAGGAGTTTTCAGGCTGGGGCACTTCTTCCCCCTCCCCTCTCTCTGCTGTCAGCTCAGGTTTCTCAAAGCTTACACTAATATTAAATTTTAATGACTGGAATCAAATGAGCTGCAGTTGGGATGTTACTAAACATAACAGCCTCGTTGATTCAGTTTAGCAAACAGCAGAATTCCCCAGGGAAGTGATTCCCTGGGTATGGATGAGAAGGTGGGGGTCACATGAAGACCCAGGGGGTTTCTCCATCATGTGCTCTCTGGTGTCAGCAACCCCTGAGCTGGAAAACCCTGAGCTAGAACCCTTCCTCCCAAAAATTGTGAAACTAATGGGATAAAGTTTGGTCTGCTCAGTGCAAGTGGCTCATCCTCCTTTACATGCTGAAGAAGCAGAGGTGAGGTTTGCTGGTTTGGAACTGTGGTGCCAGAAAGCCCCAGGCATGGGCTTGTCCTGTCTGGTCAAAGAGCATCCATCAGCCTGGGCCCACGGAGCTGATGGAATCAAATTTTTGGGTGTTTTTGGGGAAGACATCTGTGCTGGGGTAGCTTGGCCTCCTGGCTAAGCGAGCTGGGCTTTGTTTATCTTTTATGCAGTGGATTTTGAACTTGGCTTTCAAAGCCTGGCTGGTGCTTGGTGTTGGCAACCCTGAGCTGGGACCTTCTTTGATTCACCATGTTGTTTTTGGACAAATTCTAACGTTGCCACATTTCACCTACAAAGCAGAGAGTAACACTCAGCCCTGGGTCAAAGGCGCTGGCAGAGATTTTGGGGCTCGCTGCAGTACAGAGCAATGCTTGGGAGGGAAGAATGCTGTTCCCTCCCCTTTCACAGAACCATGGAATGGTTTTGGTGGGAAGAGGCCTTAAAGATCATCTAGTTCCTACCCCCTCCCATGGGCAGGAACACCTTCCACTAGACCGGGTTGTTCCAAGCCCCGTCCAACCTGGCCTTGAACACTTCCAGGGATGGGGCAGCCACAGCTTCTCTGGGCAGTCACGCCAGAGAAGACTCTCAGTTGTATCATGCCAGAATGGTTTGCTTTACTGGGAACACTTTGTCCCCGTGAGGAAGATGAGAGCAGGATCAGCTCAGCCTGCATTCCTTCCGCGTTGCACTCAACAGCGAGGAGGGATTTCTGCAAGAGCCCGGAGAACTCGACCCAAAACGTAACCCAAGGAAAAGCGTCAAACTTGACATAACCCAACGGCTGCCATCGCGCTCCGACGGGCACAGGGGCGGTTGGTGGCGTGTCCGTGTGTGTGGCTGGACCTCCACGGATTTGTTGTCCCCCCTCCTGATGCCGCCCGGGCCCCGCAGCTGCGCTTGGCCCGCGGCTGCCGCGGGCGTTGGGGCACGGCGGAGGAATGCGGCGAGCCGGGACCTGCCGCAGCTGGCACAGCCGGGACCTCTCCTCCCAGGGTTAATTAAACCCCACCCTGGCCCAGCCGGAGAGGAGGAGGGTGGGGAGAGGAAGGGGGTCTGTCGCATCCAATCTTCAGCGGGAGGTGGCTTTGCCAAGGCAGGTTGCGCAGAGCGGAGGGTGACGTGGGATTTCAGGCCTCCTGCCTTTCCTCCCGGTGTGTGGGTTTTTGGGGAGGTTTGGTTGAAACTGGAGTTGCTCAGTGCAGTGAACTCGGGCACTGCTCTGTCACGCCAGTAAAGGTTTAATGCTGGATGATGGAGGGAGGGAGGGAGAATCCCTAGACAGCAATAACTGAAGCCGCACTCCCTTTTTATTTTAGAGCAGGTCAGGTCGTCCAGGGCCCGTGAAGCCCTTGTGGCTTCCAGCACCCTCTTTGTCTGCTTGAATAAAAAGAATTCAGGAAAGGAATCCCGAGGGGGAGATGCAGTGAGTGAAGCCTTAACCAGCATTACTCATCTTGCCATTCCGATGCCGCCGTCTGACCCTGCCCCGGGTCCTCCCCACTTCATCCTAAGTGGAAGCAGCCGTTAGCCTGTGCTCTCTGTGAGCCCACGCACACTCCCGTGCCCTCCTCCTGCCCCCCTTCCCGGCTGGAGGATGTCAGCTTTCCTCAGCACTCTATTTATGACTCTCAGTTCCCCCAACTCTTCCAGCAGGGATCTGACTCAGTGGTGCTATTGAAAATACCACTGATGCCCATCACTGTTGTCCCGTGTCCCTGGGTTTCTCCCAGATGCTGCTGCCCGGGGCTGCTGCTTTTGGGGCAGAGGACGGGCAGAGGAGAACCAGCATCCCACCTTGGGATCACAGGGCTAACCCAAAGAGCAGGAATGAATCAGCCTGCTGATGACACAAGGTATTTACACCCAAATCGAAGCCTTAATTTCTGGAGACAGCACGTTAGCCACCACGAGCAGCACATGTGCTCCCAGGCAGTGCCCGAGCATCCGGGGAGGCTTTTTTTGGGCACTCCACACCCCATCATAGAGCAAAGACCCCATAGCTGGGGGGGTGCATCGCCGGCAGATGGGAGAGCGGAGCTGGGTTTCTAGGATGGGATGGGATGGGGCGGGGAAGGGACACTCTGCCACTTGCTGTGCCCCAGCCTGGCCGAGGGTATTTTTAACCCTTCTGTGCCCCCGGAGGAATGCATGCGGCTCCCGACAGTCGTCCAGTTGGGAGCAGCTGGGTGGGACTGGGCTGGGAACAGGGACCGGCTGCACGACGGTGTCTTCTCGTTGAACGCTTTCCAGACCTACTTAAAGTATCTCTGGCTTGTATTTTCAGCATCAGCAACACACGCAGAAATGCCTCCTCTCTGACAGCTGTTAAGCTGCCTTAAAGGCACCATCTCCCCTCACTGGTGAAGAGGATGAGAAATGGGGGGTGATGAGGTGTGCCGGGTGACAGGGCTGTCACCAAGCCTGGCTGGGCCAAGTG
The DNA here is from genome assembly GCF_009829145.1 of Chiroxiphia lanceolata. NCBI lineage: Eukaryota > Metazoa > Chordata > Aves > Passeriformes > Pipridae > Chiroxiphia > Chiroxiphia lanceolata. The sequence goes on along the minus strand of NC_045660.1, from coordinate 4,917,946 downwards.
ACCCAAGCTGCAGGTCCTTGTTGGTGCTTGGTGCACTTCTAACCTGGTGATCTTGTGTTTGCACAAGAGGAACGTGGGCGCGAGTGGCCCCTGCAGTCTCCTTATTCCTTGAATATAAATTTTATCACAGAGGAAAGAGCAAACGTGCCTGGAGCTCATTGTTCCCAAAGGGAACGTTGCCGGTGTGCTGGTTCATCAGCAAGCCACGGGTGGGTTTGACCTTGACGTGTCATCAGGCCCTTCCCTGATCCTGAGCGAGCCGAGAACAAGAGCAAATAAAGCCAAGAGTTGCTGAGATCGACCAAATCATAGCGAGGCGCTTTTTTTTTCCTCCCTCCTTTTCTTTTCTTGACCGTGAAACAGTCAAGCTGTGATCAAACGGTGCCTTTCAGGAGCCACCTTGGGTCACTGCTCCAAAGCCACCCACTTGCAGATACTTTGGTGACCCTGCCAGGTCCCAGCTGAGGGAGATGGCCGGAGGAATGTCCTGTCTCCGGAGCACTCGTTAGCTGGTGGTGATGACACTTCACAGTGTTTCCAGGAGACACTAAAAATACCAGCTTTGCATAAGACCGGGAGAGCTGAGGATCCGAGGGAGGAGGAGATGGGAAGCTTTTTGTCTGCAGGGGCTGAGCAGAGGAGGGAGAGGAGCCCAGTCCCGGCAGCACATGGCCGTGGAGGGGGCATCCAGAGGGAAGCGTGGGGTTGAGTGAACACAGGACCTTCCCGTCACCCACAGCATCCAAGCAAGCTGCCATTCTCCAGCAGGGAAGGGAGGGACTGTGGCCACTGGGTCTGGAGCAAATGGGGACTTCTGCAGGAAAGGGCTCAGGCTTGGATTAGTCACTGCAGCCTTTCAAGAACAATTGCCAATTCTCCTGCCCAAGGAGTGGTTTAAATGTCTCCCATCCAGAGGATTCTCTGGATGATAACACACTTACCTCACTTCCTAAAGAGCCTTATGAGCAGTTTATTAGTCACCCCATCCCTCAGCTCTCCCTGTTGTCCCCCTTTACTCTGAGGAGCAGCTTCTGCAGTTCTCCATGTCCCTGGGGTGGGCAGTGGGGTGGCAGCACCCACCACCCTGCCCGTGGGTGCTGATTCACTGGGAGCATGGAGTAGGATGCCTGGGTATCCCAGGATGTTTCATCCACCCTCATGCAGCACTGGAGCAAAGCCTGGCAGCAGAATTTGCAGGAAAACTGGGCAGCTGAGGACAAAAATGGGCATTTCGGCAGGTTTCACCTCCTGGCCATAAAGACCCTGGCGCGTGGCTCTACTCTTCTCTCACAACCCCACCTCAGGTTACTGTCAGGCACCTTTAGGATGCTCTGTGCATGAAGATGGGGTTCCATGGGAATGCTGAATGCCACGTGTAGGGCTGTGCCTGAGCACTGCTGTAACACGTGGGCTCCAGGTTTCATTCGGGAGAATTATTTATACCGACATCTACGTGAGCTGCCTTGCAGGGAAAGTGCTGTGGTGCAGCCCCTGCACCCTTGCACTAACAAAATAAATTAAAAACCACGGTGTCCATCCAACCTGCAGAAGGTTTTCCCTGTGGGTTTGGGTTTTAACCTCCTTCTAAAACTTTTCCAGTGGAGGGGCAGACCCCTGTGGAGCCAGCCGAGGTTTCCTCCCACAGCCCCGTGGAGGAGAGTCCCAAGTTAACAGGCTCTGGGTTCCAAATGGCTGATTTAAAGATGTGCTGGCTCCCTGCATCCTGAGCAGCTGTAGCCTTTGAAGAGGGATTGAGTAGTGGCAGAGCCGTGATGTGAAATTGGTTTGAAGTCAGCTGTAAGCCAGGGGGATGAGGGAGCACCCAGCTTGGCACAGTGGGATGGGATTAGCCTGGGTGCTCCTTCCTGGGAGCTCAGGGCTTGCCCACGTGGCACCGGAGCAGCAATGAGGGGAAAAGGAGCAAGTTTAGGAGGAGAGCAACACAGAGAGAAAGAAATCCCTCTGACCTTCCAATAAACACAGCAAAGGCTTTGAAAACGTGAATCCTCTGGTAAAAATCCCAGCGAAACCTAAACTGCGGTTTCTAAGGGAGATTTTAGGGGCGTGTGATTTGGCTTTGTGCTTTTATTGCAGTGTCTGAGGGAGGCTCAAATGTGCTCTGAGTCCCCCCTCTGGGCTGGAGGCGTTTGGGTTCATCCACTTTGCCTTGATGGGACATACAGTGTCCCAACCCAGTGATCCCTCCTGTCACCACCAGCTCAGTGACAGTCATGGAGTCAGACATGGGGGACAGGTTGCCCAGAGAAGCTGTGGCCTGGAAGTGTTCCAGGCCAGGTTGGAAAGAGCTTGGAGCTCTGTCCCTGCCCATGGCAGGGTTAGGAATAAGATGAGCTTTGAGGTCCCTTCCATCCCAAACTATTCTGTGACTCTATGGCATGGTCAGCATGACCTGTAGGGCCAAAGTTCATGGTGCCAAGGCAGGAGTTCTCCTGCATCCACCCTCATCCAGGCTGGCTAGCAGGTGCTGCAAATCCCAGGGCAGGAAGGGCACCAAGGTGAAGGTTAAAGAAGCTTTGATGGTTGTGCCCCGGTCTCGTTAACGACGCGTCCTTCAAGATCTCGAGCTGCCTCCGCGCTCTCTTGCTCGTCACATAACACAGGTCCCTCACTTCCAGCTGCTGAGATGCATTAAAAGAAAGCTAAAAATATATTGGTTTCCAAATACTGCTTTGCCATGTAAACAGTGGCAGCAGCGGCGCAGGATGGAGCGCAGCTGTAAACAGGGTGACATCACCCCGTGACAGGGACAACACGTGCTGGGGCTGGTGGCCATATGAGGAAAGCTTGAGACCAACAGGTTTAGGAGACAGATGGAGCTGCTGCTACTTGGGGAAAGTCTTGGAAAACCGCTGGGTGGGTTTTAGCAGAGGGCGTGCAAAAGCCAGATGAGGGTTCTTGGTGGTCCATTCTGCCCATCACTGCCATGGTGGGCACCTGGAGACACCCAAAAGGACAAAAGTTCAGACAGGTCCTTTCCATCCATCCCTTGCACCGACACAAAGCTCAAGCAAAGCCCTGACCTTGCAATTCCCAGCACCGTTTGGCTTCTGTCCCCATCGCTGGGGTGGCACTTGGAGGCTTAAAGCCATGATTTGGGGAACCTGCAAGAGCTCTGGCTGGGATCTTCAGGCCAGGCACAGCAGGTTTTTAATTGGCTTTCGTCCTTGCCCAATATTTCCCTAATGGTTTTAGAAATGGGGGGGATGTGTTGGAGGAAGACTTGGCTTGCTCCTGGCACGTGACTCGGTGAGGAAATGGGAAAAGAATTTCTGGCTGTGAAACGGCAGCTCCACGTCGGAGATCGTTCCTTCTTCGCAGTGGAACAAAAAGCCTCCTCGCCCCAGCCCGGATGCCTGGGATTCCTCACGGAGGGGCCCCGGAGCGGTAACGGTCCTGCTCCACCAGCTCCCAGCCAAGGTGGTAGCAGGGGAGCTGGGGGCGGCACTGCCGGAGCGCTGGCACAGCCCCGTCATCCTCTTGTTGTTTCAGCTGTGCTGGATTAATAACCAGGGACCAGGAGCTGGAGTATCCCCTGCCAAGGAGAAAAATCTAGGCTTTGGGACACTCTGGCAGAGTTGGCAGATGGGGCTGGAGGAGGCTGCAGGGCCAGCCCTGACTGTCTATCTGTCCATCCGTCTGGGAGGGCTTGCTGGGACATGGAGGGGACATGCCCTGGATGGGCAAAGGGGCTCCCTGGAGGCTGCTTGGACTCTCCTCACAGATCTCTACTCTCTCCCCACTTCCCTCTCTTTTCCTTGATTATATTTAAAGATAGAGAAAAGGGGTTCCAAGGATGTCTCGGTGTGCAAACATTCCCAATGAGCACTTTGGGCTGTTTACCGGGCGTTTCTCCCTGAACCCTCCCCTTCCACAAAACATCCATTTCCATCTCTCCAAAAGCAAAATATGCCCTTGGGAATGCAGTGCTGGAGCTGCTCCATGTGCAGTTGGTGCTGGGACATGGGGATGAAGGGTCCAAGGGTTTGGGGCTGGGGAAGCCAGACTCCCACCACAGCCATGCCATGACCTTGGCCAAGCCTCGGGGTTTTTGGGATGGCAGGCATCTGCAGGGCATCCAAAAAAATTAGGATTTTGTCTCCTTTGGCTTCAGCCTTCAGCTGTAACACAGCCATGGCTCACCATGGCTGGGTGGGAAGGTTTTGGAGAAGCTGTGGCACAACAAGGCACAGACCAAAGTCCCATTCTCCTGGTCTTGGCACTTTTGGGGTGCATGCTGCACGTTTTTCTGTGTTAAACACCTTGTATTTTTATCTCGATTCCATAATTCATCCCAAAGTAGAAGGCTGGGTGGCTGGTGGGGCGGGTTGTTGCCTGGAGATGCATGGAGGCTGTTCCCAACCCTCCTGTTTTCTCTCCCAAGTCTGTGACTTCCCTCAGCATCACTTCGCAGTGGTGATTCACACGCCCGGGCTGCCTCCCTCTCTACTCTCAATGTTCCCTGTGTCTTAAACTCAAGGGTTTTTGGGGGAGGAAAAGAGGGTGACAGAACTCGGGTTGGGGGGGGGAAGCAGGATGCTGACCTAGACCCGAGGCTATAAAATTTAGGATTTTTAGGAAAAGAGCCTGCAGTGGGTGATGGGCAACTTGACGGTGGCAAGTTGCGGGCGGGTTTTTGGCAGAGCGATGGGGAAGGCAAAAATGGTACTTTGGGGGTGTTTGGGGTTTAATGATTTAATAACTCGGTTCTTTGTGCGAGGGTGGGTGTGAGAGGCAAGGGGACCCGGCGGGGGGGGGGGTCTCAGCCCCCCACCCAGCGCCGGCTCGGGGACAAAGGGCCGGGGGAGCGGGGCCGGTGGCGGGGGGAGCCGGAGCCGGAGCCGCCGCCGAGCCAGGGCGTTGCTCCTCTTTGTCGGGGGCTGCCGCCTCCCCCCCGGAGGAGGGGCCATCCCCGGCGGGGCGGGCGGGGACCACCCCCGCGCTGCCGCCGAGCATCCCCCCCGCCATCCCCAGCCGGGTCGCGCTCCGGTCCCCCCTTCCCGGGGCCGGCGGGGGGGTCGGTGCGGAGGGGTGCGGGAGGCACCGCGGCACCCGGGGAAGGGGCGGCCCCGGCGCTGCCGCCCCGCCCCGCGGAGCCGCCCCCCGCCCGCCCCCGCGTCCCCCCGCCCTCCGCCGGGGCTGGAGCTCCGCGGGAGCCGGTGCTGGCGGCGGCGGCGGGACCGGGGCGTGCGGCGGCCTGCGCGGCTCGGCCTTTTGTTCCGCCGGCGGGAAGGAGAGCGGGCGGCGGCGGCCGGGAGCAGGAGGAGGAAGAAGAAGAGGAGGAGGAGGAGGAGGAGGAGGAAGGCAGCTGCCATGCATCCCGCCGCGCCGGCCGGGGGCTGCCCGCGGGGGCGGCGCGGAGCCCCCCGCCCCCGGCCCGGCCGCTGAGCCGCGCACAAAAGGGGGCGAGAGCGGCGGGGAAGGGCGGTCCCGGTGTGTGTGTGTGACCGCCCCTACACCCCAACCCACCCCCGGTCCGCCCCGCACCGCCGCGGGGACCGGCCCCGCGCCCGCCCCGCCGCCCCCCGCCCCGCCATGGCCGGGCCGCCCGGTGGCGCGGAGCCGCCGCAGCCCGACACCGGCCGCCGGGAAAGTTAGTGCGAGCGGGGCCGGGAGGAGGAGGAGGAGGAGGAGGAAGAAGAAGAAGAAGAAGAAGCAGCAGCAGCAGCGGCAACAGCCGCCTCCAGCCGCGGCTGCTCCGCGTCCCCCCCGCCGGCTCCCGGAGGCAACTCAGGGGATTCCATCCCGCTCCGTCCCTTTGCCATTTTTGGATGCGTTTTATAGCCAATTTTTTTTTTTTCCTGGGGAGAAAGCGGAAAAAAAAAAGCGAAGAACCCAGCAGCCTTGCTGCACCGCCGGACTCCGCGGCGTGCCGCTGCCGCCGTGCACCCGCCCGCTGGATTTTGGGGGGTTCCGTGTCTCCCGGTGGCACCGAGCGAGGTGACGGGGAGCAACAATGCCATCATGTTTTTGAGACAGGAAACCTCCGAGTTTGCCCTGAATGAAGAACTTCCTGTGTTTAAACTTGTACGAATATCCGCTGACAAGCTCAGTTCAAATGAAAACACGAGAGTCGGGGGGAGAGGCTAATTCGGACCAGCTGGACTCCCACGGCACTTGGAGCTGGGCAGAAAACGTGCGGAGCCGCTCGGTGCTGCCAGCCCTGAGCGACCGGGACAAGCAGTGCCTTTGTTAGTAAAGAAGGACGGACGGGATAATTCAAGAGCTTCAAACTCTTCTGCCGTTTCTGTCGCTGAACCGTTTGGAATATTTTATCAAAGCTGTTGGGTTCAGATGACTTGCTGATGGATGGGTTTTTTTAGGGGGACCTGGGGGATGAGATGGGTTGTTTCACGGCTCGGGACCGTCGGTCGGGCTGCTGAGCCAGCACGGTGCTGCTGGTGCACCATCCCACCCCCATAGGGTCGCTGCTTTGGGATTAGAGTCTGGCACGGTGGGTTTGGGACCTGCTGGCCATGTGATGCTTCCTGCCGTGGTGGGCGAAAGGTTGCCGGGGCAGTTCCGTCATCCATAAGGACGAGAGTATGGGCAAACCACTGAGCCGGCCAGACTGTTTACGGCAGAACCGCACTTGCCTGGGGAAGGGCGAGGATGAGGATGGTTATATAGAGGATTGCTACGTGCCCCAGAGATCGATATACGACACAATGAGAATTAATGAGCAAATCGATCAGGGATCGAAGCTCAACCAGCTTTCCAAGAGCACCCTTGGCAAGGGGGATGGCAGCACCATATCCAGCAACGGGACTCTGGGAGCTGCCAACGTCTTCGAGTCCAGGGCACCAGAACCGAAAAAGTTGGATGAACGGGTCATCTTTGACGCGCTGAAGCTCAGCAGTGACGTCTCCAAGCCGGCGCCGGCTCCACCAAAGAGACGACCAAACCCTGAGAGGAAGGAGAACGTCAACCGGCGGTCATGGAAATCCTTCATGCCACCCAACTTCACCGAATTTGCAGAAAGGATGGGGGCTTCGCTGAGCGAGGTGTCAGAAGCGGGCGCCTCCAACCCTTCCCTGCGGGACAAGCGGGATTCCAGTGCCATGCTCACCGAGCAGCCAGGCCAGCCCGACCATGGCGAGCCCATGTCCGAGTCTCTCACCTTGGAGCACGTCTCCAAGTCATCTGGCACGACCGAGGCTCTGACGGCCAAGCAGTTCAGCGTGGATGGGTACGACGGTCCCCGGGATGAGCGCCAGGCCTTGCTGAACGCCGGTGACGGCCGCGTCAGGGACCTGGCCAGGGCTCACCGGCTCCCCAGTGCCACTTGGCCAAGAGCCAGGAAGAATTTCATCAGGGGAAACTTCAACGATGGGCACCAGGAGACCCTGGAACCCTCCGGGTCGGACTCTACAGTGGAGAACGTCAACCTGTCTCCGTGCCTTAGTGAGGAGCTGCTGGATGCGGGACTGGATATTCTCATCACCTCCAATCTCAGGGAGAAAACGGAGTCTGAGCTGAGATTTGAGGAGGACGAGCGCTGGGTGATGATGGAGGAGTGGGAGGAGGCGACGCTGTCAGAGAGAGGAAAGGCTGTTCTGGTGGCAGAGGAGAAGAAGAGCTGTTGCTTGGCAGATATTTCTGAAGAAAGGGAACAATCCGCTGCTCCGGTGGATGGCTCTGCCCCCGGCCCAGGGACCTCCCAGTCCTGCACTTCCCCAGGGGGTGCCGGCAGCCCCCTCCCCAGCAGCATGGGCTGCACTGAGGATGCAGCAGTGCAGTGTGGAGTTGAGGACTTTGCTCCAGTTTTGGAGCGCTCAGCCAGCCCCACAGGCCCCGAGTTGTCCGACACGGACTCTGTGCAGATGTTCCTGGAGCTGGAAGAGCAGTGCCTGAACGAGAATGAGTGTGGTGGGGCTGTCACTGGTTGCCTGGAGGTTCAGGTTTCCCCGATGGACTCAGAGGTGCTGGACCCAGATTCGACCAAACTGGCCGGGTCAGAGGTCGAAGGGTGTCAGCATAGGGGCCCTTTGGACATCAGTGCTTCAGACTCTGCCGTTGTGTCAGATCTGGAGGACTTTGATGTCACCTGCAGCTCGCAGATGCTGAGCACTCTGGAGCCATTGACAGAGCCCTTCTCAGAAAGGGACACCTTGGCTGTCACCCCAACGGACTCGGATGGAGGGGCCTCCCCCAGCCCCGTGGCCACCACAGGGCCAGGATCCCTCCTAGAGGGCTCCTCAGTGCTGGTGGAGGAGGATGATCCTGACCCACTGGTGGGCAGTTGCACGGTGGTGGTGGCTGGTGGGATGCCATCTCCTGAGACAGGGACACATCCACCTTCTGGACTGGGGGGAACTGGTTACCCCAGCGCTCCGGTGGGGTGGGATGAAGATAAGCAAGACTTGCTGGTCCCTGATGGGGAAGTGTCACAGCTTCCCAACGAGACCTGTCCTGACCAAGTGTCCCCCTGCCAGCTCCCAGCTCCTGACAGAGCGGTGGAGGAGCTGGAGTCTCCCCCACAGCACAGTAAGGCTGGCATTGAGGGGATGGATCCATTCAGGACCCATCACCTTCTGCCTGGAAGGACAGAAGTTGCCAACTGGGTTGTTGGCAATGAACTGGTTTCTGAGGATGAAGCCACAAATTTGGGATCAGGGAGTGGAGCTGATGGCTGGACTCATCTGGCAGGGAGTGGGGATGTTTGCTGTGGTTTTCTGCTGCCTTTCCACACTGGCTCTGCATCAGAGCCAGGCTCTGAGGCTCTGACAACGTTCCCGGTGCCTGTTGAGGACCTCCCATGGGAAATGGTTTCCCAGAGCCAGGGCATGGCTCCGGAAGGGGCTGCCTGCACTGAGGGGCCCCCCATGGAGGTGGCTGTCACACATGGGGGGACACCAGCAGCCATCCTGCAGCCAGGGGACACGGACTTGCTATTTGCCCCCGGCTGGGGCCGTGCCATAGGGCTGGGTGAGGGGGTTCCATGTGCTACCAGCCCAGCTGCCCCTGAAGGGCTTCCTGGCACATCACCCATTGCAGGGCCCACCATCCCATGGGATTTTGGGGAGCTTTCTTCTCCAGCCCACCCACTTTCACCAGGAGATGTGGCTGTCCCAGAGCCCCAGGCTCAGGAGACACCACCAGCCCCTGGGGATCCTACCATGGATGCTGAGGAACCTCCGGAAGCCACCACCACTGCCATGTCCTTGATGGTGGAGGAGCTTCTGGAAGCCCCCCCACCCTTTGCTGATGTGCCTGTTGCCACTGTGCCACCACAAGCAGCTGATCCACTCGTCTCTGGTGTTGGGGATCTTGATGGTGACCCCGTGCCATTGGTAGTGGCATTGGGGGATACAGATGACTTTGCCATCATGGTTGTACCGCCCATCCTGGAGCACCTGCCCACCGAAGTGCTGGCTTTGGAGGATGACCCCGCTGCAAGAGCACCCACAGCTGAGGTGGCAGCTTGGGACGATGGTGCCTCCATGCCACCAGGCATGGAGGGTCCCCATTTCGCCTTCCCACCCCTCCCAGAGGGATCCACCATCCCAGAGCTGCTGGGGACACCCTCTGCTGCAGCACCCACCTCACAAACCCTCCCTGGGGCCGCGCTGGGGGACGCCTTCCATCCTCCCGGCTGTGGTGGTGCCACTTCCCTGTGCCCTGGTGAGGGAGAGGTGCCGGTGGGCACAGAGGGACCCCTCGCTGCTGCTCTCGTCGCAGAAGGGCCTCCTGCTCTACCAGATGGATTCGTTCCAGATAACGAGGTATTTGTTGCTGGGGCACTCGCAGCCGGGGGCTTCAGGCGCAGAAATCGCTTTATTCCTCACTCGAGGGGTGGGTGGGAGATGGGAGCCCACTCAGTAACGCACGATCTGTGTCCTTCAGGCTTCAGAACAGCCTTCTCCCTCCTGAGAGTGGCTTGAATTTGGCAGGCAGAAGGTTTGGGGGGGGGGGGGGAATTGTGTGATTTTATAAGTGGGGTAGGCAAAAGACGCTCGATGACCTCAACTATTGTCTTATACTTTTTTGGCTTAGTAAAGTACATTATGGTCACTCAGATGGAAATCACAGACTCCAGAAAAACCTTCTAACTGACTCTGGGCGGGTAGTTCCCATCTTTGAGGCAGAAAATATATCGGAAAAGAGAAACCTGTAAAACAAATTAAGTGCAAATAATTCCTGTCTTGTGCAGTCATCGCTGTCTGTAGAGCTTTTCCAGCGAGCACTAAGGTGCTGAGGCTCGGAAGGCACATGGGAAGGGGCTCATATTCTCTCTGGCCTTTGGGGATTTGCATTGCTTTGCTGTGCTCGTGGCTTTTGCCTGGAGAGACCTCGGTGGTGGAGTTCCCACAGCCGAGCGCTGATTTCCTGCCATCTGGAATGGGAGAAGTTATCACTAAGGAGACATCAGAAGTTAGTCAGCACCAAAAATCCCGATTTGGTAGCAATTACTCATCCTTTGGGCTGAACCACCCGTTGGAGAGACACACGTGGAGGGGCTTTGGAGAGATGGTTTCACATGGGGGGGTCCATGTGAGCACAGGCTGGGACACCCAGAGAGGACCTTGGCGAGGGAAAAGCCATTGGGTTCTCTGTGGTGTTGTCTGTTGCCTGAAATTCAGCATGTCCTTGGTGGTGGGACCCTTATTTTAGGTTCAGCACCTCTGATTGTTAACCCCATAAACCTTCCCCTTGCTCAAAGGTTGTTGGTGATGCCAGTTCTCACCAAGCTCCGTGTTTGGCAACGCTGGGGTTAAGGGAGATGAGGGAAGCAGAAATCGAGGGGTTGCTTTGGGAAGCATTTCTGGGAGTGAGGAGGAGGCGGAGGTGTGGTGGAGCAGATGTCCTTCTGCTCTCCAAAATGTCTGTCCAGCCCTTCTCCAGGGCAGGACACCTCGCTCTGCGCCTTCTCCTGCCTGGCACAGGGCAGTCTTTAAATATTTGTTTCAGAGCTGAGTCACAGTGAGGTTAATGAACTAAATCACTGGAATCTTTTATGAGCAAAGGAAAACAAGGGTGTTGGACACGCTCACCCTCAGGCTGTTGGTGAGATTGTCTTTGTAGGGATCCTCATGGAGCACTGGGTTCTCAGGCTGGCTGATACCTGTGTTACAGGTACCCCTGGTTGGATGTCCGGGTTTTCCACAGGGCTCCCTCCCTGCCTGGCTGCTTCAGAGCCCTGGAGTTTGTTTTGCAGCGTGCAGAGAGCTCGGACCAGCCTGGCATGCCAGGCTTATCAGCCTGATCCTTTTGTGGGTTTGGCTGTTCTAACCAGCAACTCCATATATAAACAGTAACAGGAGAACAGCCGGGGAATCGGTGCTTCCATATCACCATTTATTTCTTATAACTGTGGGATAATTATCCATGAGCAGCCAGCTCTGGACAGTGTCTGCCAGCTCACCCTTTGCTCATGTCCTGGAGGGACACCTCCCTACCCTCTGGTTGCTGAGCTCTGCTGGGAAGAAACAGCTTTTTCTTTGGAAATGAGGCAAAGAAAGTCAAAGCAGCACCTCTTGCTGGGATCTGTGTTTGGGGGTTTTGAGGGGGTTTTGGTGTGTTTGGGGTTTTTTTCCTGCCTTGTGCTTCTTCGGAGGCAAAGCGATGGCTCGGTGTGGAAAGCTGGGCCCTCCACGAGCTGCTGCTCTGCTGGGGGAGATCTTGCATCCAAGTGGGAATTTTTTGTTGCCATCCATGTCCATGCATTCTTGGGCACGAGGAGGAGGCACGCTTGAGAAAGCAGGCAGCTGGCTGCCATCCCCTCTGCTTTCCAACGGGAAAATGTTGCGACAGTGCCAAGGGCTCCGATCCTGCCCAGCGCTGGGTGCGGGGTGACCTGTGCTCTGCATGGGCCCATGGACCAAGGGAGCAGAGTAAGCCAGGAAGGATTCTGCTCCCTCTTTTTGGGGCTTGGGCTATCTGCTGTGGGGATACAGCAGGTTTGTCCCTTGGGACCGGGCTGTGCAGCTCTGGAGAGGAACCCTGCACGGGGCGCCTCGTGGTTCCAGCAGATCCCCAGCTCTGATAAAGAGCACTTATCTCCTCTGCAGAAACAGGATTCTCCCTGCTGCCTCTCTTGACAATGGGGAGCTTCATTCGCTCTCCTCCCCCTTCCCTATCAAATCTTTTTTGGTTTAAAAAGCTTTTCCCCACAGGATTCCCAGGCAGGACCGTGCCAAATCCGTGGTAAACGACTCGCACATTAATTGCCTATTGCCTTTGTCTTTCGAAATACAGTGAGCTCCTCACTGCCTGTAATTTCGTGGTTAACAAAACTCATATGATGTCAGGTCTCCGTTGTCAATAGCTTTGCTGTGAGAATTGCTTGGGGTTTTTCCCCAGGAGCGTTGTTTCCCAATCTGATGGCTGGCTGCAGCCAATGCTCTCATTTCTTCCCCAGTTTTCTCTCTCTACCTCACTCCAGTGCTCGGAAATATGGGATTTACCCATTTAAAAGCAGGGGTGGATGTGGATAGATCCTGAGTTGTGCTCCACAGCAGCAGATTCCTGTGACATTTATGTTACTGGGTCAAGGCGAGGGAGGAGTTTGAGCAAACTTGCACAATTCTAATAAAATCAGTGCAAGTAGCTACTACATCTTCACTAGAAAAGAAAGCCTGTTGTATCTGTGGAATGGTGGAGGGGCTGGAAGAGCAGCTTACGGCTTATAAATACCTTTTCTCTCCCACCCTTTCCACCCCCAGCTCTTCCAGAAGGAGCAAGTGGATCCTCTCCAGGTTAAACTACAACAAGTCAATGGAGTTGGTCAAGGACTCATCCAAAGCGCCGGGAAAAACTGTGACGTCCAGGGGCTGGAACATGACATGGAGGAGATCAACACCCGCTGGAACACCCTCAACAAGAAGGTGGGAGCGTGGGGAGGGGCTGTAACTGGTTTCTCTCAGCACCATTGGGGTCTGGTAGAAAAAGCCTGTCATGGACAGGGAGCTGGGGCTCCAGCATTGATGTTTCCCCAGCCTGACCGTGCAGTGGGGTTGTGTTTGGGGTGCAGGTGGCCCAGCGGGTCGCTCAGCTGCAAGAGGCCCTGTTACACTGCGGGAAGTTTCAGGACGCCCTGGAGCCGTTGCTGAGCTGGCTGGCAGACACCGAGGAGCTCATCTCCAACCAGAAACCTCCCTCTGCAGAGTACAAGGTGGTGAAAGCCCAGATCCAGGAGCAGAAGGTGAGTGAGCACAGGGCGGTGGGCGGCTCAGTGGGAGGGGGGGAGCTTGGGACAGCCAGACAGTATTTTGGGGATCCAGCTGGGATGTCCACAAACCTGCTTCTTTCGTGGTGGATCCTGGTTGCCCACATCCCAGTGTAAGGCACAGGCAGCTCGTTTGCCCACACTCAGTATCTCCATCGCCTAAATCACCGCGTCACTTCATTGTCCCGCTGCCTCTTGAAGCTTTGCTGGTTTTGCTGGTCGGCCGTGTTTTTCCAGCCCTGGGTTTTGTTTGCGCCGGTAATTCCGCTGTGTCAGGAGCAAGCTGGTGGTGTAGGGGCTGGTTTGGGTGTTTGGACAAAGTGAATGTTCAAAGTGTTAAGAGTGGGCCCGAGGAGTGTTTGCAGAGATAACAGCCCGGGCCGGCGCCTGCCCCTCGGAGCGGGCGGAGGGAAGGTCAAGTGTGGTCAGGGGGAAGTATTTTAGAAATGAATTCTTACCCAGCCTGGGTCCAACCTATTGAAGTTGGAAGAGGAAATGTGTTTCAAGTGGAAGTTAAAAACTTGGTAAGTTTGGTGGGTGGGTGGGGTGATGGGGAAGGCTTGGAAAACTTCTCTGGCGCAGAAGTGGTTTGAATAGTGTGAAAGAGGGAAAGGGGAAAGGGAAAAGGAAAGGGGAAAGAAAAAATGAGAAAGGAGGCGGGAAAGCAATGATAGGGGGAAAAGGAGGGGAAGGGGATAGGAAAGGAAAGGTGAGAGGAAAAAGGAAAGGGAAAAGAGAAAGGAAAAAGGAAAGGAAAATGTGAAGAAAAGGGAATAGAATAGAATAAATAGAATGAAATTTCTCTTGGAAGGGACCTACAATGATCATCTTGTCCGGCTGCCTGACCACTTCAGGGCTGACCAAATTAAAGCATGCTGTTATTATAATGTAATATAATATAACTATATAATTTTTTTGGCTGGTTTTGATGGCAGAGCTGTTCCCCCTGGGCTGGGTCTGGTCTCAAGCCCTGTGCTGATGGTGGTTTTGAGCCACAATTAGAGATCTGGCCTCTCCAAGGGCTGGAATTGTTTTCTGCTGCCCCAGTGCAGTAACTTTGCTCCTCCTTGGTCTCTCTGTGATGCCAAAGCTGCTCCAGAGGCTCCTGGACGATCGCAAAGCCACCGTTGAGATGATCCAAGCGGAGGGCGACCGGATCGCGCAGTCGGCCGAGCCTGCGGATCGGGAGAAGATCGTGGGGCAGCTGGAGAGCCTGGCACGGCGCTGGGCAGGGCTGCTGGGCCGGGCAGCTGCCAGGTGAGAGGGACTGGGACCAGCTCATCCTGCAGGTCTCAGCGCCCCGGGGCACAGGGTTACAGCATTCGGGAAGCTGGCAGAGATTTCTGCGCAGATACATCCTGGAAACCTGGAAACAGCTGGAAAACATGGGAAATCAAAGGCTGTTTGGGAGCTGAAGCTGATAACAGTGGTTTACAATGGCAGGGAAGAGCTCAGATTAAATAATTTCCCTGCAGGGGAGGGATGTTATTTTTATTCCTGTAAGCATTAACATCCTGTTGACACCTTTCTGCCGCCAGAATCTTGTTTATGAGTTGCTTGTTGCTACCTAAGCTGTTATTTGAGGCTATGAAGACACTTCTGAGGGCTGGATTGGACCCTCTCAGTGTTTTTAGTCACTGACAACAAGCTGGACTGTCCGTCCAGAACTTGTACTGGAGCTGGATTGTCTTTGACCAGAAGCTCAGCAACCCTAAAACACCAAGAGTCTGGCCACAAGCTGAGTGTGTCAAGGGATCATCAAGATAGTGATAGGGATAGGAAAAAAGGGGATTGGAATTAGATGATCTTAAAGATTCCTTCCAGCCCAAACTGTTCCATGAGAAGCTGCACAATTGGGAAACCTTTCTGCCATCTTCCCAGGGGGATAAACTGGATCCTAAAGGCACAGCTGCAGGAAAAAACTCCATTTGCAGTTTCTCCATGTTGATTTTTGTCTTTGCCTTTGTAGCTTGCCTGACATGGTGTCTCACCTTGCTCTGAACAGGGCTACTTTCTAATTCTTGAAGCTGCTTCCCACTCCTGGCTCCAAGGGGGAGCTGCTCCTTAGTGTTTTCATTGAATCATAGAGTCACAGACTGGTTTGGGTTGGAAGGGACCTTAAAGCCCATTTCATTTCAACCCCCTGCCATATGCAGTGACACCTTCCACTAGACCAGGTTTCTCCACGCCCTGTCCAACCTGACCTTGAACACTTCCTTCTTATTTTACTATTCCTTCTTACAGGCAGAAGCAGCTGGAGGACATCTTGGTCCTGGCAAAGCAGTTCCACGAAACCACAGAGCCCGTGTCGGACTGGCTGTCGGTGACAGAGAAGAAACTGGCCAACTCTGAGCCCATTGGTACCCAGACTGCCAAAATCCAGCAGCAGATCAGTCGGCACAAGGTAGGACCTGTGCGTGGATGGGATGGAGGTGGTCAGTGTCAGGTCCTGCTCTGGTGGTTGTTGCCACCACAACGAGGGGGTTTTTGGCACGCACAAGTGTTGGAGGAGTTACCCAGGCTGTTTTATGTGTGGAGAAGGCTGCCAAGCCCTGGCCCACCAGTGTGGGTGAACATTAAACCGATGTCTTTGCACCTCACAGCAAATATATCTGGGTTTGGATAGAAAAAACATTCCCATTGTGTTTCTTTTTAATTTTGATGCCGTTTGCAGGCGGGTTTTGTGTCTCCTCCATTCCTTCAGTTGCGCTCGTTGTTTGTTTCCCCTTTCACGTTGCATTTATTTTATTTTATTTTATTTTATTTTATTTTATTTTATCCATTTTTCACTCATTTTCCTTTCTGTTGTCCATTTTATCCTCCCGCCATTCAGGCTCTAGAGGAAGAGATAGAGAGCCACGCTGCCGACGTGTCTCGGGCGGTCGGGGTCGGGCAGTCCCTCTCCTCCCTGAGCTGTGCCGCCGAGCAGAGGCTGCTGGCAGAGAAATTAGACTCTCTGCAGACCCGCTACGGCGAGGTCCACGACCGGTGCTGCCGGAAGGCAGCACTGCTGGATCAGGCTCTGGCCAACGCCAGGCTTTTTGGGGAGGAGGAGGTGGAAGTGCTCAACTGGCTGGCTGAGGTCGAGGACAAGCTGGGCTCGGTATCCGTAAAGGATTACAAACGGGACGTCCTGCAGAAGCAGCATGCAGACCAGCTGGTATTTTCCCTTTTTCTTCCATGTTTATGTTGTTTGTTTTGTTGCATTTATCTGGTTTTGTTTTTGTTTCTGGTCTGACTTCAATTTTTGCGAAGCTTGTTCCGCTGCTGGTTCTCTTCTTCGAGGCTTGGAGAAGTGGAAAGATGTTTCATGTGTTATAAACAATAATTGTGGCCCCAAAAATGGGTTTCCCCGGGGGGGAAGGGGGGAAACTTCAAATGATTCGGTTGCTTTGTGAACAATGTCTGAGCCAGCTTGGCCACCCTGTGCCTTTGGAAAGCTGGATGCTGTTTCCAAGACTGAGAGCTGGAAAAGCCTGGTGGGTTTTTGGAGCTGTGTTGGCCACCAAGGAAGCCTCTACTTCCTCTCCTGGGGCTGTGCAGGCTCTTCTCAAGAGTGAGGGTCTGTCTAATACAAGGGCAAGGCCTTTGGTAACCCGGATCCAGTGGATTGGGATGGGTTTTGTCTAAGATTTGAGCCTTTGGGTCCCAGAAGGCTCAATAATTCCTGTAGCAGGATGACTGGACAATTATCAGATGGGTTGTCCACCCTTCCTATGCTCAGTAGGGAAGTTCCTGCTCTTCATAGCATCTCTGGCTGGTAGGACACAGGGATCTACCTGCAGCAGAATAACCCAGATTTGCCTTTTCCACCAGGCTTTGAATGAGGAAATTGTGAACAGGAAGAAGAACGTGGACCAAGCCATTAGAAACGGACAAGCTCTTCTGAAACAAACCACAGGTAACATGAAAATCTTGGCATGGGAAGCCCCCAGTCCTCCTCATACTCTTCCCTGGGAAGTCCATGCTCTGCAGTGATCACTGTTCAGGGGAGGCTGTTCCCCTTCAGGTCTTAATTTCCTTTTGGAATCTTCCAAAGTAGCTGTTTTGCCTCCAGACCTGGATGCTGAGCCACAAGACGCTCCAACCTGGGACTGGGTTGGTCCCAAATCCCAGCCTTGCAGCCTGGAGAGCGGGTGATTCCCACCACTGCCGGGGGGATGCTTGGAGCTGAGCAACCCTGCAGCACAAGGGAGGGTTTTCTCATTGCATCCAGCTGCTAAATCGCATGGGAGGTTAAAAATACCCCCCAACCCTTTCCTAATATTACTTTCCCATATTGAGCAGTTGTTGCTGTTGCCACGTGGGTGTGAGTTTGTGTTTATGAGTGGGAAGAAAGGTCAGGGCGATGCGTTTCCTTCAGATGTGGTCTGCCCAGAGCAGATGTACAGCCCTCTGTCCTTGTGGGAGCTGTGGAGCAGGAAGAGTGATTACAAAGGATTTGGCATGCATTTTCATGTCCTCTTGGAAACAGCAGTAAAGAGTGAACCAGCCCTTTTGTTCCTGGAGTTGTGACACGTTAGTCGAGAACTGAGCTGGTTTTGGAGCTTGTGGCAAAGCCAGTTTTAGCAGCTCCTATGCCAAGGAAGAGATGGACTTTACTCTGACTGGTGGAAAATGAGAGAGTAGCTTCCTGGCTGTAAAAACAGGCTTGAGTTGTATGAATATAAAGAGAAATGAGGGTGGAATTAGGTGTTTAAAATGAGGGGAACAGGGCAGGTGGCTGCTGAAACCTCCCTGCAGCCCAACCCAGCATCATTTGCCCCTCGCCGCTGTCTCACAGGGGAGGAGGTGTTGCTGATCCAGGAGAAACTGGACGGGATTAAGACCCGCTATTCCGACATCACCGCCGCCAGCTCCAAAGCCCTGCGCACGCTGGAGCAGGCTCGGCAGCTGGCCACCAAGTTCCAGTCCACACACGAGGAGCTCACAGGGTGGATGAGCAAGGTGGAGGATGAGCTGGCCTCCAGTGGGACACAGTCCCCCGCCGGAGAGCAGATCCCCCAGTTCCAGCAGCGGCAGAAGGTGGGCGCTGGGAGAGCGGCGCTCCGGGAAGGGGACGCGAGGGTGGGAGCTTGTGGGGGTTTGCTCCTTGTTTGAGAGGCCGGGGAGGAGCTGGAGAGGGAGGTCACCTGCTGAGAAGGACATGTGTCCATGGGTGCTTTCCACAGGAGCTGAAGAAGGAGGTGATGGAGCACAGGCTCGTCCTGGACACGGTGAACGAGGTGAGCCGGGCTCTCCTGGAGCTGGTTCCCTGGCGAGCCCGTGAAGGGCTGGATAAGCTCGTGTCGGACACCAACGAGCGCTACAAGCTGGTCAGTGACACCATCAAGCAGAGGGTGGAAGAAATCGATGCTGCTATTCAGAGGTCTCAACAGGTAATTTAATAACCCCGCTGGAGGCTGATGGGTTTTCTTGGGAGAGTGGGAGCGAGAGGCTCGGCGCTGCTCCAGCTGTACAGTGCAGTGGCAGCAGGAGGGATGGCAAGCACAGCCAGACAGGAGGGCCAAATCCCATTGGGAATGCCAAGAAATGGACCACAGCAGCAGCACGTGGCAGCAGGGCTGTTTCCTGACCGGTCCCGTTGCATGTGGTTGGGATGGGATAATTCTGGAGCAGCACTGCATTATCCTGCCTGCAGGCTTCTGCTGCCAGGGGTGATGTAAATGGTGTAAAACCAAGGACAGGTGACTTTCTAGCCTGGAAAGCATCATCCCCTGCTGTGAGAGCACAGGGATTTGTTCCAGGCGAACAGTCCTCCCCAAAAAGGCTTGTCCTGCACAGGCCGGAGGCTGTGGAGTGCAGTGAATAACTGCCCTTGCTACGTGGAGCGCTGAGTCCACGGAGCTGATCCTGTGAGCATAATGCTCCTGCTTACAGGGATGTCCATTGCCCTGCAGACAGGGAGGGTGTAGGGAAAGATGGTTGCTCCAACATGCCCCAAAACCAGCTGCAGGAGTCACCTGCATCCACCCTGATGTCCCTTCTCCTCCACACCTCCGTGTGCCGGGGCGAGGCGTTTGTTCCCGTGTCCCGCTGGGTCCCTCTGTTTTTCCCACCATCCCCAGCTCTCCATGTGCTCCATCCCTGCTGCCCATCACTAACCACTGCCCATCCTCTCCCGTGTGCCAGTACGAGCAGGCAGCTGATGCAGAGCTGGCCTGGGTGGCCGAGACCAAGCGGAAGCTGATGGCTCTGGGTCCCATCCGCCTGGAGCAGGACCAGACGACGGCTCAGCTGCAGGTGCAGAAGGTCTGTGTGCACCTCAAGGATGGGGGAGATGGGGTGGGACACGAGGAGGGATGGCCCAGTTTGGGTGATGGGATGTGGTTTGGGTCACGGGATGTGATTTGAGGGAGCAGCTTTACCCTGGGGTGTGTAGGGCCAAGCCCGAAGCACCGGGAGAGATGCAACACTTGTCCTTGGAAAGGAAAAGGGAAAAAAAAAAAAGGAGAAAGAGAATTTAGAGAAATTAAGTGTTGGGCTTCTAAAGGAAAAAGCTTCCTGTCTGTTTGCAGGAGCTGTTTAGGGATAGATGGGTGCTCTTGCCAGGAATCACCTTGAGAGAGCTGCTCCCTTGGAAGCCTTTCCATGTGGCCACTGGAGCAAGCTCTGCTGGGATCTTACTGGCGCTGGCAGCAGGAAGGGTTTAGAAAAATGTATATATTGATTAATGAGGGTGCTTTTCCATTTGCTTTTTGCTCATTGTTCCTTGCAGTGGGGGACTCCTCAGTTCCCTCCCAGCAGCCAGACGTGGAACAAAGAGAGGCGCTGGGGTTTTTGTTTTTTTATATCTTTGAGATGAGCTCATGCCTGAAAGAACGTGCACTTTAAATAAACGGCCCTTTTCTTCCCTTTGCTTGGGCAATCAGTGCAGCTCACAGGCTTATTGGATTTAAAATTAAAAAAAAAAGGAAAATAGGAGTGTTATAAGGGTGGGGGGGCTGAACCATCAAGCATTAAGTTAAATTGAGCTCAGCTTCCAGCTGTTAATCGTGTGGACCTTGGGAATGACAAAGTTATTGGTAGATGCAGTTCTGGAGAGCACTGTTTTGGGGGATAACATCTTTGCTAATGAATGGAGGATGGAGCTTTTCCCCTGGTGAGGACCTTGGGTGTGGAAGTGATTATACCTCATTTTAAGTGCTGTTTTCAGGTCTTTGAAAGAGAGAGGTCGATGTAGATGAGTCATGAGAAAAACAGGCAGGAATTTGCATTTCCAACCAGATTTTCAGTGGGCCACAGGACACTTGTGATGAGTTTTGCGTGGTCTCTGCAGCGCCCAGTGCTGGCAGGAGGATCTCGTGGATGGGCTGGGGAGAGGTTGAGCTGGGGGGAGAGGTTAGGCTCAGCTCTGATTTCTTGCCTTTCTTTGGACCTTTCCTTCCTACAGGCTTTTTCCATCGACATCATTCGGCACAAAGACTCCATGGATGAGCTGTTCAGCCAGCGCAACGAGATCTTCGGGACCTGTGGCGAGGAACAAAAAGCTGTTCTCCAGGTGAGCCCAGGGGGGACAGAGAGGGGAGAGAGGCGAATCCTCAGTTCTGGCACAGGCTGAAGAATTTTAAAATTGCTCCATCTTCAGTAATCCCCACCAGCGTTAGCAGAAATCTCTTTACATTTATTGCTCTCCTTTATTGCATATTTTTATTGCAGGGTTTGGGGAGGGGGAGACAGTGGAGATTCCCGAAGCTGCTTTAATTGGAATTACAGCCCGTGCACGTGGAAGGCCACCAAAAGCACCTCCTTCTTTTCCAGCTCACAGCGTGGAGCTGGCTCTTTTCCTGGGCCCTTTTGCATCCCTCACCATAACTCTCCTCCCTCCTTCTTTTTTTTTTTTCCAGGAGAAAACCGAGTCCCTGGTGCAACAGTACGAAGCCGTGAGCCAGCTCAACTCGGAGCGCTACGCTCGCTTGGAACGTGCCCAGGTCCTGGTCAACCAGTTTTGGGAGACCTACGAGGAGCTGAACCCATGGATCGAGGAGACTCAAGCTCTCCTCTCCCAGCTGCCACCTCCAGCCATCGACCACGAGCAGCTCAAGCAGCAGCAGGATGACATGAGGGTAAGAGGTTGCGGCGTTTGCATCTCCTGTCCAGGAGTTCTTCTGCCTTAAACAGAGTTGCAGCACTTGCAGAGGCAAGAGCACCTTTTTTCTTGAATTTGCCTCATTTTTTTCCCTGTTCTCTTCTTTCTGGGGATCCTGCTTTTATAATCCAAGTGTACCTGTGGAAATCACTTGTCACGTTGGAGCACCCCTTACCAAAATGCAGCTTGCACCCAAGGGAGCCTGGCTGTCTTCGGATCTCCTGCCTGATTGTGGCAGGGAAAAGCACTATGTGCTTTTTGGGTAGAGAGCTGCAAAGCAAAAATTCCCAGTGGGGTCCCCTGTGGAGCTGTGGGGAGGGCCAGGAGCTGGGGAAGGACCCGTGCTGGGTGTTGTACCATAGCCATGTTAGGAAGAGCCGAGTTCCATGTGCTTGGCAGATGCTGGGGCATGAAATCCACGGTGTGAGTTCCTACCAGATACGATCACAGCTCTTGGAGTGTTGCACGGAATAAAGAGGCAGCGACTTGAAACAGATTTCCAAACAAATCTATTTTTTTTTTTCCCCTGCTATTCCCTAGCAACTGAGGGAGTCCATCGCTGAACACAAACCTCATATCGACAAGCTGCTGAAAATCGGGCCGCAGCTCAAGGACCTCAACCCCGAGGAAGGAGAGATGGTGCAGGAAAAGTACTCCACGGCCGAGGCCATGTATGCCAAAATCAAGGAGGAGGTTTGCCAGCGGGCCCTCGCGCTGGACGAGGCCGTCTCACAGTCCACCCAGGTACACTGGGGTGCCAAGGAGATGAATCTTCTTCCCGCAGCCCCCTGGGGAAGCCACATGCTTTGGAATGCGGTTTTTATTCCAAGTGTGAGGATTGTAAAACCCTTTATAAGGCATAACGTTGGTCAGACACCTCCGGGGTAGTTTCCTGCTACTCAGCTCTGGCTGTGGGAGCGGGAGGAAAAGGCTTTTTTTGAGGCTCGACGTGGTAAATAGGCTAATAAATTTTTACAACCACAATAATGATGCTGGTTCAAAGGGGCTGCTTTGGCATCCGCCCAAGGTTGGAAGGGCCCGGAGAGCCTCTTGAAAGAGCTTGAGGAGAGAATTTTCAATTCTGATAAGCTATGAGTGCAGTGAAGAGCCATAGAATCCTTTGTATGGGAGAGGTAACAGTTGTCTCCGTGGTCTGGGCATCCCCCGAGGAGGTGGGTGAGTGCAGGACAGATAGGAAAGGAAGGGCAGAGACTGGAGGTGCTAAAGTCCAGAAAGGGGGTGAAGTGTTCCTGCCACTGAGGGTTGATGACCCCCAGTTATGTTTCATTTCACCCCCTGTTACCGTAGCGCAGTTGGTTTTTGTCATGTCTGGGTGTTTATTTTTTTAATTCCTGTATTGTGTAGTCACTTCTCTTGGTTTGCACTTGTATTAACTCCGAGTTTTTCCCCCCACATTCCCCTCCCCTCTCATCTCTCACTCCCATTGTGGAATGTGTTGTCTGTGTGTGTTGCTGCCTGTGCCCGTCCTCCCCACATGGTCCCATTTCATTCTTGTGTTGACTGCGCCCCACCATTGCAGATTTCGGAGGTAAGCGAGTCCCCCACCACAGATATTCATTTTCACTCTTCGGGCTGATTCTATTTTACACCCGGACTTTTATTTCTGGTCCATGCACAGCTCAGCAGAACATGCTTAAAAATTAACTCCGGGGGCCTGAAATCACATTTTTGGGATGGCTTTCATTGCGTTGCCGCCTGGTCTCAGCCGCTCATTCTGCTGGGAATGCTTCCTGCAAAGCAGGGGTTTTGCTTTTGGAGGGGTTTACCCTGAGCTTCCTGCTCCAGCTGGATGTGCTGGTTTGCTCCTGCTTGTTGGCTGAGCCAGCGTGTCCTGATCAACTTTGCACCAAGAGCCCGTCCCCTCTCTGCTGGTAGAGCCCGGGATTTGGTGGACACCAGCACTGGTGTGTTCCCAGTAGGAACTGGGAGAGGGACCAGAGCTGGCAGCCACAGTGCAGAGCTGTTCTTCCCACCAGCAGAGATGGTTTGGGTTCTTTAAGGCCAAAGTTGACTTTTCTATAAGAAAACCCATGAGAAAACCTGCTAGACCCCCTTCCTCTCTCACTCCTGGCTTTCTGGTTCTGCTTTTGAAGCTCCAGCTCTGTGGCAGCTCTTCCCCACCCGCATGCAGCCTCCCACCACCTCTTGCTGACCGTGCCGGGGTGGATTTCCACCGGCCTTGCACCACACAGAGATTCCCATCAACACCAAACACGGGCACTTTTCCAGCAGCATCTTTTCTCAGGTGCTCTGACAAACCAGGACTGGGTCTTTCTCGCCCACCCACAAAAAACAAGGGAGCAGCAAAAAAAGTGGATTTGTGGGGTTGAATCCGGTGACAAGTCGCTGCTGTGTTTGAGTCAGAGGTGCCGGTGGCGGCTCTG
Organism: Chiroxiphia lanceolata; assembly: GCF_009829145.1. Classification (NCBI taxonomy): domain Eukaryota; kingdom Metazoa; phylum Chordata; class Aves; order Passeriformes; family Pipridae; genus Chiroxiphia; species Chiroxiphia lanceolata. The sequence continues at coordinate 4,894,266 of NC_045660.1, read as the reverse complement.
GGAGTCTCCTTGGCTGCTCTGTTGGCTCTGTTGGAGCAGGGCAGGTGTGAGCAGGAGGCTGCAGGTGGCATTGCTGCTGCAGGTGGCATTGCTGCTGCAGGTGGCATTGCTGCTGCAGGTGACATTGCTGTTGCAGTGACATTGCTGCTGCAGGTGGCATTGCTGCTGCAGTGGCATTGCTGTTGTGGGCAATGTCCGTCCTCTCCGAGCGGCCGTGGGGGCAGCGCTCAGGGCTGTGGCACACGCAGGGCAGCGACGCGGCGTCACTTAATGCCCTCTCCCCTGCCCTAATGGGTCTGCCCTCCTCCAGTTCCACGACAAGATCGAGCCCATGCTGGAGACGCTGGAGAACCTCTCCTCCCGCCTGCAGCTGCCGCCCCTCATCCCCGCCGAGGTGGATAAGATCCGGGAGTGCATCAGTGAGAATAAAAACTCCACCGTGGAGCTGGAGAAGCTGCAGCCCTCCTTCGAGGCTCTGAAACGCCGTGGGGAAGAGCTGATCGGTCGGTCTCAGGGAGCAGACAAGGACCTGGCAGCCAAAGGTATCTCTGGGTGGATTTAACAGTGCCCAGCTTCTCCTCCCCGAGCCATCGCTGCTGGGGAGGCTTTGGTGTGCCAGGGGTGTGTTTTGGAGGTTCTCCTGGCCTTAGGAGGAAGGATGAATCCTCTGGATGGAGATGGCTGGTGCCTACTTCCATCTGGAGCAGACAGGGTGGCATCAGCCAGAGGAGAAAGGAGTATTTGTGGCTTCTCAGCCAAGCTGAGCCCTCACCCTGAGCTGGTCTCTTGTTGGCGGCCCCTGTGACATGATTTGTTGATGTTGATTCAGCATCTAATGGAGGGAAGGAACATCCCCAGCACAAAAAGACCCATCAACACGATTGGCACTAATTGGCACCTTCCTTGGCAGCTCAACAGTCAGCTCATGGACTGAGTGAGCAGAGACTTCATGCTAGAGGTGGCCAGAACAGAGGTTCGTTGGAGGGAGGGTGTGTGGGCAAATTTGCCCTGAGCTTGCCTGCACATAAATAAAGGCTTTATTTCTGCAAGCTGGAGTTTCTCACGTCCCTCAGTGTCTCCCAGAATTAATGCTCTGATAGTCCTGGCCCTCTTTAATTTCCTTTTGAATATTCTCTTGGCTATTTGGAAGTGTTCTCAAAATGCTTTTGGGTTGTAAAAAGGTTTCCTTCCTCACTGAATATTTTAACTTCCTTCCTCAGTAATCCAGGACAAGTTGGATCAGATGGTTTTCTACTGGGAAGACATCAAAGCTCGGACGGAGGAACGTGAAATGAAGTTCCTTGATGTCCTGGAGCTTGCAGAGAAGTTCTGGTACGACATGGCAGCCCTCCTGACAACCATCAAGGACACACAGGACATTGTTCATGACCTGGAGAGCCCAGGCATTGACCCCTCCATCATCAAGCAGCAGGTGGAAGCAGCAGAGGTGAGGCCCATGGGACTGTACCTCAATCTGGAGTTCATCTGCCCCCAGCTTGTCCTCTAAATTGGGAAGATCTTAGATGTGAGCGTGGCCAGAAGCAGCTGTAAATCAGTTTTGTAGGCAGTCAGTCGGATCATGAAGAGTTATTTCCACTGCAATTTGGAACTGCAAGGAATAAACCAGAAGTGTATTTCACGTATCCTTCACCTTAAATCACTTTATCTGCTGCTGTTCTGGGAAGCGTATGAAACGTGTGGTCAGAGCTGTTGTGCCCACTTGTTTGGAGTGATGTGGAAGCTTGCACAGCTCTGCTCACAACCCAAAGGCTGTCTGGCGTGGGAAGTGTATATTTAGCTTTTGGTTAGACTGGAGATAAGTGCTTGGATTTGTGTGCTGATGGTTGTTTCAGATAAATGGCAAGATCGACTTCAGGTGGGTGTGACTTGACCTGGATCTTGAGGAGCTGGGATGTTTCTTTATGCTTGCTAAGTTTAGCTTTGCTATTCCCCTTTTCATAACTACTCTGACTTCAGTTTGCACCTTTTGAGTCTCAAAACCTCATGCCTATGTTGACAAAATGCTCCTGTAAACATCATCTTCAGCCAGGCAGTTCAGGCTCACATCTAAATACGGATGTTCTTATTTTAGTTCCTGTCCTGTGGGCAGAGGTGGGAGTGGACCAGGGTGGTGGTGGCAACACTGGCCACCTACTCCCTGTGTCACCTACTCCTGGAGTCTGGAGTTGGGCTGTTGGCCAAGGTGCAGGACACTGGAGCAGGAAGGACTCTCTGTTCTTTATCCCTCCTGCTCTTGGGGCAGTTTTGGAAGAGCATTTAATAATGAAGGTTTTTTTCTTCTGTGGCTGTGTCTATGCAGACTATTAAAGAGGAGACGGATGGGTTGCACGAAGAGCTGGAGTTCATCCGCCTCCTTGGAACTGATTTGATTTTTGCCTGTGGCGAAACTGAGAAACCAGAAGTGAAAAAGAGCATTGATGAGGTAGGAAAAGCCAGCAGCTCCTTCTTCAGATAAAATCAGGTGGGAGCAAGTGGGAGCTCTGGTTGAAGAGCCGAACGAATTCCGTGGGCAATCTTGTGTTCCGCAGATGAACAACGCGTGGGAAAACCTAAACAAAACGTGGAAGGAGAGGCTGGAAAAGCTTGAGGAAGCAATGCAGTCGGCTGTGCAGTACCAAGATACGCTTCAAGTAAGTGGCAGGGCTGCTGGTGTGGAGTGGGTGGACCTTGGGAACACCACTGCAAGTCCAGGAGACATCTCCTGGGCGAGTGTTTGCAGGCTCTGATAGAGCCCGAGCTCAACAGCCAACTCTGAGGAAGAGCAGATAGTTTGGATTTCTCTTCCCAAGTCTGTCTCATTCCTACACAGAGCAGCTGGATGAGGTGGCTGCTGGCAGGTCCTTATGCTGGAAGCAGGAGAGGGAAGGAAAGAGAGAGCTGGCCAAGCACCTCAGCCCTGAAAGACGAGTTCTGTGGTTGTGGGGTGGCAGAGGGACCATCCCTGTTCCCTGAGCAGCTGCGGGGGGAACACTTTGCCATTCCCTTTGCTCATGTTGTCTGTGCTCTTTCCAGGCCATGTTTGACTGGCTGGACAATGCTGTGATCAAACTCTGCAACATGTCACCTGTTGGCACCGACCTCAGCACGGTCAAGGAGCAGATGAACGAGATGAAGGTACGCGGGCGGAGAGGGACCAGTTCCCCGGCACTGCTCTGCCTCACAGAGCTCCAGTGATTCATTTGGTTCTGGTTTTTGTCCTGCTTGTTTTGGCAGGAGTTTAAAATGGAGGTTTACCAGCAGCAGATTGAGATGGAAAAGCTTAATCACCAAGGTGAGCTGATGCTAAAAAAGGCTACGGATGAGACAGACAGGGACATCATAAAGGAACCACTGACAGAGCTGAAACATCTCTGGGAGAATTTGGGCGAGAAAATTGCTCACAGACAGGTAGAGTGAAGACCTGGGTCTCTCACAAGTGTGTGGCTGAAACTCACCGTGATGCTCCCAGTTACTAAAATTTCCCTTTTCCATCCCCATCCTTGCCCAGCACAAGTTGGAAGCAGCTCTGCTGGCACTTGGCCAGTTCCAGCACGCCTTGGCAGAGCTGATGGCCTGGCTGACCCACACCGAGGAGCTGCTCGACGCCCAAAAACCCATCAATGGAGACCCGAAAGTCATCGAGGTTGAACTCGCAAAGCACCACGTGAGTATTCCCACCCCAAGGACATTTTCAGTCCGTTCCCATTGCAGGATCATGTTTCTCATGAAGGATTTGAGTCCACAACCAGGCAGGGATCAACAGGGTGTTTAAGAGAGATGTCCAACATTTGCCCATCTCATGCAGGTGCTGAAGAACGATGTCCTGGCCCACCAAGCCACCGTGGAGACAGTGAACAAAGCAGGGAATGAGCTGTTGGAATCAAGTGCAGGGGACGATGCCAGCAGCCTGCGGAACCGCCTGGAGAAGCTGAATTCCTGCTGGGAGTCGGTGCTGCAGAAGACAGAGGAGAGGGAGCAGCAGCTGCAGTCCACGCTCCAGCAGGTTGGGAAGAGGCGTTGGGAATAACCCCCTGTGCAGTGGGGTGCTGCGTGAGGGTCTGCTTCCCCCTTCATTTTGGGGGGAAAATAAGGGGGGAAAGAGTTAGGAAGACACTGGGATTATTTTTTTGCAAGTTTTTCACGTAACTCTTAGTCCTGGAGTGGTTCAGTGCCTGCCCAAAAGCACAGTGAGGACCAGGAACACCTGTGGGTTATGGATACACGGTGTATCACCCTCCTGAACACACTGGCACATCCAGCTCTGCCTTTATATCTGGTTTCAAAGTGAACACAGTGTTAACCCTGGCACATGATCAATGGTGGCTGATGTCATCTGATCCCAGGGCCCATTCTATGTTCCCGAACAGGCTCAGGGTTTCCATGGTGAGATTGAAGACTTCCTCCTGTGGCTGACGAGGATGGAGAGCCAATTGTCAGCATCGAAACCCACAGGAGGTCTGCCAGAAACTGCCCGGGAACAGCTCAATGCCCACATGGTAATTTCTCAGGAGAGAATTTTTTTAATGCTTTTAATTCAGCAAGTTCCTGTCAAATATCGGCATCAAAACTTCTCCCTTCTGTATCTGACGGGGAGAGGAGGCCGCTATGGTCTCCTCTTACAGATCATTTAACACTTGATGCCTGGAACAAGCATCACAAAGCCTTAACCACCTTTTCTTGGCTCAAAGTGACGTGCTGCTGTCACTTTGCTGCCTGTCCTGAACCCAATGTTCCCATCACCTGGAGTTTTGCAGCACAACATGTTCCCTCTCTGAGCTCTTCCTCCTCTAATCCTTTGGTGGTGCCTCTTTGCAGGAGCTGTACAGCCAGTTCAAAGCCAAGGAGGAGGTCTACAGCCAGCTGCTGGCCAAGGGGCGGCTGATGCTGCTCAACCGCGACGACTCTGGCTCCAGCTCGAAGACGGAGCAGAGCGTGGCACTGCTGGAGCAGAAATGGTGTCTGGTCAGCACCAAGATGGAGGAGAGAAAGGTAACACTGGGGGAGAGATGTGTCCACCCTTGCCCCGTGGTCTGACAGCAGCTGCACCCTGTTTTGCCTCTCTGCTTTCCTGCGCAGGGCTGGGGGGTGTTTTTTAAAACAGCCTCTCTCTTGCTGTTGTGCAGGTTGAGTTTGTCTTTCAGGTGGTGCTGGGTGTCAAGCTGTGGGGCTGTTAGTGGGGTTTTTTTTCCTAGATTGTCATCAGAATTGCTTAAATCACGCAGAAAATGAGAGTAAAATTGTGTTCTGGGTTAATTTAGCGGGGTGGGAAGAAGCCTCCCGCAGCTCTCAAAGGCAGGCTTTGTTGGTCAAGCCAAATCCTCCTCCGAGCTGACTGCATCCTCAGCTTTTGGCCGGGGATGAGATAAAACAAGGGCCGCGGTGGCCTCGGCCCAGAATAAATGTGCAGCGCTGCAGCTGTCGCCATCGAAATATCATCCACCCCATTCACGGGGCCGCTCTCCCCACGGCCATCCCTTTCCCAGGAAACCAAGGGTGACGCAGCTGCTCGTGTGCCGATGAAGGTCTCCCCTTTCAGGGACCATTCTTGTTTCGAAAGACAAGCGGTGGCTTTCACCGAAACCCCCTCCCCTTGGTAAACAAGTCGCGTTCCCGGGCCGAGGAGATGAAGTTCCTGTTGGAGGGACGGTTGGGCAGGGACACAAAGGCCACCTCTGTCTGTGAAGCTGTGGATTGGAGCTCTCACCCTCTGTGTTGTGTTTTTCCTCTCCCTTTCTCCTTTCCTGCTGCCACAGGCGAAGCTGGAGGAGGCGCTGGCCCTGGCCACCGATTTCCAGAACTCCCTCCAGGACTTCATCAACTGGCTGACACTGGCTGAGCAGAGCCTGAACATTGCACCCCCGGCCAGCCTCATCCTCGCCGCGGTGCTGGCCCAGATCGATGAGCACAAGGTACCCACCCCACGGGCACCCAGTGGCTCCATTCTCAGGATGGAGGGAGCGAGGGTGGCACCTCCTCTCCCCTGCACCCACGGGCTGGTCGTGGCCACGTCCAGCTCCCCTTACAGATGGGCCACCTTTGCTGATTGCAGGTGTTTGCCAACGAGGTGAACGCGCACCGGGACCGCATCATCGAGCTGGATCAGACCGGGAACCAGCTGAAGTTCCTCAGCCAAAAGCAGGACGTGGTTTTGATCAAGAACCTGCTGGTGAGCGTCCAGTCCCGCTGGGAGAAGGTCGTCCAGCGCTCGGTGGAGCGAGGAAGGGCCCTTGACGATGCCAGGAAGCGAGCCAAGCAGGTGAGAGACGTGAGAAGGGTGTGGCAGACCTCAAGGAATGCCCAGTCTTGGAGGGCAGGAGGTCCCAGGACCAGGAAGGAACTGGGGACACCACCAGTGTGGAGTTTCAGACTTGCTCCTGTTGCTTTGCAGTTCCACGAAGCCTGGAAGAAGCTGATTGATTGGCTGGAGGATGCAGAGAATCACCTGGACTCAGAGCTGGAGATTTCCAATGATCCTGACAAAATCAAGCTCCAGCTCTCCAAACACAAGGTAAGGCTTTGCCAAAGCCAGACTGGTGCTGGATGTGGGGTGGAAGAAGGGAGGGGAAGCAGGGCAGTATCTCCTCTGCCATCAGGACAAGGGAAAAGCCTTCTGCTGCCGTGGAAAACATTCATCTGGGAATCTTCAGAGCCAAGGCCGGCTTTTCTGAAGCAGTTTTGTTTTCTCTCCATTTCCCAGGAATTCCAGAAGACTCTGGGTGGAAAGCAGCCTGTCTATGACACCACCATCAGAACAGGCAGAGCCCTCAAGGAAAAAGCCTTGCTTCCAGATGACACTCAAAAGCTGGACAATTTACTGGGAGAGGTCCGGGATAAGTGGGACACAGTGTGTGGAAAATCTGTGGAAAGGTAAATCCAGCCCCAACACTGTACCAACAGTGCTCATGTGCCAGGACTCTGTTACCAAAAGGATTTCATGGGGTGGTTGGAGGTCACTGGGACATGACAAAAGGAGTTGAGTTTTTTCATGGGACTTCACATGGATGTTTGTTTTCCAGGCAGCACAAGCTGGAAGAAGCCCTACTGTTCTCTGGGCAGTTCATGGATGCACTGCAGGCCTTGGTGGACTGGCTCTACAAGGTGGAACCCCAGTTAGCTGAAGACCAGCCTGTCCATGGGGACCTGGATCTGGTCATGAACCTCATGGATGCTCACAAGGTGAGAGCACCTTTTCCAGCTCTTCTCTGGGACTTGAGTGGGGCTTGTCTTCCCCAAGAGCCAAAGAACAGAGACAGAGTTGGTGCCTTCCTGCAGAGCTGCGTGTTTTGCTTCCTGCAGTGGATAAGGGGGGGGAAAAACAGTGAAAAAGTGGGAAGGAACTTTCACATCACTGGGAAGGTGACAGGAGCTAACCCTACTTGGCTTTTGTCCTCCCTCCGTCCCTCCAGGTCTTCCAGAAGGAGCTGGGGAAGCGCACGGGGACAGTCCAGGTGCTCAAACGCTCCGGCCGGGAGCTCATCGAGAACAGCCGGGACGACACGACCTGGGTGAAGGTGCAGCTGCAGGAGCTGAGCAACCGGTGGGACACAGTGTGCAAGCTGTCAGTGTCCAAACAAACCCGCCTGGAGCAGGCCTTGAAGCAGGTGAGGAGAAAACCACAGGACGAAATGGTCTTGGAGAGCTTTGCTGGGCTCCAGGTTTGTGCCGGGAGCTCAAGGCAAAGCTCAGGGAAGAGGTTTTGTCCTGGCCAGGCAGGACACCCTCAGCCCTGCAGCAGTTGCCAGGGAGAGCTGCGAAGCAGTGGGTTGGTGTCAGTGATTTACTGATTGTTTTCCAAAAAAAAAAGAGCTGATAAGGGCTGGTTTGAAAAGGGAGGATAGGAAGATCTCATCGATGTGCACAGCAGGGATAGAGCAGTGATGAGAGACAGGCCAGGCTGGTGTTTGCCAGTGTTTAGTGCAAGGGAGAGACCTCGACTGAATCTAAAAAAAAAACAACCTCAAAGGTCAAAGGCTCTTAAGCAGCTTTTACATCAAGTAGGCAATTTACAGAATAAACTACTCAGGTGCCAGACTGCTCAGGGTACGGGCAGTTGTGCTGTTTTTAAAAACATTTAGTCCTTCAGTGCAACTGATGCTGAGGGGAGGGAGGTGCCTGGTTGCTGCAGGACCTGGCTGCTGGTGCTACACAAACCCAGGCCACAAACTGGGCTTTTTTTTCCCCTTTTTTTATATTTTTCATGTCCCTTTCAGCCCGTTGTCCCCCCAGCTGTCAGCAGTGAATCCAGCAGCCTGTTTTGGGAGGTGGAAGGCTGACGCCTGTGCTTTTGTCTCTGCAGGCAGAGGAGTTCAGGACAGCTGTGCACATGCTGCTGGAGTGGCTCTCGGAGGCAGAACAGTCCCTGCGTTTTCGGGGAGCACTGCCTGATGATGCTGAGGCACTGCAGTCCCTCATTGATGCCCACAAGGTAAGAGGGAGCTCCAAAATGCAACCTGAGCAAAATTTATGGGGGGGAGGGGATACTGCAAAATTAATTTGGGCCTTTCAGGAGTTCATGAAGAAAGTGGAGGAGAAGAGGGTGGACGTGAACGCGGCGGTGGGAATGGGGGAGGTCATCCTGGGCGCCTGCCACCCCGACTGCATCACCACCATCAAGCACTGGATCACCATCATCCGAGCCAGGTTTGAGGAGGTGAGTCCCTCAGGATTTGTTCCAGGCTGGTGGTTGCAGGGATGGCCACGGGGTGGTGGGTCCTGCCTCAGGTTTCCCACGCTGGGCTGACGCTCATCCTGTGTTTCCAACAGGTTCTCACGTGGGCAAAGCAGCACCAGCAGAGACTGGAGTCTGCTCTTTCTGAGCTGGTGGCGAATGCAGAGCTTCTGGAAGAGCTCCTGGCTTGGATCCAGTGGGCTGAGACAACCCTGATCCAACGGGACCAGGAGCCCATGCCACAGAATATTGATCAGGTCAAAGGCCTCATCTCTGAGCACCAGGTGAGCCCAGTGCTGCTGAGCATGGTGGGCACTCAGGAGAGGGGCAGAGGGTGGGATGCTTTCATGGAGGAGGCATTGACTTCTCTTGGAAGTCCCTATTAAAGCAGCATGGGACCCAACCGGAGCAGAGCCAGCCCAGGGATGAACTCCAACCCTTGCAAATCCAAGCCAGCACTGAGCAGTAGCTCAACCACAAGCTGCCATCGCTGGTGCTTGATGCTCACCTCTCCTGCATGGGCCTGGCACGTCCCAGTCAGGGTCTGCAAAACAAAAAACCTCAAAATCACGAAGGTTTTCTTGTCCTTTCTGTGTTTGGACAGTCCTTTATGGAGGAGATGACACGGAAGCAGCCGGACGTGGACCGGGTGACAAAGACATACAAGAGAAAAGCTACTGAGCCTCCCCATGGGCCCTTCATCGACAAGTCCCGCAGCAACAGTAAGTCTGCTTTGGGTGGAATGTTCTAGCATGGCAGGAAATGAAATACATAGGAAGCTAATTAACTTTGATTATCAATTAGCAAGGCATCCTGCGCTAGCAGCCACCAGGAAGGCAGCTGAGACTTGTCAGGAGGGGAAAATCCAGGTGGCACTTCCCAAAACGCCCGTGCTGGGTGTGCTGTTCCTGGGGGTGCTTGGGCTGGAGCTGCTCTTCTTTCTCTCTTGCTTTGGGATGAGGTTTTGGGGTGGGTTTTTTATGTTGTTTCTTGAAGCCAGAGTCCAGTGTGAGTTCCTGACTGCCAGAGGGCTGTGGGTGTAGAGCTGTCACTGTGTCCTCCTACCTGGGGACACTGCATCCCTTGGGATACAAGCCAGCAAGGCCGTGGGAGCTTTTCTCTTCTGAAAAATGAAACAGATTTCATTGCTGCTCTTCCCTGGACAGCTCAGACTTGCTTGTACCCATCAACACCGCCTCAAACAATTAGTTTTTCTCCCTTTTTCCAGGAAAATCCTTGGGTCAGGCCGCCCCCCCCAGCATGCCCATTATCTCCCAGTCGGAAACAAAGAACCCCCGGATAAATCAGCTCTCAGCACGTTGGCAGCAGGTCTGGCTGCTGGCCCTGGAGCGGCAGCGGAAGCTCAACGACGCCCTGGACAGACTGGAGGAGGTAACAGCCCCTGGCTGCTCTGGGAAGGAGGGGAACTGGGAGTTCATCCCCAAAAACATGCATTTTAAATTACTGCTGCCCCCAGCTCTTGCAGACAGTTCCTGCTGCCTTTCCAAAAACCAAATGTTCTTAAAATATTAAGGCTAAAACCCCTTCGGTGATTAATTAATTAACTGCACATTAACCAACTTTGTGCCCCTGTAGTTGGTATCTGTAGAGCTAATGACAGCCAGGCCCTGCTTTCCTCCTAGTAATTAGTTTAACAATTACTGTCTCTATCTTTTCCAAACATCTAATGTCATTTTTGTTTTTATTTACGCTTAACAAAGCAGCTATGCCCAGAAGTGAGTGGTTTTTTTTGTTTTCTGTTGCTTTTGCTGTAGGTCAGTTCAGTTTATACGTATTCATGTTTTTTCTTTGTTGCTTTTAACCCCAAGAATGTTTAGAGAGAGAAAAAAAAAAAAAACAAACCCCTACTAAAAATTGTTGTGTTACCTTGGTGTGAGCTGCTTGAGCTGGTGTGGTTGTGGGGGTCCTTTTGGGGGATAAGAAGGGTGTTAGTTTAAATTGGAGGGTCTGAGGCTGGGCCAGGGTTTGTAGAGCTGAGTTGTGCCTCAGCTGCTGTGCAAGACGAGCAAGAAATCCTTTCTTGGCTGCTCAGAGGGAAAGGGAGAGGGGAGATTCATGCCCAGAATTATGCTGGCAGTGGGAATTCAGTCCTGGTGAGTCCATAGGGTGAGGAAACATGCCCAAAAGCCTGAGCAGACGGGGTATGGGGGTGTGTATGTGTGTGTGTCTGTGTGCAAGTAGCTGATCTCCTGCTGTGTGTCCGTACGGCAGCGCGGGGGATGCTGCATCCCATGTCAGTGATCCACGTGCTGGCTGTCGGCTACGCTGTGTGTCCTGTTCTGGAAAGTCACTCTGGGGCAACCCCCTCGTTAATCAGGGTCATTTGGATAAATCCAGACCAACCTTCCCCGGGAGGGCGGGCAGGGAGCGTTGGCGCCGGGCGCTCGGGCTCAGCCAAGGCCGATGTTTTGGGGCGCGGTAGAGCCGGGGGTGCTGCTCCGTTGGGATTTCTCCCACCGACTCTTCCCGACTTTGCCTTCCAGTTGAAGGAGTTTGCGAACTTCGACTTCGACGTCTGGCGGAAGAAATACATGCGCTGGATGAACCACAAGAAATCCCGTGTCATGGACTTCTTCCGGCGCATCGACAAAGACCAGGACGGGAAGATCACCCGGCAGGAGTTCATCGACGGCATCCTGGCTTCCAGTAAGCCCGCGGGACGAGCTTGGAAAACAACCACCTTGGTGCCCCCACAGCCCTGCCTCTGATGAATGAGGTCCCTGCATCCTCATTCCTTTCTCCTTCCAGAATTCCCCACCACGAAGCTGGAGATGACGGCGGTGGCCGACATCTTTGACCGCGACGGCGACGGCTACATCGACTACTACGAGTTTGTGGCTGCTCTCCACCCCAACAAGGACGCCTATCGCCCCACCACTGATGCTGACAAGATAGAGGATGAGGTAGAGCAACAAAAAAAGGGGTGCTCGGGGTTGTTGGGGTGGTTCAGGCTGCGGGTTGGCAGTGGGGGAAGGAAAAAACCAGGTAAAAAAAGGGATTGTGGTGATGCTGAGCCAAAATAAGTGGTTGGAATTAATGGTACCTACCATGTTTTTGAAGGAAAGGCTGCGTAGGGCTGTGTTTTATCCAAGAAGTGACTTGTACTGGGATAGGCTCCCAAAATCCTGGTTCCTTACCTCTCTTGTTGGTGATGGCAGGTCACCAGGCAAGTGGCCCAGTGCAAGTGTGCCAAGAGATTCCAAGTGGAGCAGATCGGCGAGAACAAATACCGGGTAAGGCAGAGGGGGATCAAATGCTGCCCCAGTGGCACCAAATCCTGCTCCCCCTTCCCACCCGGGGAGGGGGGATCACTGAGGGGGTGCCCAGCCTGGCGTGGGAGGATCTGGGGGGGAGACGGAGACCTCGTGCCCTGGCACGGCAGCTCCCGGCAGAGGTGGCTGGGTCGTGTTTTCCCGGCTCCATCCTTGGCCCCAGGGCGTTCCCTGAACTGGGAGAACATAAAAGTGTCCCTGTTCTGGGGCAGCCAGCCCGGGGGCCCCCGTGAAACGCCGCATTCACTCCTCCGGAGCCGCCCTTGAAGTTTTCCTCATGGATGAGTGTACCTTACGCCTGTGTTTTTCTTAGCTCGCTCCCGAAGAAGGGAGAATAATTTCCTTACAGAATCTCTTTGTAACGAGCTGCTGTTTATGTTTCAAACCCTTCGCCGAGGTGAAGTGGTGAAACGAGCCGGTGGCAGAGCTCCCACTTCCCTGCCCACTGGTTTCAGGGCTGATGCTCCGGCCTGGAGTCGCTGATCCACAGCATTCCCCCCTCTGGCTGCACCAGCCCCAGCCTCCCAGAGCCTCTCCCTCCCCCCAAATAGCCCAACCCCCCCCCCCCCCAGATTTCTAACTCCTGCAGTTAACAGTTTTCATGATTATTGCACTGTTAATCCCATAAATGTTTTTCTTGTTTTTCTTTCCCCTCCTCTTCCTCTGGACTTTCCTCCCCGCTCCCCATTCCCTCTCCCTACAACTCCTCCCCCTCCATAGTTCTTCCTCGGCAATCAGGTACAGTCTGCCTTGTGTTGCTGTCTCTCACCTCTGGAATTTTTTAACCAATGTAGTTGTGTGTCAGTGATGCTGCTCTGTCCTGTGGTGCTGTGGGAGGACATGATCTGGGAGCGCTGCTGAGCAGAGCCTGGTACAGAGGAGTGCCACCCAAAAAAAAAAAAAAAAAAAAGAAAAAGATGGCATTAGGCAGAAAAAAGGGAAAAAAATGGAAAAAGCAGGATTTGACAAAAATGGAGAGATTTTTCTCTCTGGACTCCTTCCTTGGATAGACTGGGGATGTTGATGGTAACCAGTGGTGAATCAGGGCACCCTGTAGTGGGAGCACTGGGATACAGATGGATTTGTGCTCCTGTGGGGAATCCCAGGGGTACAACTACCTGCACGAGGGCTGTACCAGGCTCTGGGTGGGTTTGGATCGCAATCACCATGGAATGAGAGCGCTGAGTCCACCCCTTTAATCCCATAGGTAACAGTAACTAAACCCTCATTCCTGCTACACCCACTGAGTAACTCCTCACTGGAGGAAGGCTCCCAAAACCTGCATGTATCCCAATATTGTTGTGACCCGGGATGAGCAGTGCAGCCCCTCTGAGTGCTGGCTGGTTTGGGGCACAGAGCCATTCTGATGTCCCCACTGCCCCTGCCCAAATAAAAAAACCTGTTTTTCATGTGGAATGACAGTGCCCACCCAAAAAGATGCCCAAACCAAAACAAACTGGGATGTTGGAAGTGGATGACTCTGAGAACTCTGGCTTTAATTTAGGCAGTGATTATAGAAGCATTTTCAACAAGAGATGAAAAATAATGTAAATGTGGCAGCAGAAATGAGAATTGACTCATCACTGGGTTTGGCTTTTGAAGGACACCTCATGTAGAGCCTGGAGAGAGGGAAGGAGCTCCCCTGCCCTCCTCCCTGCCCACGGGCACCAGGGCAGCTCTTTAACCACCACACTCAGACAAGATTTGGTAGGACTCCCAGGCAGGGAGACCCCCCAGTGGTCCAGGATCCCATATCCCTGTGAGTCAGAGATGCTGTCACCTCCTGCCCCTCTTGCCTGCCATGATCCATCCCAGTCACTTTGCACTCTCTGCATTGAATCTTTTTGTGTGTGTGTGTATCCACCCACAAAAAGTGTTCCTGTTTGGGTTTTTTCCCATTTTTTTTTTTTTAATCATTCTGAAGAGAGTCTTGCTTCCAAAGGCTGGATCTCCTGTCTTCTCATCCCAGCAGGTGCTCTGTAGGCCTGGATGCAGAGCTACCACAACCAAGCCGGGCTCTCAGTGTCCCTTCCCCCAGCAGACATCCAGGAGCCTGAGCTTGGCCTTCCAGGAGATTTAGGGAGACTGCCAAAACAGACACATGCTTCAGATTCAGGGTGCACTTGTTTTGATGCCGCAGGTGTTTCAGATCACTAATGAACATCGCAATCACTAATCAACATTCCTGCCTGGATTCCCATCACTCTGCACTCACCGAAACATCCTCACTGGGCGATTGCTGTGGCGGGGGCTTTGTGGCTGGTGGGGTCAAGTCTGAGACTCAGGGAAATTCCTGGATTTCAGACTTGATGATGATTAGAGGTGTTCTGCTCAGCAGTGACGCAGCTGAATCAGCCGGCTCTTTCCCACGTGGGCTGCACCAGGAGGGTCATGGCATTGTCAGCCTCTATTTCCTTCACAGTAAAAGGGCAAAAAAACTACAACTCTGTCTGAGAAAACCCATCCAAACCCCAAATTCTAAAATTCCATTTGCTGCCCTCGAAAATTCACTTTCCAGCTTTAAAATCAGAGGATTTTTGGTGGTCGCATCATCTTAAAACCAAGGCAGCAGGAAAAACTCCCGTCGGTTGGTACTGCCCTGCACTTACTCCGGAAGAACCTGTCTGGAGAAGCGTTAAAAACATTAAACAGATGGGTAAAAGCCTTTTGGTGCAGCCTGTTGTGGGAAGGAGCCGGGTGTCCCTCGTTGTTCCCCCTCCTCTGACCTGTTCCTTGGCTCCGCAGTTCGGCGATTCCCAGCAGCTGCGGCTGGTCCGTATCCTGCGGAGCACGGTCATGGTTCGTGTCGGAGGGGGATGGATGGCCCTGGATGAATTTTTAGTGAAGAATGATCCGTGCAGAGGTAAGGCAGTCCCTGGGCTTTATACAACCGGTGTCTTCTCACCCACTTGAGGGGGAGCTTGGAAACTCGTCTGCTGTGGCTGAGTGACCAGAGTGGGGTCTGGGTTATCCGAAGGAGCTGGAGAAAACAGATCCAAAGCAAACCAAGAGCTTAAAATCACAGGGTTTGGTGGTACTGCAGCGTTTAGCCAGGTGTTGTGGGGGGAGAAGAGGGAAGGGTTGTGTTCCTTGGTTCCAAGAGCCCAGTGAGTGGAGCTGCAGCACCGTGCTGGGGGGTCTCAGCTTCCCTTGGAGGTGATCAGTGCACACGTGTGACCCTGTGGGTGATGGAGTAAGCTTTGGAAAGGTGACCTGAAAGATTCCAAAGGTTCAAAGCCAGGAGATGGTAAAATTCCTGTCTGAGGCACACTGGGGAGAAGATGCTCCAGCTGGGGATCTGTGAACCTGTAGTACAGCTGCACTGGGCTGTGGCCATGGGACACTGAGAATCCAGGCTCATCCTAGGCACTAAGGAAACATTTCTCCTGTGACTTTGAACTTCTCTCTGATGCGTTGCTAATACAAATTTTCTCAGTTCATTTGTTGTGTTGAAAGCAGCAGCATAAGGAACTAATTTGGAAACCCTGAGCTGGGCAGGACCATGTACCTTAAATATCTGTTTTGATGGTGCTGGGTATTCTTCCAGTGCCTTGAAATGAACTTTCTTCCCTTATTTTTTCCCTTGAGGGTGAAAACATGGCCCTTCTTCTTTTTTGAGTTGCCACAAGCCAGATTTGGGTTGTAAAAGGGGCTGCATTTAAGATGACATTGTCCATGGAGCTGTTCAGAGACTGGGTTGGATTTGGGGGGTGGATTTTGAGCACTGTGTCCTGCTGTATGTGTGTCAATAAGCATCACCTTGCATAAATGTGTCCCAGGTGAAGCAAAAAAGGTGTTTCAGTTCAGCATTAATGCAGGAAAATTAAAGTGTAAGAAGCTCGTGGATTACCTGAGCTTAGGGAAGAGACAGCAGCAGATTAGAAGGGAAGAACCACCTCAGTGATGGGTTTTTAGGGATGAGTGGTGTTTGTTGGAGCTGGTTTGGTGGGACATGTTTGGAGGGGACAGTTGGGGTAACGCAGACCAGTCACATACCGTGGGCATGGAGAACTGGGGCCACCTCCTTTCCAAAACCTTGAAGGTATGAAGGTGGTCAGAGCTGTCCGGTCTGGACGCGATGCCGAGAGCCACGACCAGGGCACAGAGAAGGATCAGCAAGGGGCTGGCCAGGAATGGAGCACATCAGGCTGCGTGTTTCGGAGAGCTTAGGCCTGTGCTCCATATGTCCCTGTCTCACTGGGGTCTCTTGAGATGTTAATTGCTTCGGATATGTCTTCTTCAAGCTGCTGCATTCCGTGCCCCGGCTGTCCGACGGCTGTTGCTGAAAGCAGCATGATTTACAGCGTGTGCCTTGGGGAACCTTCAGGGTTTTCCTGCTCCTCCGGCGTCCCTCGCTCATGCTTTGCAGCAGATGCTTTGCAGCGCTGACATCGAGGTTGTTTCTGTCCCTTGGTTATCTCAGCGTGGTGCTTCCCTCCTGCAGTTGCTTTCTTGGCTTTCTGGTCCGTAATCCGTCGGCTCTAGAATTCCTCCCGTGTCCCGTAAGGATCAGTGCATGCCCTCGCTCTCTGTTTGAACACTGTGAGCATGAAACACGTTGGCACATGTCAGCTGGCTCAGGAGCTGAAGCCCACAGACCTTCTCCCTGCTTGGTTGCCCCTTGCTTGTGGAAGGGAGACCCTCCAGCTCTTTGAGGTGTTTAGACAAAATTTTAGAGTTAGTATTTAATGCTGGTGGTCACTTTTCTCTCATCTCCCCCCAAAAATGCGTGGAGAGCTGCCCAGAGCTGCGAGAGAGCAGAATCTCTCTCAGAATCTCAAGAATCTCAACCCTTCAAAGCTGCTTTTACTGTTTTTAAGTCACATTAGAGATGACATTGGCTGCTGTTGTAACATGGTGAGTTTAAATGCTTTTCCACAAGAGAACAATAGAGCATCCAGTATGAATCCCTGACCCTAAGGCAGCTCTTAATCGTCCAGTTTCTCAAAGAGCTGATCTGTGGCAGGAGGAGGTTGAGGCAGAGCAAGAGAGCCAGGATGGTCTCACTGCCGTCCGCCTGCTCTCAGAGATGGGCTCGGGGAGACGTGCAAGGACACTGCTCCCAGCCCTGGAGCCTCCTGAGCCCTGGTGACAGCACTGGGTTCCTCCAAACCTCAGGTCTCCCCTCTTTTGTCCCCTTCCAGCACGAGGACGGACCAACCTTGAACTCCGGGAGAAATTCATCCTGCCGGAAGGAGCCTCCCAGGGAATGACCCCGTTCCGGTCGCGAGGCCGAAGGTCCAAGCCATCCTCCCGAGCAGCCTCCCCGACACGATCCAGTTCCAGTGCCAGCCAGAGCAACCACAGCTGCGCCTCCATGCCATCCTCCCCTGCCACTCCAGCCAGTGGAGCCAAGGTGGGGTTCACGTGTAGACCCTTCCCTTCCCTTTCCTTTAGAAACCAGTGGTCTCCAAAACCCGTCCCAGCGAGACGAGGAGCTGCAGGAGGTGTATGGAGGAGGAGGAAGGTTGGGGCTTTGGGGGCTTGATGGTACTGTGGTCTCTATAAAGTGTTCACGGTGTCTGCAGGAGGAACCCTGCTGTCCATGCGGGATTGGAGGGGTGGGATGGGGCAGGGCAGGTTTCCAGCCCAAACTGGACGCCCATGGCTCCTCAGGAGGGTTCCCAGTGCTCACCGTGCAGCCGAAGGCTCCTGTTCCTCATGGCAGAGCTGTGATGTCAGGAAGAATCCATCAACCATCATCTCTCCTCCCCCACCACATCACTCACCCCTGCATGGTTTATTTCATCACCTTTCGGGTTTTTTCCCTTCATTTTAATTTATATATTTCCTGTTTGGTTCTCGTTCCATTTTAGTGCCGTTTCCCCCCCTGCCCCGTTCCAGATACTTTTCCATTTCCCTTTTTTTTTTTTTTTTTTTTTTTTTACCACTCATTCCACCTCTCCCCCCCTTCCTTGGATTTTCCATTTCACAGACTCCACATCACTTCTCTCGATGTTATGACAAACCCTGGTTGATAAACAGTAAAGCGAGCACCCCCCTGAGGGGATTCGATTATTCCGACTTCCAGCTCCCGAGCGCCGAGGTAGAGTATGGTCTGGCAGCCCCGAGGACCTGCTGACAGGCCAAAGTGCCACTGGCACGGAGTCATCCCACTCCCCTGCCTGTTTTAACGCTTTCCTTGTGGTAGAGCAGCGCTTGTAGCACCGCTAACGCTCCGACTGTTGGCGTTTTTCATGGGTTTCCAACTCGGGATTAAATAAAACATCGACTTCAGAATAAAGCACAGCGCTTTCAATTCGCCTTTAACTGCCTCCAGACCGTGAGAGCGGTGTTAATTCTCTCTGTGCTTTAAAAAATACATTAATTTTCCAAGCTTTAATAGCTTTTGCATTGGGAAAGGGGCCGTGTTTGGCTTCCCAAAATTCAAATCCAGCAGCCGAGTTGAGACTTGAAAATCAGCTACAGCGCATGCACTGTAACTACACCGCCTCAGTTTTATGGAGCGCTTGTGTTTATCACCATGTTGAAGCACGTCGGGTGTGTCCAGCCCTGTCACCGCCTTGATGCTCCCAGGAGGATGAATTTGGCCTGAGATTTTGATTTCCCTAAAGTTTTCAGCCTCCTCGTGGACTTCCTTGCCCTTTGTGAATGGGTGATGAGAGGCACCGGGTAGATCTCGGTGGTTCACTGCGCTGGTGAGGTAACTTGTGTCTTGCTCAGTGATGCTTCCATGTGGAAAAGGGGTTAATTTAATTCGTCAGAAGGTCAGGAGCGCTTTCCCAATTGCCCTAAATTTATGCTTGCTGCTTATTATAAAATAGGATCAAGGATGAGAATCGAAATCTCTGATGATGACAATGGTACCTCAGCAATCGCGCGTTAATGGATTTTAATTCCCTCAGCTGCCCCTCTCCCCTCTGCAGCTCCAGTTTCATCACATTCCAATGTTCCTGAGTTTCCAAAAAATCACGGGATGGAGAGAAACCCCTCCATCTGTTGCTTTAAAGTTCCTTGGGAAATGCCCTCTGGGATCTGTGTCCATCTGTGCAGGGATGCAGAGGAGCTGGAGCCATCCCTGCATCCCTGTGCTCCCCAAAGCCTCCAGGAGTGGGGGACACCACAGGCAGTCACTTTCCTGCAGGACTGCCCCAAACCCAGAGCTTTGGGTGGTGAATAGAAACTGGAGCTGCCTTTTCCAGCTGGATCCAGGTGCCCTCACCCTGCTGGCACCTTCCCTGTCGCTTCCTCCCGCAGCGGCGGGAGCAGAGTTGCCTGTTGTGCTGCTTCACCCCACATCAGCTGCACTTGCAACATCTTAAAGGTCGGGAAAAGCGCCGTTTCAGGATGTGACCAGAGCTGATTTGATGTGTTTTGTGTCTCTGTCCATCACTCTTCCAGTTTGGCTGCCCTTTGGTGCTGGGAGCATGGACACCAGCTGGGTGTCCCTCCACCTCTCCCAGTCAGGCTGTGCTGATGCTCCCACAACGGGATGCAGTTCTCAAGATCCCATGTTGTACTTGACCTTCCAAAACCCTCCTGAGCTACCTAGATGCTAAAATCCCTATTTTTGCAATATTTCACCTTCCCTTTGTGGAGGTTTTGAGCCCAGCTGATGCTGTCTCCTCTGGATGTATAACAGCTTTGCTTTGATTTTTTTTACCTGTGCATCAGCCTGCAGAGCACAAACTGCCATTACCCTCCAAATTCTCAGGATCTAGGCTTTTTCCTTTTTAATCATCCACTGCTGAAACAGCAGCTTGTGTCCTCCTTGACCATTAAGATGGGTGTTCCTTAAATGCCAAAATGTTTTTGCCAAGGATCTGATCTTGGATGTCATCTTGGCCCGTCACGATCCAGGTGACAGCTAAAGGATGCCCTGTGTGTGCTTCCTCCCAAGGTGACCCCTGCAGCAGGCAGCAAACTGAAGCGACCCACCTTCCACTCCAGCCGAACCTCCCTGGCTGGGGACACCAGTAACAGCTCCTCACCAGTCTCTACAGGTGCCAAAACCAGTCGGGCAGGTAAGTCTGGTGAAAAGATGGAAAAACTCCCTCCGACGCCGTTGCTGCTTAAATTGGTGGGGAAAATATGGAATGTTTTGTGGTGGGCAGTGGGGTGGGAGGCTGATGCCCACTGCTGCGTCCCTGCCTGGGGGAGGAGATGCTGGCAGAGTTCTGCAGTCCAAGGAGTTGCTCCTGCTCCGTTAAAAGCTTGGGAAGGGATGGGTTCTGACGCTGAGCCCCCTCTCTCAGGGGTGCTGGCGGGTGTCAAAAGCAGCCACAGCGGGGCTGGGGATTTGGGTGCCGGTCGGTTCGGGGATGGGGAGGAACCCGACTCCTCCTGCTCACAGCTCACTGGGCTCCCCTTGCAGATCCTAAAAAAACAGCCAGTCGTCCCACGAGCCGGGCTGGGAGCCGCACGGGGAGCCGGGCCAGCAGCCGGCGGGGGAGCGACGCCTCCGACTTCGACCTGCTGGAAACGCAGTCGGCGTGCTCGGACACCTCGGAGAGCAGCGTGGCCGGCGGGCAGGGCAGCTCCCGCCGGGGCATGGCCAAACCCTCCAAAATCCCAACCATGTCCAAGAAAACGACCACTGCCACCCCAAAAACTCCAGGCCCTAAAAGATAATACTGTACCCGTACCCTCCTGAGAGGAAAAACCCAACCTGTGTCCAGTTTTTAACCCTGCTCCGTACATTGGATGTATATTTATCTAAATGGGAGAAACTATATTGTTAAAAGTGTAAAAGAAAGTTGTGTTATGAAGCTGCCTTATTTGTTTTTTTTTTTTCTGTTTTTTGTAAGTTACTATTTTCATGTGAATATTTATGTAGATAAAATTTGCCTCTCGGTGACCCCTATTCAGAGAGGGGCCTGGAAAAATGAAACATGGAAGAGAAAGAAAAACAAAACAAAACAAAAAAAAAACCAAGAAAAAGATTTAAAAAAAAAAAAGGAAGCAAAAAAAAAAAAAGGTCAAGATGTGAAAGTGTAAAGAAAAACTAAAATATAAATAGGATTTCTGCGCGGTGCAGGGTGTGAACCTGCTTTATCTTTTAGGATTGTTTCCTAAATGTCTTTATAAACTTGCTGTCTCAGCAAGGTAAATTATATTTAAAAGCAAAGACCTGAATCCTGCAGTGTTCAAGGAACTCTCTTTTTGTAAATCACAGATACCTCAACCAGAGAGACATGAGGTGAGGGGACTTGGGGCTTATGTTTCCATTTTTTTTTAAGCTATGTGGTTTTACCTGAAGAAAGCGGAGTTTGACTTAATAAAATTTGCACACACTACAGCAAAGGTCGTGACAATTCTGTCTCGAAAATACTGTCCCGACAGCTTTGTTTTTAAAGAACAAACTGATGGGGAGGGGTTTGGGGAAGGGTCTGAGGAGGGGGGTTCACGCCGAAGCCGGCTGGAGGAGAGCACGTGGGTACAACTGCAGGTCTGGATCACTCGGATACATCCCTTCTTAGCGGTGGTGGGTCTCCAAATTCAAGGATTCTTCTGGATTGATGGCTTAAAAGAGCCCGACGCACGGCGTTCCTTACACAATCGCTATTTATCTGCATCTCTTTGTTTCCTATTTATTATTTAACTGGTCATTCCACTTCCAACCAGGCTGAGGTTGATGTGAACTCTGCTCCTAGGAGAAATCTGGACTTACACGCACAGTTGCTTGTCCTTGAAATGAGTCTCACCAGCACACTCGCTGCAAGTCCTGTCTCGCTTTTGTACGCTACTTTTTCTTTGTAATAAAATCAAACTGACCAAGTGACCAGGAGATGGGCCGGGGGCCAGGGCTCTCCACAGCTCCTGTATTTATTAAATATTGTTCCTCTCCGGCCCTGACCGTGTTGCTGTGTGATTCTCTCAATTTGGTTTAAAATTGAGGCAAAACTGAAGCTCTACCAATGAATTGTTTAAAAACCAGACACATTTTTGTATTAAACTTGCTTGCGGTAATAAACAATCTTGCCTCCTACTTTATTCCCCAGTGTTAGCTCTGTGAGGGTTGACAGCTGGAGCTGGTTATCCCATGCCGGTGAATTTGGGTGTCAACAGGGGTGGGTGCCCTTGGGTTTGGTGATTTATGAGGGTGAGCATCCCCAGAAGTGGCTGCCCACGGGGTGAGCAACTCTAGGGTTGGATGTCTGTGGATTTGGGTGTTCGTGAGGGTGGGTGCCCATGGCTTTGGGTGCCCACAGGGACAGTCATCCCCAGGGATAGGTTCCCATGGCTTTGGGTGCCCACAGGGATAGTCATCCCTGGGGGTAGTTCCCATGGATTTGAGTGCCCATGGTTTTGGGTGCCCACAGGGATGGTCATCCTTAGGGATGGGTTCCCATGGCTTTGGGTGCCCATGGGGATGGTCATCCCTAGGGATGGGTTCCCATGGCTTTGGGTGCCCACAGGGATAGTCATCCCTGGGGGTAGGTTCCCATGGCTTTGGGTGCCCATGGCTTTGGGTGCCCACGAGGACAGGCATCCCCAGGGATGGGTTCCCATGGATTTTGATGTCAATGTTTTTGGGTGCCCGCGAGGCTGAGCACCCCCAGGGGCGGCTGCACACGGGTTCCCCATCCCCGGGGCCGCCGGGCGGGGAGGGCCAGGACGTCCCGCAGCCGGGGCCGGGGCGGTGCCGCCGGAGGGACCGTCCCTTTCCCTCGCCCCGCCGGGGCGGGCCGGGGCCGGAGCCGGGGCCGTGCCGGTGCCCGGGGCCGCACCGCACCGGGCGGGCGGGGGGTCCCGGCGGTGCCATGGGGCCGGGGCGCGGGGCGGGCGGGGGGCGGCGGGGGGCCGTGGCGCTGCTGTGGGTGGCGGCCGTGCTGTGCCAGCTGGGCACTGGCAGCGTCCTCCGCCGCCGGCTCCACGCCGCCGGGGTCCCGCAGCGGCGGCTGAGCGGCGGCGAGCGGCGGGACGTGCAGCGGGAGATCCTGGCCGTGCTGGGGCTGCCCGGCCGGCCCCGGCCCCGCGCCCCCGCCCGCGCCCCCGCCGCCGCCGCGCCGCTCTTCATGCTCGACCTGTACCACGCCGTGGCCGGCGAGGAGGAGGAGGAGGACGGGGAGGAAGCGGCCGTGTCGCGGCCGGTGCTCACCGGGCTCAGCACCCAGAGCCCCCCGCCCGGCAGCGTCGTCAGCCACGCGGACACCGTGGTCAGCCTCGTCAACATGGGTGAGCGCCGCGCCGGGGCACCGGGAACACCGGGGCGTGCGGGGGCACCGGGATGCACCGGGGGCACCGGGAACAGTGGGGCGTGCGGGGGCACTGGGATGCACCGGGAACACCGGGACGTGCGGGGGCACTGGGATGCACCAGAGGCACCGGGAACACCGGGGCGTGCAGGGACACCGGGATGCACCGGGGGCACCGGGAACACCGGGATGTGCGGGGGCACCGGGATGTACAGGGGGACACCGGGAACACCGGGACGTGCGGGGGCACCGGGATGCACCGGGGGCACCTGGATGCACCGGGATGCACCGGGGACACCAGGACATGCGGGAGCAGGGCCAGTACGGGGTCACCGGGAGGACCGGGGCTTGTGGACAGCATCTAGGCAGCTTTGGCAGCACCGGGAGGACGGGGGGTACCGGGACGTGCGGGCAGGATCCAGGCGGCTTGGGCACGGGGGACCGGAGCAGAGCAGGGTACACGGGCAGGAGCGGGACAGCGCAGAGCTGGGGAGGTACCGAGGGGGCACCGGGGAGCACGGGGCTTAGCTGACCCCGACCCAAACCCCCGACCCGTAACTGTGGTACGGGCAGCTCTGAGCATCCCTCGGTCCCGGAGTGGTTTCTCAGGGCGCCCTTGTTGAGAAAAGCCTCTTTTTTTCCCGAAGTTAGGCTCAATAACGGTGGAGAGCGGCTGGGAGGGACACGGTGGCTGTGAGCCCTGGAAGGCATAACTCGGCTCTGCTTAAGAACAGGGAGATGGAGAAGGGGAAGGTCCTGCAGTGAGGGTGGGCTGAGGGGGGCTTGTCCACCCTACACTCCCCGTTTCACTGGGCACATGAACTGGTTGGGGAACGAGGCAGGACAGAAGCTCTCATGCCAGCAGCAGGATGGACCAAGTTCCCCACGGTGGGACACTTAATCACGGTTCAAAACAAAATCCTCAAGGTTGCTAATTACTGCTGGAATCCCATCTAACTGGTTACTGGGCTCCAGCATCCATCCAGTTTCCAGGTGGTTGAATGAGCAGCAGCAGAGCTGTTTCCAGCATCAGCAGGGCCACGAGCACTCAGGACACGGTGGGTCCCCTCTGAGAGCAGGCACTGGGTTGGCCTGAACCCTTCAAGATGAGCAGAACAGGCAGCTGGCTGTAGAACTCTTCCCTGCCTCTGTTCTCTATTTGGGATATCCCTGCCCAGGCCAGCTCAGATTTCCATACAATCACTACTCTGATGGGGAGAATCCCTTCCTGGAGACCCGAGGCAGGGAGGAGGTTTGGATGAGGAAGGGCTGTAGAGCTCTTTTGTCTCCCAAATCCCTTCCATCCATTCCTACATCCTCTGTGTAAGGAGGCTCCGTGGGACAGACCCTGCTTGTCAGGCAGTGTTTGGGGGCCCCACAATTGCAGGCACTTAGCACCCAGCTCCCATCTAGAGCTCTGGGGGGAACTGTGGGAGCTCAGCATCCTGAGAAAGTTGAGACTGAGGTAGGCAGACACTGGAGCACCAAATTCCAGCTCCCCTCAGAACTTGGGACAAAATAGGCTTTAAAATGGTTAGGTTTGATGGCAACCAGGGTGGGATGCTCAGAGGGCTGGGGAGATGCCCAGGAGGTGTTGGTGCTGGCAGAGGGTTCCTGTTAGGGGGGGGGGGCTCTTGGAGCAGCTGAGAGAGTTGGGGAACACAGTTCCAGCCTTCAATTTGAATGGCTTTGATTTCTGCGGCTTCGTCAGCCCCTTCATGTTAATTAAATAAGTTTTTGTGGGAGAAGGCTAGCTCTCATTTGCATGCATAATTCGCTGCACAATTATCCTGATGGGACATGCAAATGGAATAAGTCGGTGCTCCATTGGGCACTTGGACCTCTTTGCTCCCAGCCACCCCACGCAGGGCTGTGTGAGCGGGGCCGGAGCGCAGCTCCCAACGGCACACCTTTTTCCTGGGAAGGGGAAATGACAAACCTCCCTGGCGCACCAACACCCACCCTGGGCTGGGTGGGCAGAGTGCCCTGCCTGCTGGGCAGGGGGATGGGGCATCGGGGGCCTCTGGGTGGTGGGTGGCTGCTGGGTTGGGTACCTTTGGTGATGGTGGATCCGCCTGTCCCATCCCGTTTGCTCCTCTCGGTGTGAGGATAAAGCCTGACCTGTGCTATTTCTGAGCACTTCCCGAAGGAGTCAGGTGGGTGGTTGTATTTTTAAGACCGGGATAAGGATGGGCTTTGGGATTTCTCCTCAGCTGTGAGTCATGGATATGGGCAGGGTATAATCATGGAGCAGAGTAGTTGGTAACAGGCTCTCAGTGTGCCCGAGCCCCCCGTAGCACCACAACACACACGTCTTCCCCTTCCCTCCCAGCATCCATGGCTCCTGGCTTATGGAAAGGTGTCCTTGCCCATGGCAAGGGGTGGAACAAGATGACCTTTAAGGTTCCTTCCAACCCAAAGCATTCTGTGGTTTTCTGTGGCTGGACTCCCCCATGGCTGTTTTGGATGAAGCTCTGGGGACATCTTCCTGGCAAACCCAGGGAGCACTGGGGAGGAAGGCAGGACACCTTGGCAGAAACAGCTGCAGCAGCCCGGGCACTGCAAGGAGCCATTAGTGTGGGGTGGGAGATCACAGCAGCCACTTCAATTGAATTTAGGAGTTGAGGTGCTGCTCCACTCTCCACACTGGAAGATCATCACCCGCTGCT
Organism: Chiroxiphia lanceolata; assembly: GCF_009829145.1. Classification (NCBI taxonomy): domain Eukaryota; kingdom Metazoa; phylum Chordata; class Aves; order Passeriformes; family Pipridae; genus Chiroxiphia; species Chiroxiphia lanceolata. Next base: position 4,868,477 of record NC_045660.1, on the reverse strand, counting down.
GGCCACTTACCCTCGCCCCCACACCATTACCACTGAAATCCAGCTGCTGTCAGCAGCTGGGTCAGGATTTTCCCCACTCCCGGCTTCATTTTGCAGCCATTTGAGCCTCCTCCTCTGGGCATCCATCCGAGGGACGCAGGGCAGTGTTTTCTGGCAGCCCATGCCAAGGTGTCAGTGCTCTGTACACACCCTCCATGTGTGTTTTAATGGGGAAAGCCTTGCAAATAAAATCCCTGGGACCCACCCGTGACACAGTGCTCCCAGCTGGCTGAGTGTAGGGCTCAGGGAGCAGGGGGGATACAGCAGTGGCCAAAGGTGTCTCCCAGCCACAAGAAGCCGGACTGGGAGTGTCCAGTTCTGAGCCCCATGTCCTGCAGCTCCCAGTGTTCATCCCAGGAGGATGGAGGAAGCACTCCTGAGGAAAATTGGGAGCCTGGATTCATTTCATAGCACTCGGGATAAATCCTAAATCTCTCCCCACTTCAGAAAACCTTTAGAGCTTATTTTTTCCTGCTCGTAAGCAAAGGACAACATCTTCCCTGCATCTCTTTTAAACCTATTTTGGGATCCTGAGCACTTGATGTGGTTGAATATCCTGGCATTTCCTTTTAATTTAGCATCTGAAATGATCATGGGGACCATCGGGAGCAGCCAGGACCAGTAATTACAACTGATGCGCAGTTTATAGAAACAGGGAAAGTTTACAATGAAAACGTGCAGCTAAGAATAACCTGGGGAGCAGGAGGAAGGGTGGGATCTGGGAAGGGATCAGGAGCTGGGAGACACGGTGAGGCTCAGTCTAGATTGAGCTGGGTATCCCCTGCCAGAGGAACGGCCCCGGGTCCGTTTATAAGTAATTTTTATAGTGGTTTTTGGGGGGTGGTGGGAGCAAATATTCAACTTTGTGATGACCTTCAGCTTTAGGGAAAGACACAGTAGCTCTTTGGGATGAGACAGTAAGCGCCAAAGGAGGGGGCAAGGAGAGCAAAGCACTTGGGCTGGGCTTTTTTAGTGTGCCTCATCCGCAATCCGGATAATCCGCCCACAGATAATTGAGGGTTGGTGGTGTGGCTGAGCCAACCCGCCTCCAATCAATAGCAGGTTCCCAACAGGCTCCCAGCAAGCTGGGGGGAGGCATCTCCAGCACACCCCCAGCAGCATTTTAGCACCCACTGTTCTACTTGGGCACCCACTGGGTGCTTTGGGGGTTGTAATTTCACAGGAGTTTATAGTGTAGCAGGAAACATGGTGATATTAAACCCCCTCCAACCTGATGTTTGCATCTGATCCTATCCCGATGTCTGCACAGGAGGGGATGCTTCTCCCTTGGTCCTGCCCCTCCAAGGGTTTTCCCTCTTCCTCTCCATGAAGGGGCAGAGAATTCAGGGGTTCCTCCCAGTCTCTCACCACAAACACTAGATATATTGCTATTAAATCCATCTTATTTGGTTCATCAAGGAGCTTATCTATTTGCATCCCCTTTAGTATTTCTCTTACTGATCAGGTGTTCCTGGGCTTCCCTCCCACCAGCTCTCCTCCTCTGCCTTCATCCCTGGGCCCCTCCATCACCTCCACAGCACACTGGTGGGAAGTTTTCATAACAAACTGCTGCTTTAACAAAGGTTTTCACTCTTCTCCGGGACCAGAAATCACCCTGGGGGCTTTTTCTGTGGTGTGGGGTCTCTGTGACCTCCTTGGCTCCACAGAAAAATCCCTCTGCCCCTTCCTGGGTGAGGGCCCACCCACAGCATTGCTTTGCTGAAGGTGCTCATGTGTGAAGATCCCAGTGAGGATCTTCAGAGCAGAGGGGTGACCCAAGTACCCAGGCGACTGAAAATACCCAGGGGGACACCACCCTATACCTGGGCATCCCCTGGACCGACCATGGGACATCCCACTGAGGGTTTATCAGTGCCAAAAAAAAAGAGAGGTGATTCCCTTGGTTGTGTTTTGGGGGGGATTTAGGGATTTTGTAACATCCTTGAGGCACCAGTGGCTTCAGCAGCACTGCTGAACGTAAAACCGGGAGCGTAAAACCATCAGCGATGGGTTGGTGGAAGGAATGGAAAAGAGGGAAGAGCCCGAGGGGCTGCAGTGGGTTTGGGGGGCTGGTGTGTGTCCCCCCCCAAAGGGGTGCACGGGCTGGATGCAGCTCCCCACAGCATCCTCCTGCCACAGCTGGCAGCCACCCCGCCGGAGCAGGAAGCGTTCTCCGCATCCGCCCTGCCCGCCTGGCCCTGGGCTTTTTTTATAACATAGCTTGTGGTGAGGCCAGTAGCTGGAGGGAATGTGGGATTCGAAAAAAAAAAAAAAAAAAAAAAAAGAGGGGGAAAAAAAAAAGGAAAAAAAGGAGAAGAAGAAGGAAAAAAAAAAAAATGACCTGTGGGTACGCAAGCAAAATCTCAGCGTTGGGTTTGGAGAGATGCGTTGTGCTGCTCCCCCCACAAAAATGGGAACAACGACTTTATGGGGCGTTAAACTTGGAATATTTCAGCCCCTGGAATTGGTAAAAAAAATGGATTTAAAACACGCATCTTTATTTAATTATTTATTTGGTTGGTTTGCTTTTGAAAGTACGCGCCGGGTCGGATGGGTTACCTTGCTTTTGTGCCTGAAGCAGGAGAAGCTTTAGTCATATTGAATCATATTTAATCATATACTTTAATTATATTGAGACAAGGCAGATTGGAATATTTTTAAAGGACAATTTGAAGCAAATAATTACATATTAGAGAAACTGTGTGGGGCTGCATTACTGCAAAGAAAGACGTCGGGTTATTCTTTATGGACTTAAAAAATCAAATCAGCAGATTTTTTTCTTTCCCAGCATGCAATGGATTGATGCAAAAATAAGGTGCTTCTAGTAAAAAGGGAGGTTTTATTTTTTACAGAGCAGTGACCTTACAATCCTGCATAGGCTGAAAATCCTCCCATTTCAGCAGCCCCAAGCTTGAGGGCGAGAGAGGACCTGTGGTACCCAGCAATGGCCCTGGAGAGCCCTGGGCTGTCCCCTGAACATCTGCTGCAACAAAAGTTTGGAAAACTCCAATTCCTGCTCCAGATGGTCCTGCTGACCCCAAAACCTCAAATTTTTTGTGTGTGTGTTTTTCAGCACAAAAGGCTGCAGCCCCTAAACCATGGCACGAGTGGCAGCTTCTCTGTGCTCCTCCCACAACCAACGCTTATGCTTTTAATTTTGATTTTAATTACTAATAAAGGAAGAAGGCTGGGAGGCTGGTGGGTCTACAGCAAAATAAAGTTGAGGGCTGCAAAAATAGGAGGGGGGTGGCTGCATCAAGATTAAAACTCTTGGGAGAGGAGAGAGAGATGAATTTGCAGCCAAGAGCTCGGGGTGGGGGGTGAGGGCTCAGAGCCGGCAGGTTTGTGCCCAAAGTGGGGACAGAGAAGTTGGGGGGGACTTGGTGGGAGGGGGGTGAAGGCTTGGATCAGCCTGCTGGGGTCTGGCAGAGCCCTCCCTGAGCCCTTTGCTCTGCAGTGGAGCAGGACCGGGACATGTTCTCGCCGAAGCCGTACTGGAAGGAGTTCAGGTTCGACCTGACCCAGGTGCCCGCGGGCGAGTCCGTCACGGCCGCCGAGTTCCGCATCTACAAGGCCCGGGGGACGTCCTGGCACGGCAACAACAGCCTCCACATCAGCATCTACGAGGTGGCTGCAGGGCACTCCAACAGGTGAGGGGCTGCGGACGGGAGAGGGGATGGGAATGGGAATGATGGAGATGGGGAACAGGGATGACGGGGATGGGAATGGGGTGGGAGTCACAGAATCATAGAATCAACCAGGTTGGAAAAGACCTCCCAGATCATCAAGTCCAACCCTTGATGCAACCCTGCCATGGTTCCCAGACCGTGGTACTGATGCCACATCCAGTCTCATCTTAAAAGCCTCCAGGGATGGAGAATCCATCCCCTCCCTGGGCAGCCCATTCCAATGAAGAAGGTGGGGATGGGAATAAAGAAGGTGGGGATGGGGATGGGAATGAAGATGAGGGAGGTGAGAATGAAGATGATGAGGATAGGAATGGGTATGGGAATGAAGAAGAAGGGAATAGGAGTGAAAATGATGGGAATGGGGATGAGGATGGGAATGGAGAAGATGAGGATGGAAATGGATATGGGAATAAAGGGGATGGGAATGGATATGGGAATAAAAAAGATGGGAATGGGAATGAAAATTGTGGGAATGAGAATGGGATGAGGATGAGGTCGGGATGGAATTGGGGATGGGAATGAAGGGGTGGGAACAGGGGTGAAGATTATGGGGATGGAGACAGGAATGGAAACCTGCACAAGAACCAACTCCAGCACTTTCCCTTCCCACTACCATAAAAACTCCAAGGGAAGTGGCACTGCCACAAACAGCTGTTCCCAAACTTTCCAATGGGGAAATGTCACGCCCTGACATTTTGGCCAGGGCAGGGAGGGTTCATTTTCCAGGATACCACCATTGTAACTGGCACAGCCGGCGGCATCAAGAGCTACTGACCTGACCCTGCTGTGCCAGGGCCTGTCTGGACACAGGCACTAAGCAGTAATTTCCAAGAATTATTGCTGGTGCTGGTGCTGTTACTCACCTGCTCTTTTCCCCCTTGTTTCTGCAGGGAATCTGACCTGTTCCTGCTGGATGTCCAGGACCTGCGTGCTGGGACAGAGGGTTGGCTGGTGTTTGACGTCACAGCCGCCAGCAACCACTGGTTACTGGATCAGAAATACAACCTGGGGCTGAGGCTCTATGTGGAGACAGATGATGGTGAGTTTGATGAACCTACCTGCAGCATTTGGGGCCAAATTCCCAAGAACTGGAGTCTTCCCATCTCCCCCCTCGGTGCCATGGGATGTGATGTCGGGGTTTGTCCCACTGCAATTTTAAATTCCCTGCTGTGACAGAGAACCCACAGGTGCCAGAAGTCTGGGTTTGCAGGCAAACCTGATGGAAAACCCTTCCAAAGGCTTCATGCTAATGGGGTGGACTGTAATTAGCCCCATTAACACTTAATGAACTCCCTACCTGGAGGGATCCTGCTGTGCCAGAGGATTAACCCTCTTTTCCCTGTGAGATCAGCTCTGGTCCAACACTGCCTTTTGCAGGTGCACAGGCACACTCGGAACATCTCCACTCCCATGGGGCCAGCAATCACAGCTGGGAATGCTCCCTCCATTCCCTTCCCCTCCAAGCTTTCCTCCCCAGGGCTGAAGGGGCAAACTGATCACTTGGTTTTAATCCTTGAATCGCTCCGTGTGGCCATGATGTGGTGGTGGGTGCATGGCTGTCCCACCTCCGGGCTTCAAACCCCTTGGGGTGCCGAAACCACAGCTCTCCTCTGCAAATTTCTTCTATTTTGAACTCCTTGCTTTAACCAAATGAGCTCGTTCTGGGAGCAAACCCACGCCTGGTCCTGTCCCTGCAGGGCACAGCGTCGATCCGGGCTCGGCGGGGCTGTTGGGGCGCCGGGGGCCCCGCTCCAAGCAGCCCTTCATGGTGACGTTTTTCCGGGCGAGTCCCAGCCCTGCCCGTGTCACACGAGCGGCCAAACCCCCGAGGAGGCGGCAGCCCAAGAAGACCAACGACCTCCCACATCCAAACAAGCTCCCGGGAATTTTTGGTGAGAGCTTTGCTGGGGGAAAGGAGCGATGACTGTGGAAAACACCAGGCTCTGCTGCTGCCGGGAGGGATCTGCTGTCAGCACCTTCAGCTCCTGGAAATCCCAGTTTTTGGGCCCAAGGGAAGCAGAGCAAAGAGCTCTGGGTTTTTAGGATTGGGTTGTTTGCAGTTAGGGAGATGCAGAGGGTTTGGGTTGGTTGTCCCCGAGGAAATGGTCTTTCGTGAGCTTGTCAGGATTCCTGAATATTGGAATTTTTGCCCTAGTGCCCTTGGCTTTGAAGCCACCCTGGGAAGGTGTCATCACCCTGGAAGGGTGTCACAGCCCCAGAAAGCTGCTCAGGCAGGAGGGGAGTGGGATGCTCCAGCTCTCCTCAACCCACTGAATTTGGAAAACCCACATCTTCTCTGTGAGAAAAGCTATGATATAACCCTTCCAAGGCCAATTTCCTTCACCCCAATGCTGGAATATCAAATTATAGGCCAGTCTGAAGCTCCTTTTCCCTTCGTGCAACAGCAGAGGCTCCTCTCCTTTGGTTCTCCTGGACTAACCCCTGTCATTTGGGCTGTGTCCCTCCCTGGAGAGGGGATGGCTGCAGCGGGGGGTGGGATGGGGGATGCCAGGGCTGATGTTCCTTGTCCCCTTCTCCCACAGATGACGTCCACACCGCGGACAGTCGGCAGGTCTGCCGGCGCCACGAGCTCTACGTCAGCTTTCAGGACCTCGGCTGGCTGGTACTTGTCTACTGGGAGAAGTAAATGCAAAAAAACCCCAAAAACAAACAAACAAAAAACCAAAAAAACCCATCATCCCATTCCTCTGTCCTGGGCTCCTTCCCAGCCTGGATTCTCCTGCCCGTGAAGCCATCCCAGGAGCTGGGAAGGCAAACATGAACTGCCACAACCCCAAACCCCTTTGCTGACCCTGAGCAACTCATGGCTCAGCCCAAAAAATCAAAATAAACCCTTGCTGCTGGCATGGCCACCCAGGGAGGAGGTGGTTTAGTTGTTTGTGCAGGTGGGGAATGGAGGAAGGGGCACAGGAAGGTGAAGCCCTCAACGTAATCCCTTTTTTTTTGCAGGACTGGGTGATCGCTCCACAGGGATACTCAGCCTATTACTGCGAGGGGGAGTGTGCCTTCCCCCTGGACTCCTGCATGAACGCCACCAACCACGCCATCCTGCAGTCCCTGGTCAGTGCCACCCAAAAGGACAGACCCAGGGGGACACTGAGGGTCTTGGGGAGCAGTAGGAGCCTGGTGGGTCCTGATGGAGAACAGGGTTTTGGGATGAGCATGGCTGGGTTTGAGGGTGTTCGGGTCAGATGGTGCAGTTCAGCTGCTGGTCCAGACAAACTATTAGTAGGTGCATGCACCTCTGGATGTGTGCTCACACATCTGGATGGGTGCATGCACAGCTGGATGTGTGCTCACACATCTGGATGGGTGCATGCACAGCTGGATGGGTGCTCACAGGCTGGTCCCCACCACAGGATCACAGGAGGTTCTGATATGGCATTTCAAGGCATTCATGGAGAAACAAGTGTGAGGGCACACAGCTCACCAGCTCTGCCCATCACCCTGAGCCAGAGGGGTGTAACAGGGGGATTTTGTAACTCCAAAGCTCTTCCGTCTCTTGGTTTTCCGACTGACACGATCCTGCTCCAGTCTAACAGCAGCTGGGACAAAACAGATCATTTCTGACAGATTAATTGCCCCCTCCCCTGGCAGTGGGCTCAGGAGCAGGGACAAGCCCAGGGCTCACCAAGGCCCCCACTCCTCCCTGGAAAGGCTCCGTGTCAACCGTGCCCGAGGGTTTATCCGCAGCCCTGGAAAGCACCGCTGCGGCTCAGCACCCAAACGCTGGGCTCAGCATATTCCAAGCAGGAAAAGCTTTAGTGTCCCTCTTTTCCCAAACCCACCCCGCATCCCAGCCAGCGCTTTAATTTCTGGAATTTCCTGCCCTGTGAGTGTTTGGTTTCCCAATGGCAGAGCCACACCGGCTCCGGTGCTCGCGGTTAATTACAGGGAGCGCCGAGCCCTCGGCCGAGCCTTTGAAGGTGTCGCCTGGCAGGGTTTAATTTTGACATTAACGAAGCTTCCAGGGCCCATCCGGGGCTGGGAAGGATCCTGGCAGCGATGGGGAGGGGCCCCCTTCCCCTCTACACCCACTCATCGCCCCTAAACCCAACGCTCTTCCCAAAACGGAGCCGTTTTGGGCAGGATGTGAATCACCTGGCGCCCGGATCCGGCCCTTCTGGGAAGTGCCAGGGCAAAGGCGGCTGTGGAGCTGTGCCAGCCCCAGCCTGTGCTGCAAATAGCAGGGTTTGACAGCAAAAACACCGGACTTCCGAGCTGGGAGAGCTCGGCTGCCCCTGCCATAAATTAATCGCACATGTCGGGTGAAGCCAGCGAGGGCTCCGCGCGTCCGGCAGCCTGGGAGCCTCTGGCTGATGCTGTACAGCAAAATCCTGGGATAACGCCTGTCCTGAGCAGGGGTTGAATGAGCTGAAGGGGAGTCGTGTTCAGAGAGGTGTGGAAGACATTAAATTCGGGGTGGAGGATCTCTTATTGCAGCACCCCCCGCCCACACCGGAGCCTGACCCACGCTGCCCTGATTTATGTTCTTTTTTTAGTCATTTGTCTATTTTTGTGAGAAAAAAGGGCCCTGAAGTCCCAAATTAATGAAGGGGCTGCCTGGCCCATGCAGTGCCTTGAGCCCTGCTCCAATATAAACTGCAGCAGCGACTGCCCGGAGTTCAGGATAAATATTTTTGCAAAAAGCTGGGAATAATCTCCCCATTCACCCAGGATTTTTGCAGCCATGAGTCGGTTTGATGCTTTTTCTTTTGCCTGGAGCCACGTTTGCTGCATCCCTCCCCCAGGTCCACCTGATGAAGCCTGAGGCCGTGCCCAAGGCGTGCTGTGCCCCCACCAAGCTCAGTGCCACCTCTGTCCTCTACTACGACAGCAACAACAACGTCATCCTCAAGAAGCATCGTAACATGGTGGTGAAATCATGTGGCTGCCACTGATGGACAGGTTCCATCCCTGTCCCTTAACATCCCATCCCCACCTCTGAATGCCCCATCCTCAAACATCCCATCCCTGAACATCCCATCTCCATCCCTGAACGTCCCATCCCACCCCCACCAGAGCAATGTGACACTGGGTTTCTGCTGCATGTGTGGAAGAGGAGTTTCATGGGCTGCATCAGAGCCAAAGTCCATTAATAATAATAATAATAATAATAAATAATAAAAATAAATCCCTCCCGCCCCTTCCCAGAAGTGGATGTAAATAATATAAAACTTCTATTCTCTTACCCTGCTTAATGAGACACATAGATATACAAGCATATATATATATATATGTATAGGAAAGAGAGGATTTGTGGCTGGTTCTGTGTCTGGTTTGTCTGTGGCTGATGTGTTTTCCCCTCATGCTGCTGCAGTCTCTGGTGGAAGCAGTTTAAGGGTAATTAGGACAAGGGAGGCAGCATCTGAGTTGCTCTGGGATTGAGCTGTTTCTAGCTGTGTATTTCTAACTAACCCACCTCTACCCAGTGCTTTTAATTCCCTTAATGAAAATATCATCAGCCAATTAAGTAGCTGGCTGACTAACCCGCTCCTGTTTACCTAAAGTTCACCAAACTCAGCCACTTGGAAAAAAAATAAAATATCCATATTGAGCTACGGCACTGTTATAAAATAAACGCCTAGTTTGGAAAGTAAACATGGAGTTTCTCTTGCTCTTTCTTTTTTAATGTCACAGCACAACAGTGCTCTGTTTGGAGGACATTTCGCAATGAAAAAATACTCAGAATCGGCTAAAATTGTACCTATTTGCTTGAAAATGAGCCCTGATGTGAGTTTTAGGTCAGGCTGTGCTCACCAGTGGATGCTTCCCGTGGGCTCCTAAAAGGGCTGTGACTGCCCCGGGCGGCTTCCCTGGGCTATTTGTACGATTAAATTATTTATTTGCTCTGATTTTAAAAGGAAAAGGCCTGTCCTGGTTCTCAGCTCAGATACCCGGGGGAACCTTGTGTGTCACTAAACAAATAATGAACCTGGAAAAAAATCCCAGTAAACCCACCAAAACAAGAAAGATCTGCTCCTAGTCAATGCCCAGCTTCCCAAGCAAAGGTGTTGCTTCTTTGGGTATCAAATTCCACATGAAATCCAGCTCGGGATGTGATCATGGCTCTGTCTGACCTGGTGCCTTCTGCAGAGAGAACACCCAGGGCTTCCATCACTCTGGGCTCTCTCCCTGGTTCAGGCCCTGCAAGGGCTGTCTTCAAAAATTTGAGATTTAAATATCAGAAAGAAGAGAGCAAGGAAGGCAAAAGCTGGACTGGTTAGTCTGTCTGTCTGGAATCACGTCTGAGTGCCTGTGTCTCACCTTGTTCCAGTTTTAGGGCAATGCAGGACCCCCAGACACTGTGGAAAGCCAGCAAGTGAATAAAAGCAACCCAGTGTTTCTTATGGAAAAGCAACACCCCCGACCTGGCAAAACCAAAAATCCCCAGTGACACAAGCTCCTCAAAAGATCCCCACAACCCATCCCCACACAGCTGACCCTCCTCTCTGTCCCAGCTGCCTCATCTCTCCTGCCAATACCTGCACACACCCCTTCCTCCCCAGTGCCACAATTTCATAGGAAACCCCAAATCCATCACTTCCCACCATTGTGTTCACCTTTTTGGTGCACAGCCAGAGCTACCCACCACAGGAATTATAAATCCACGTGATTATCCTGCTCTTCAAACTGGAGTTTGGAAATTAAACCCCTTCCTACAGCCTCATAACTTTTTTTTTTTTTTCTTCATCACCCAAAGGGCTCTTTCATTTCCTGGTGTTTCCTGACCATGTTTTCCCTCTTACACATCCCAGTAAACACCCTCCCTCTGGGATGGGGATGGAGCTGGACCAGGCTGGCTTTCCAGCAGGAAGGCTGCCAGCCAGGGACCTGCCTCCCTCTGCTGATGGAAAAGGACACTACAAAGCTAGGGATATGCCAAAAACACCTCCACAAGATCCTGCTGTGGAATAAGCATGAGAGATTCGGCTCAGCTCTTTCCCTGGCACAGGTAGCTTCCCCTGGAGCCAGGATTTGGGCACAGGATTAATAAAGACAAGGGGTAGAAGGGAAAAAAAAAAAAAGAAAAAAAAAGGCATTTTTGCTGAAAAACAAAGACCAGTCTCACACAGAGACAGTCTGAAAGCCAGGTCCTCAGTATTTTTAAAACTAGCTTTTATTTTTCCCAAACATAAAGTCTTTCTGGAACACGGCAGCAGGACCAGCCCTGCCCTGCTCGGGCAGCGTGGGCTGGGAAGTGATTTATCCCGGGAAGGCCGGACCCCTCAGCACTGCCCTCAGGCACCTTCCCTCCAAGCTTTGCAGGGGAATTTCAACAGAAGCCAGCACTGGGCGCTGCTGGGGAGTTGCTGGGCTGTCCCATTCCAGCTGGTTCCCTGTCCCTCCTGGCCAGGCTCGCCCCATCCAGCCCCTCCAAGAGCCGAGCTCACGGGCACTCCCCGCAGTCCGAGATGATCACCTTCTGCTTCGTCTTCCCATCTTTGGTGCCCTGAGCCTTGGAGAAAAAAACAGCAGCAATTAAGGGCACCAAGCTCTTAATTAAGGGCAGGAAGAGGGTCAGCTGTGCCCAGACCACCCTGCTGACCAGCACCTACCTCGATCTCCCGCACCACGTCCATGCCCTCCGTCACCTCCCCAAACACCACGTGCTTCCCGTCCAGCCAGTCTGTTTTATCACAGGTGATGAAGAACTGGGAGCCATTGGTGTTTGGGCCAGAGTTTGCCATCGACACCATCCCTGGGATCAAAGAGTGCAGTGTTATGGCTGAGAAGGGAGTGATGGATTCCAGCACATGAGCTGCTACTTTGACCCAGACCCATTTCCTGCAAAATGGATTTAGGAGAGCTTCTGAATATCAAAATCCACAGAAACTACTGGAAACCAATTATGTTGACAAACACTTGCAAGCACGAAAGATGGAAAGGGGTAGAAGCTGCTTAGCTATTTTTAGCTGCAGTTACAGCAAAGATGTTTGTAGGGAGATAAACCTGCTTGCCTGTTCCCGCTTTTCATAGTCACGCTGTGACATTCCTCCTTTAAAACGGAACAGGAAAGCAGCTTTGAAATTACTTTTTCATTATGTAACACTGGAAATTAACTGTGTGGTTGGAGAGGGAACGAGGCATTTCTGCTTGGTGACACACGAGGGGCTGACCAGGGCAGATCACACGGTGGCAGACGCCTCTGACCAACGTAGATCATAATTCAGGGCCAGTACTACCAACATGGTACAAGCCAAAACAGCCCAAATGTGGCCCCTAGATGATATTAAAAAATTTTCTTTCCAGTTCCTGCCTGGAGATGGGCTTTACCTGGCCCTGTGTGTTTGAGAATGAAGTTCTCATCATCAAACTTCTTCCCGTAGATGGATTTGCCTCCGGTGCCGTTGTGGTTGGTGAAGTCGCCGGCCTGGCACATGAACTGGGGGATGACACGGTGGAAGCTGCTCCCTTTGAAGCCAAATCCCTTCTCGTGGGTGCAGAGGCAGCGGAAATTCTCTGTAGGGGGGGCAAAGGGGAGAGAGGTGAGAGCTGTGGCACTGCTGGAAGCCACCATGGCAGGGAGGCAGAACCTCCTCCCCACCTGCAGTCATGGGCACCACATCCGAGCGCAGGAGGATCCGCAGCCGCCCCGCGGGTTTGTTCCCAATCTTGATGTCCATGTAAACCTGAGGGTTAACCCGGGATTTCTTGGCAGGAGGCTCGTCCTGGGCAGGAAAAGAAATAAAAGCAAGTTTTGATGACATTCCTCTGCTGTGCCTCCAGAGATGGCCAGTCTCACGCTCTCAGCCTTTGGAATAATGGGGATACAGATGGCTGGGATTGTTTTTCCTACCTCCTGTGCCTCTGGTTTGGGGGCCTCTGTTCCTCCCTCCTCTTTGTTCTCCTCCAAAGTCTTCCCTGAAAACTTCTTCAGCCACTCATCATCTGACCAGACTGTGACAGCAAAAGGAAAAGTCAGAGCACAGGAACTGATCCAAAAGGCCACACCTGAGTTTATGAACAAAGCTCTGAACATCCACAGGGATGTTCTCCCCCTCCCAGGCAGCAGCTCACCAGGCCTGGATGATCCTTCTTTAATTCGCATGGGTTTGGCCAAGTTCACACGGATGGTCCTGCCAAAGAGCTCGGACTCATTCTGCAGAGGGAAAAAAAGCACAACAAAGCCCACCCAAAGGTATAAAATCACCGTGCCCCCCAAAATCCCCACAGAGGTCAGAGGAGGACAGAGCCTGTGTTCTCTCTGCAGCCCACAGCACAGAGGGTAGCAAAATCACAGGTCTCTGAGGGCAAGTGGGAACAGGGTCCATACCATGTTGTCAATTGCTGCCGCTGCATCCTGCCAAGAAATCAAAATAAAATAATTATTATCCTTTCTTCTCTCCCTTTAAAAGCAAGGCTAAGCATAGACATGCCCCAGCACTTCATTATAGAAAAGGTTGCCAGATTTTCCTAAACCTCATCTGCCCCAGGGCTGATGGATCTTCCAAGAGCTGTATCCAAACCAGGATCTGGGTCTCATCACCCAGTAAATCCATTTTATTTAAGATGCTTTATTGCTGACACCAGCACTTGGGAGAGGAGGAGAGATCTGTGCATGAGACCCAGGACAGACCATAAGAAGACAAATATATGACAATCTATGCTGCCCATGAAGCCAAGAAACCCACCCAGGGACGATGGTAGGGAGGGGTTCGGGCCAGCAGTAGCTGTGCTTCAGCCCAAAACAAAATGGGAAAAGCGGGAACTTGGAAAAGCAGGAACTTGGAAGAGCAGAACATCTCCCACCGCCGGAGAGTGATTCAATGCTGTGGTAGGTACAAGCCCCACCCGCTTCCATGGACTGTCTCCAAAGGGAAGAGGATCCACCCCAAAACCCCAGGGGAGGAAAAACCCCGAGTAGCCCCAGCATTTGCCCTTTCTCACCTCCGCCAGCTCAAACTCCACGAAGGCGAATCCCCGGTGCTTTTCTGGAGGGAGAGAAGCGAGGGGGTCACGGGCAGCACAGACACACCGGTCCCACGGAGCGACGGGGGTCTCATCCCACCCCATCCCATCCCATCCCATCCCATCCCCATCCCCGGGAAAACCGCACGCCGCGGATGCCCCGCCGTGCCAGCACGCACCCGTCTCGTAGTCCAGCGGGATCTGGATGTCGGTGATGTCTCCGAAAGGGATGAAGGCGGCGTGCAGCACCTTCTCGTCCACCTCCTCGGCCAGCCCGCCTGCGGGGCACCGGGCAGCGGTCACCGGGCAGCGCCGGGCACCGCCGGCCCCGCTCGGGGCACCCCCGGCCCCGCCACTCACCCACGTACAGCACCCGCTTGGTGGCCGCCATCGCGCCCCGGTGCCCCCGGAACGGGTCGGGACGGGAGGACCCGCCCCGGAACGGCGCCATCGCCCCGCCCCCGGGAGCGCGGGATGGGCGGTGCGGGCGGCGGGTTCCACGGGGGAATTGTGCTGCAGAGCTCCCGGGAAGCTGCCTCCCTGGCACGTGCCACCCACCAGCTTCCAGGCTTTCCCTGAGCTGCCTTTTTCCTATTACTGCGAGGGGGAGTGTGCCTTCCCCCGGGACTCCTGCATGAACGCCACCAACCACGCCATCCTGCAGTCCCTGGTCGGCGCCACCCAAAAGGACAGACCCAGGGGGACACTGAGGGTCTTGGGGAGCCCGATGGGTCCTGATGGAGAACTGGGTTTTGGGATGAGCATGGCTGGGTTTGAGGGTGTTCAGGTCAGATGGTGCAGTTCAGCTGCTGGTCCAGACAAAGTATTAGTAGGTGCATGCACCTCTGGACGTGTGCTCACACATCTGGATGGGTACTTGCACACCTGGATGGGTGCTCACAGGCTGGTCCCCACCACAGGATCACAGGAGGTTCTGATACGGCATTTCAAGGCATTCATGGAGAAACAAGTGTGAGGGCACACAGCTCACCAGCTCTGCCCATCACCCTGAGCCGACCCGTTCACCTCCACCCCGAACAAGGCGTTGAACTCGATGATCCTGGAGGTCTCCTCCAACCTCAGCGGTTCCATGGTTCTTTCTGTCAGAATTAAAGTATATTTACAGAATGCTTTTTATTATCCCAAAGGATCACCCAAAACAGCTTGCAAAGTGCTTATGGGCCCCAGCACCAAAACACAGCCACCTTTAGTGTATAAAGTAGCACCAGAACCATTGAACACCCAGGTGAAAATTTGGAAATCTAAACAAAGAACAGCAGAGCTTTTCCTCAAGAGCAGACAGCAAAAAAGGAAGCCCAAACCCTTGTACTCTTCAGGTGAAAATACCTCCCAAACCCTTCTCTCATATCACTGCTTACAGACATCACCCTTTCATACATTGCCCGAGGCATAATTTTAACACAGCTGCCTCAAAACACTCATCATCCAAAATTAACAAGCAGAATAACTCAAACCCCAATTTAATATATTCACCACCTGATAACTGCCCATCAGTTTAATTTCACAAAACCACACCACGGTTTTTAATCAAAGAGAGAGAAATGACAACAAGCACAGAGCAAGTTTATTCATTTATTGATAAATGTTTCCCAAACTTTCCAAACTGGATTGTTCAATTAAACACAAACCCACAAAAATACTTCCAGCCTAAAATCCTCAAACGTCCTCCTTAGAAGACACAAGGGGTAGCTCTGTTCTGACAAAGGAACCCCCATTCTGGTTTTGGAAACCTCGAGCTTCAGAGTTGGCTTTTTAAATAAGATCTTGAAGATTAATTTACAAAATGCAATATAACTATGTGATATGATGCATGGCATTGAGATCTGCAGGACAGTGAAGGATCTTCAAACATCTTCAGCTGATGTCTAGGAAGGGGCTATTTGGCTTCTTTGTATCCTACAGGAAAAAGGGGAGACAATTTACTCACACACAGCATCCCTGCTCCAGGCTAGGGAACATTCCTGAACTACAAACCACGAGGAATGCAATATAATTTGGAAGGTATGGAGAAGCTGTTCCCAGTTGTCAGATGATCAGAAATTGCAGTTCTCCACAAGAAACTCAAATTCTTTACTAAATCAGCCAGTGACCAGAGCCACTGAGAAATACACGGATGAAAATAAGAATCCCAATCATTCTTCACCAGTTTGAGTTGTGATGTGACTACGACAGCTTCACAAAAAGTTCTGGGGATGTCAATTCCAGACAATCCACAGGAAAATGGATCATCAAACGCAAGAGCAGGCATTTGAAGAATCAAAAACCTTATTCAGAAGTTAAACAAGAGCCAGCTCCAAATACAGGTGACACCATTTGTGTGAACAAACCTGTGCCCTGAAATGACATTCCTGACACCAGCACTTTATAACAGACACTGAAGGCAGATGGTTTTCAGGATAAGGAATAGGCATTAACAGCCTGTTTAGCCTCAAAGTCTCTAGAGCACCTTGTGTGTCTCCCATTTCCCACATCAGCAGTTCCACAGGACTCATCCCAAAGCTTTAGTCCTTCCTGGACATGTCAGCTGCAAGGAACACTTCAGGGACTTGACCCTTCTGATGCTTAAATAAAATAAGGTATGTGAAGAACATAAAGTTTTACATAAGGATTCTGTTGGGAGAAACTACATTAGGAGTTTTTTGTTTGTTTATAAAGAGAGGACTAAAATCAGACAAGTGCTGGACACGGCCCTGCACGGGGCCTCCAGACTGGATTGGTCACCAACAATCATGTTTTATTTACTGATTCTGGAAGCTTCCAAGTGAAGCTGAGGACCGAGACACTCACCAGTCATCCTGGTTCAAGAGGTAGCAGCAACCACACCCACTTTCTGGGCAGCTTCTTTCTTGGCTTGGTGAGCCTGCAACACGGCCACGGCCTCCTCCACCTCGGGGAGACAAACCCAGTGAGACCTTCTCCCTCCGAGCCCCCCAGAGCCACCCCAGCCAAGGGAACACACCCGCTTACCTTCGACCGGAGCGACTCCGGAGACTCCAGCATGTGCAGCAGCTCGGAGTTGTCAATCTCTAGCAGCATTCCTGTGATCTTCCCAGCGAGGCTGGGGTGCATAGCTTGGATCAGAGGGAACAAACGTTCTCCTGAGGGGAATAGGAGTTCAGAGGAGTTTTGATTAAAAAGAGTCATTTTGGAGATCTGAGGGGATTTCCAGATGGGAAGTCGTCTGTGAGCACTGGAGTTTCACTTACCCAGCATCTGCTTCTGCTCCTGGGGAGGGGCAGCAGCCAGCATGGAGGCTGTCAGTGGCTCCTGGCCCTGCACATGCACTGCGGGCTGAGGTGCCTATAAAGGACAGACATGAGGGTTCTGAAATAGGCAATAGGCTGATTCCTTCATATTTAGACATTCCCTCCTAAAACACAATCTTTGTCAAGCCCGCAGCACACTTAATTTCCAGAGAAGGACAGGTAAGGTGCCCTTGGTTCACAAACATGCTCCCTGCAAGTCCTGAGCTCAAAACCCCATAATGTCATACATGGGCACTGTAAACCTTACAAAAACAGGATCAAACATTGTGAGACACTGAGAAAGAGCAACATCCACTCCTGCCTTTTTCACAATGCAGAGGGTTTGTGGGAGAAGCAAACTGTGCTTTCAGTGATACTCTGGTGAGGACTTGGCAAAGAGGAGAGAGAATAAATGGTTGCAAAATGGGAACAAAGAAACAAGAAAAATATCCTTACAGGAAACCTGGGCAAAAAAGGGTTTGGGAGTACAAGATAGATAAACCAATCAGTGTGCCCTTGGCAAAGGCATAACTGTCAGGTGTTTAAATTCCAAATTATGCCTGTCTGGGTTATAAAAGTCGCTTAAGTTTCTATAAAAACACTTTAGTTGCATGTGAAACCTGCTCCCTGAAGTAACTGCAGGGACTTCCCAGCCCAGCCCCTGGAGTTACCTGCAGAGGCTGGACACCTGGGTGTGGGCTGCGGACACTTGAGGCATATTTGTAAGGAGGGACAGCTCTGGGAGCAGGGGCAGCTACAGGTGGACGGGGAGCCAAATTCTGTGCTGCTGTGCCAACACCTGCAAAGGAAGGACAGAGTGACAAACAAACACCTGCAGCAACATGCAAGCAAGTTGGATGTCTGGTACTAACTGCTGAATCCAAACCATGCTCTGCACAGTAATAATCCTTTAGAAACTAGTCTTCAAACTGTAACTTGCTACTTTATTAGTGGGCTATTCTCCCTAGGACTAATCCATGGATTCCACATCTTGTGTTTTTCAGCTATTCACTAGAATAAAATGAATTGGGACGCCCTACTCTCAAAGTAAAACCCATAACCTACAGAGACTTCTGTTGTTTTTTTGAGTGGTTAAGTGTTGCAGAGGTGTAGAGATGAGTCCCAAACCAGTGGAAAACAACCCATCTGGATTTCCACTGCTGTGCTGTAGCACCAACTGTCCCCCAGACCTGCACTGCACAGCGAGGAACAGGAAAGAGTCAGGTGCTGGCTCTGCCCCTTGCTCCAGGTGACCTTTGGTTGTCCCATATCTGACAACCATCTTTGGAAGCGGAAGTCAAGTCTCCATAGCGTGCTCCTCCTTCCCTCCAGGACAAGGAGGAATGGCCTGGGAGCAGACCCCTTACCAACTCTCTGGGCAGCAGCAGGGAGGCCACGGGAGGCCGGAGCATTGGCAGGGGCCAGATGGCGCAGGGCTGGCCGGGGTCCCGACTGGCGCATGGCGTTGGGCATTCCCTGGAAGCCTGATGGAAAACACGGGGGGAAATCCTCAGAACAGAACCAACTGGCAAGCCAGAACAGTCAGCTACAGGGGTTGTGTGTGGAAAGGAAGGTGTGGATTGTTCCCGTTGGGAAGTACAGCCACCAAAGGGTCATACAACCAAAACAGCCTCTGGCACAGCTCACCTTGAGGTCTTCCTCCTTGCTGCCAGCGTGGGTTGGGTCTCATCTGCGTCATTTGGTTGGGTGCATAGTAAGTGGGTCTGCTCTGAGCCTGAAGAAAGATCAGACAAGCTCAGAGGCAACATCTAAGTGAATCACAAACATTGTTTACAACATGTTTTGGCAGTGGTTGCCAGGACTCAACACTCAAGTCAGATTAAGAGAACAGGCAGCTGGCAAGTCACAGAATTAACCCCACTGACTGCGCCCCTTATTAGGAGTTATTTGCTTACAGACATAAGAAAGGCTCAATGAGATTAATGCTGCTGAACCAACAAACCTCTAAGACAGGTTAAAGAACCCACACTGGCTCAGCTCACCTGGGGCACAGCAGGCATGAAATACCCCCCAGCAGCAGGCTGGAACTGGTTAATGATTGTGTTGGCAGGCAAGGCTCTCATCCCAGCGATGCGCTGCATGTACTGGTTCGTGAGATGGGCCTTTCTCTCCTCCTTCCTCTGTGCCAGTGCCACATACAAGGGCTTGGAGCCCACAATCCGCCCGTTCATCTCTGTCACAGCTTTCGTAGCTTCCTCTGGAGAGGAAAAGCAGACAAAGCCAAACCCTTTGCTCCGTCCATCTTCCAGCATCACCTGCAGTAAAGATCAATTGCTAGTGGAGGACCAGCACCACAACTTAGCATAAGAATCCCTGGTTTTTTAAATTTCAGGCAGGTAGGACATAACTGTTGCAGAGGTGTAGAGGCAGGTACTCAATGGAGAGTCACTTGTCTGGATTTGCTCTGCTTTGCTGTCAGCACCATGTGTCCCCAGGCCCACACTGCGCAGTAAGGAATGGGAAAGATTTGGTGCAGCTCTAAATGTCATTTCCTGCTCACTGGGAGTCACTTAAACAGGCATGTTTGCCCCTTCCTGTCTCCCCTCTTGATAAGGGAATGAAGCTTTCAGTAAAATCCCACCAAGCCCCAAAGAAATCTGTTTATTTACTAGTCCAGATATTTTCAGAACCACTACGACCAGAAGATAAGAACTGCCCTTTAATCCCATGTCAGACAACAGTTCCTTCTTCAGGCTTTAAAATTTAAATACCCCTAAACCCAACAATACCTTGGCACTCGTTATTGACCCAAAAGGTGAGAACTCCTTCCTCAGTTTTTCATCATCTATAGTGTCATCTAGGTTTTTAATGTATAGGTTAACACCCTGGAAGGGAGAGAACAGTAAGACATTCATAACATTAAAGAAAATCTTAAGCACATGAACAGTTATCCATCTGCCAGAGCTGTAATTTATCTGAAAACTCTTAATTTAGCATCATGTTCCTTTCATACCACCCAAAGCTGAAGGTGTGATAAATGTTGCAAAGGCGTAGAGACAAGTCCCACTGTGGTGAAAGGGAGCTTGTCTGGATTTCCTCTGCTTCCCTGTTGCATCATGTGTCCCCAGTCCAGAACTGCACCTCAAGGAGCGGGGAAGTTTCAGATGCGACCTCTGACATGACCCAGTTCTGCCATAAGTTAGAGACAACAGTGCAGAGTTATGCTGCCTCTTCCCATCCCTCTGGGTTTCCCCATTTGACAGTCGAGGAGACTTCATGCCTGTTTTCTCATGTCCTCCTAAACGCTTTCACTGCCAAGATTATTAACCCTTTGACACCAAATACCACGGAGACACCTCTAAGTTTTAACTCCCAGGGTCTCTCACAGGACAATGACTACCTTGTCAACTCCTTTTGAGTCCAGCAATGGGATGAAAATGGTGCTAAAAATCAGAGAAGGAACAGACTAATCACCTGGTACCGGCTGAGTCTCTCCTGTTTCAGCTGTTCAAACCTTCTCTTCAGCTCTGCCTGGCGCTCAGCCTTCTTCTGTGCTCGGCCCACAAACAGCATTTTCCCGTTGATATCCTTCCCGTTCATTTCTTCCACTGCCTGCACAGAGGGTCCAAGAGGAAACTGTCAGCTGCTGAAGCAGGGCAGTACCTGATCCTGTAAGGAACAGGCCTGCCCAGAGCTCACGTTGTATCCTGCCTGTCAGTCAATAAATCAAAGTTTGCACATCACCTTTGCACTGTTTCTGTGTGACAACAGGCTAATTAAAGACAAACTGAAGTTATCAGGACAGATCATGCTGACACAACACCATTGGGAATTTATCCCCACCCCTTCTTGCAAATAAGGCTAAATTTTAATGAGCACACTGCTTAGAGAAGACCATTTTTAAACCATGTTCTCACTCTAGAAACCGTCCCCCTCCTCAAGCCCTGCACTGTAGTGTTTCTCCAGCAATTAACAGTCTTGATTATACCACTGCATGCTGTGGATCTGGGAAACTGGAGAAATGCCAAGTTACCCTTGAATGTCAAGCTAGTAAGGTGCAAAAGGTTTCTGAGTTCCCACATCTAGAAGCAGTTATGCCTGAGGCAGAATTTTCTTTCTTTTCAGAAACAGGCTCCCATGACAAACCAAGTTTTTCTTCTCTGAAGATACCCAAACAACAAAAATTGGTCCTACCTTGTTAGCTTCTTCATGCTTTTCAAAGCTTACAAAGCCAAAGCCTTTGGATTTTCCAGTGGGGTCTGTCATCACTTTAACACTCAGTGTTTTACCTGTTACCAGGGGACAGGGTTAGTAAAATATCATCGATCTATTTCAAGACTATTAAGCTTCATAAAATAACCCCAGTCCTCAGCCTCTGCCTCCTGCCCAACATTTGTCACAACTACTCACACACCTCAGCCTTAAAGTGACCCAGGTAGAGCTACACAGATGGTAGCAGCACTCAAACTACCACAGTTCATGGAATTCAGTCTCATTAAATGTATTTCTGTATTTACCGTATTTGCCAAAGAGCTCCTTTAGCCTTTCATCATCCATGTCATCCCCAAAGTTTTTAATATAAACATTGGTGAATTCTTTTGCCTTGGCTCCCAACTCAGCCTCCCGCTCCTTACGAGACTTGAATCTCCCAACAAATCTGCAAGAATGAATGAAAATCCCAATAAAACAGATTGTCTTCAAGAGTGGAAGAACAATGTGTGACTTGCAGCGAGGCAAAAAAAATGAGTGTGTAGTAGGAGCTGGGAATGGGGACAAGAAAGGGTGACAGCAGAGGACAACAAACAGGCCACAGACCAACCAGAAAAATCACCTGTCCTATGGTCAGCCAAGGACGCCCACCCAGCTCTGCACCTCTGTCCTGTCCATAGAACCCACCCCGCCCGCTAGCAGAGAGGTGGCAAATCAAGGCTTGGTCAGGGAAACCCACCAGTCCTGGAATGGAGGGGTAGCAGGCCATGGCTTGGGCAGGGTCACTCACCAGCCCTGTAGTGGAGAGGTAGCAGGCCAAGGCTTGGGCCAGGAGAACCAGTGCCTTGTGTGTCCCTGTTAATACCGAGATGCCTCCCGGAGCATGTGAGCGCTGCTGCTGCCGGCTGTGACACTCACACTTTGCGGTCGTTGAGCAGCATGCCGTTCATCTTCTCGATGGCTCTATCTGCAGCATCCTGGGTCTCAAAGTGCACAAAAGCGTAGCCCTTAGAGCCATTCTCATCACACACCACCTGCAACATGGGCAAGGAAAACAAAACATCAGTCAGCCCTCTGGACGTGGTGTCACATTCACACTAAAATATCTTACTGCCCGGGGCACGACAGTGTCCCTGTTTCAGACTTCACGACCAGATCTGACACAACTTCAGCAATGCCCCAGCTTTTGGCCGACTCTGCCTTTCAGACTCTGCTCCTCACCCGGTGAAAGGTGCCCCTTCCACTTCCTACACTGAACTCTCTGATCCTGCCCCCGCCACAGCAGAATTGGACAAAGTTACCACATCTCTCACCTTGCAGGACAAAATGTTTCCAAACGCTGAGAATGTGTCATAAAGTGCCTTGTTATCAATGGATTTGTCCAGATTCTTAATGAAGACATTCCCAACCCCTGACTTCCTCAAGGAAGGGTCCCTCTGAGACCACATGATGCGAATGGGTTTTCCTTTGATCACATCAAAATTCATGGTATCTAGAGCTCGCTCGGCTGCAAGAGAAGCCAAGAACAGATTTATGTGGTTGGTTAAAGAATAAAAAGGTTTCCATCAGGTGGGTGATCATTTCCTCTGAATTTTACCCAGCTCATGGAGACATTTGGGCTATTATCACATTTAATTCAATGTTTCACATTTAATTCAATGTTTCAAAGGAGATCTTGCAGCACAGTCACTAGACATGTTAAGTATATAAAAGGTTTCACAGAACTATTTAAATTTACATTATAGCAATATTTTAACCAGCACAGTAGAATGGATGTCAAAGAGCCTGGGGTCTATTAGCTATATTCATAATTATTGTAAAGGTAAATTGTTCCATCAAAAGGAGGAAAGGAAATTTAGGAAACCCTGTTAAAAAATGGGATTGATAAAAGTGACTGTTTGGCTGTTTTTCTTTTCATGAAACTCATATCTACCCGTACTCATTTCTATTCAGAGACAGGATCATCTCCCTGTCAGGTCAGGGGAAATGTGCACGAACACGTGGCTGGCAGGGAGGACAACATGAGTCAGCTTCTACAACTTCTGTGGCCAAAAAATGATTCCCAAGTTGCTCAAACTAAAGATGACAGCAAGAGTTGACAAAATTCTGGGAAAAAAAGTCCATATACCCAATCTGATTAAAGGGAAGTGTTTATCTAAACTCTCAAAGCCCAGCACTGTCATTCTAACCTACACTGAAACCCCCCTCCATGGTGCTATTTCTGCTGCCTACTGGTATATTAAAAGGATCATTACGTACACACATCAGGATCTTGTTCATAAAATTGAGATGCTTGGATTGTTCTGGGCCAGAAACACTCCCAGCATGGAGTGAGCCGAGAAAAAGAAAGACTCTTAATTCCCAGCATGAAGCAGAGAAAGAGATGGAAAGACATGCATTAAAATCAAGGAATATTAACAGGGCAGAACCAAGGTTTTCCAAATTTGTTTGGTTCAGTTCTTCCAGGCCACCTTCACCCTATAATACCTGCTGATAAAATTTCAGGAGGAGAAAATTCAATTCAAGCAGCTTCTTTCCTCTGCTTGTGCAGAGTAACTACTTAGCATGTCCCAAAATTACCTCTAGGAATTCCAGTGGGACACTGCCTACCAAAGCCTCCTGCACTTCCTTCCCCCTTCAACTACTGCAAGGAAATCTCTCAGAATTTTTCATGTGCTTTGAAATGTTTGGGGGTTTTTTGTTTGGGTTTTTTTTTGTTTCTTTGTGTGTTTTTTGTTTTGTTTCGGTTTGGGGTTTTTTTGTTGCTGTTGCTTCTTAAATTGAAGTGGGGCCATCACTGTTTCCCCCAGTCCTTCACACATAAATCCAGCTGGAAACAAGCTCTGCTGGACTTCATCCCTGAAGGAGTCAGCCTTGAAAAACAATAATAATTTAAGGATTCTACCAGCTCTGTTTAGTCAAAGGTGTTAAGTGCAATTAACTGCCATGCTAAAATGATTTCTCAGCTGCTGCTCCAAGCCCATGCAACCGAGGTTCTTCCCACAGTCCATTCCTAGTAGGCAGTTTAGCAGCCGACCTGGTCCAGCTTGTCAAATTTGGCAGTGTTTATTTATAGCAGGCAGAGGTCCTGCAGAAGTATGTGTTGGCAAGGACACAAACTGGTTGTATATACCATTTGCAGCAGAACCAGGCTCCTGCTGAAAGGTGACAAGCAGATGCAGCAGTGGCATGTAACCAGAGGGAACTGTGAAGGCTCCACAGAGCCAAGTGAGGTCCAGAGGAGTGAGGAACTTACTCCCAGTCCTTTCAAGCTTCCTAAGCATATACTTAAGCAGATACTATTGCACTGCTCTTTCAATAGGTTGCTACTGTTCCACTCTATCATTACACTCCTCTTAAAATTCACTCAGACACTTGATGGGAGCAGTGAAAGCCCTACATGGATTGAGGGAGGTGTGCCATACCCACAGGTGGAAATGCAATCCCCATTCCACCAGGACCTCAGAAAACCTCTAAAGGATCAGCAGGACTTCTGTGAGTGACTCACATTAAGCACATCTGATTCATTTCCTTAATCTGAGCAAACACCTTCTCGTTTTCTTCTATTTAAGACACAAAGCTTCAGTTATTTCAGTTCCTGTATCTGTTTCTCTCCCACTGGTTCCTGTCATCCTTCCAGCAGACTCAAATGCAACTCATACAGAACATTATAGACACTCTTAACCCCTTCCAGGCTTCCTTTTCATTCCTCTTCCATGGCCTTCTGGATAGGGAAAGCATATGAACACTCAGTGCAGTTTGCCTCAGGCCTCAAAGTCATTAACCTCCCTTACAGGCTCCCAGAGCTAACACAATGCTGGAATTAGTGACTGTGGTTGAGCAGCAAGAAGACAGATAACCACACATACGAAGATTCATCCAGGAGAAACCCCACACAAGTTTTATTCTAAAACACAGATGGCTCTGCAAACCCCGGGGCTCTCACTTAGGTCACCAAGCAAAAAAGGCTGACAACCCGAGCACACAGCACAGATTTAACCACTTATTTTTTAAAAAAGTGAGGGTGCACACAGAACACACTTAAATCCCTCAGTCACTGAAATTACAACAAAATGATGCTGCAAGGAAGAACTATGTCAGTCCCCACCCTTCCCTTTTAACTTCACACTTGCATTTACACTACACAGGTCTTCCTTTACACTGTCTTCTCTTCAAGGAAGAGAAGAGTGAAAAAGTTTCTCTGTACTCTTCTACACCTGCTTCTTTAGAGACTCTTATCTATTCCCAGCTCTGGGTTCCCTCTTGGCTTGGGAAGCATTCTGTTTTCTCTGCTTTCAGAACATCTTATCTCTGCAGCCATATTAAAGTTTCTCTGCTTCATTGCCTGAGTTGTCATGTCATGACTGTCAATGTTAGGAAACCCTGGAATGGAATTAAATTGCACGAGGAACACATGAAAAGGGAAATTCAGCTTTTCTTTCAAATTAAATGAGTTTGTTTTCTTTCCCTTCTTCACAGTCAGAAAGAATAAATATTAAAAACCACAGCTGAGCCTGAACTAGCCAGAACTTTGAAGTGTTTCCTTACTCTGCCTATCACAGTAAAACAGGCTCAGTATCCAGCATTCCCTGATTACTACAGCAAAGAACTGCCACCAAAAACAGCAGAGCTCATTTTCCCTAAAAATAACCTCTCTGCAGCAGACTGACAGTTAGACAAAGCATGTCCAGAAAGCAGCTCCTTCCAGGGTCAAGCATCACTCCACCACCTAACAAAAATGTAAAGAAAAACAGAAGCTGTGACCCAGTTTGGACACAGGAGCTGTGGGAGTGCAGAGCATGCTCAGGATGTGACAGTGTGAGCTCCTCGTGGCTCACGGAATGGGGAAGAGTTCTGGTTACTTGACTTGCTCTGTGGCCGCCAGGACAGTCCTACTCACCACACAAAATGAGTTAAAACACTGTGCTCTTCAGGTTTACAAAGCACTCATCCTTCCACAAAAGGTGCCAGGGACATATAAACTATCACCCTCTTTTAACACCTACTGCCACTTCAAACATACAATGTGTCTGTAAGAACTCTAAAAGTTTGCAGAGCACAAAGCTTCCTGATTAAGAGTTATTTTGTAGCACCTCCTCTTACAAATCAAACCAAATCCCTACAGTGCTCCAGAACACCTCCCATGTTTTCACAGATTTAGTGCCATGAAGTCCAAGTGCATTTCTGATGATGCATTCCTGGAACACAACACAGACCCCTCCTCCTCTCAGGAAGCCTCATTCAGGCAGGGCTTTGTACTGCCACCTTAAAAACATTCCCAATTTCTGCATTTCGCAATAAAAACTATATTCTTTGCATTCCAGTGTGTTTTGGAAGGGCTGTTTCATGTTCTGCTGCATTACATGTAGCACAGCAGCTGGGGTTTTTTTATTTAAGCAGTTTGCCAGACAGAAGAAACTGGGAGCATTTCAGAGGAGTTTTCAGCAGGGTAGGAGGAGTTTGACTATTTCTCTGCCCCGATATTAACTCAATGATTAGGTTGAAATCACTTGACCTTCTGGGACCTATTAGTAACAAGACACCACTTACTTGGTTTAAGTATCACTTCAAGTGCAGGAGCTTCCTAAAATGTCTGCTGCCTCACCAGGAGCCCAGAATGGTGCAACCTCCCTCTAAATTCCTGCCTATTTATTACCATAAAAGATTACCTTGGAATATACTGCAAAGCCACCTGTTTGTACGAGGTGCAGAACTTTTCTCCTAAAGCAAGCACGTGTGACCAGCCACTCTTCCCTTTTTACATCATCACTCCACGTGTTAAACAGCTTTGCTATACACTTTAGGAGAACTTTATCAATATTATTGCACCCCCATCTCCCCAGCATTTACCTCATCCAAGCTTGGAGTTCTTAGCTTTATTTCTGCTACTTGTTTTTATTTCTCTTACCCTGCAAACTGAGATTATAGCCCAGGTAAAGGCAGGTGAGCTGGGATAACTGTACCTTTGCTTTTTCAGCACATGAATGTACCAAAGTGGGTCTACAGGAGGGACTCAGAGCAGACAGGTTCATCAGAGCAGGACAGGACCACATATACGGGGCTCTCAGGTTCTTTCCTCCTCACTGAGAAGTTTTAAAACACATAAATACACTGCTTAGTCTGCAAAAAAAGCATTTCTGAGAGTTCCATGAAGGAGGAATCATGCAGTGGGGTGCAAGCCAGCTTTTTATCAGCCTGGCAAGAGAAAGGATCAGAAGTGCTCAATCAGATCAGTCCATATCCCAAGGAAAGAGCACGTAGAAGTTACTCTGACCAGGGAGAAGATGAAAGCTCTGTAAAAATGTAAAGCAGGAAAACCTACTGCAGGCTAAAGGAAACTTTACTTGCTGCTCAAGTCTGTGCTATTGTGAACTGATTCTGAATTCAAGGGAAAAGCCCATTCTCAACTGTCTTTTGGATGTCTCTGTCACATTTAGGTGCTGCTAAACCACAGCACAGAGCAGTAAACTTGCACTAGTCAGCAAGCAAAGCTCTGAAAACTAGGGCAGAAAACGCTGACCCATTTTCCTTCCAGAAAAGACATGTTCTGAAATGACCTCTCCTGTCCCATCTTTCACATGCTGCTTCAGCTCTGGAATACCTACTCGTAGGAAACAAACTGAAGTGTGGAAAAAAAGAAGAGTCTGGCGAGGGCAAATGGATTGAACAATGCATTTTCTCTCCATTTAAAGCAGGAACACCACTTCCCAAACTGGGAGACATTCAGCTGCTTGCACAAACACAGGAGTTAACCAGATCTCCCAAGTATTACACTGGAGTGAGTGGAACAGCCAGAAGACAAGTATTAACTGAGTGTTCCACCAGGGCTGGCTACTCTGAGCTTTTTCTGCTAGGACTAACTGCACAAATACCCACAGAAACAGCCCAAAACTACACCAGAATGAAGGAGAACACAGTGAGGATTATTTTTTTATGTGAGGAACAAACACACATCTCCAAAATTTAATACCAGTGCAAGAAATAGATCTATCAGAAATGTTACTAAGATGTGCATTTTTGTAGACACCAAGCAGTGAATATTCCAATTCCAGTCACTAGAAATGGACTACTCACCCCCATACCTCATTTTTATAGGCATCTACCCGGCAACACACACCACAAGCAGTGTGAGTTGGTGGGGGAAAACGAACAAAAAAGTTGCAGATGTGGCTGTAATTGTCACTTACCATCTGCTGGCTGCTGGAAGTTGACATAGGCATAGCCGAGGGACCGGCGGGTGATCATGTCCCTGCAGACCCGAATGGAGAGCACGGGACCAGCGGGGCTGAACTTCTCATAGAGCATGGCCTCGGTGATATCGGGGTGCAGGTCCCCCACGTACAGCGATGCCATCGGGTAACTGCTGGCTGCCGTGTTCATCTTCCCCTCACCGCTCACTCCCACTGTCGACTAAGCAGTTTTTTGTGGTGGTTTTTTTTTGTTTGTTTGTTTTTGGGGTTTTTTTTCCCCCTCTCGGGGTTTCTATAAGTCAAGCTTCTTATAAATATTTAATTTCGGGGCAACACTCAAAAGTCTTGTTTAAAAGCCTGCCTAAGCTGGGGCCTGCAGACACAGTGTGGGGAACAGGGGTGGGTGTAACGGGAGGGGGGGGGCACTAGCACAAAGAGGGTTGGACAAGCCTGAAAATAAAAAAAAAAAACCCAACAAAACCACCCTAAAGTTCAACCTCCTGGAGCAGCAGGGGTCGGATACGACGCCAAAATTGATACGACACCAAAATTCGTACGCCGGCTGCCGAGCGCTTTTCCCGTCAGCTCTGAGGCAAAAAAAAAAACCCTCCTCAAGGTCCTAAAAACCACAAGGTCCTAAAAAACCCGCGTGCCTTATTATTTTTTTTTTTTCCCGCTTTGGATTTAGCCCAAATCCTGCAGAACGGCGGCCGCTTGACTTTCTGAAGGGGGGGGGGGAGGGAGAAGAAAAAAAAAGAAAAAGCAAAATAAATCTCTGACACGTATTTACATTAACATTTCTTTTAAAATCAGGCGTTCCCTGGTATATATTCTACAGAGGCTTATATTTTATAGATATCACAAATATATATATATATTTATGTGGTTGTGGCGGGGCGATATCCCCACACGCGGCCTAAGGGCGGGCGGGCGGGCGGGAAGGAGCGGCCGCGCTTCTCCGCTCGCTCACCACACCCCCCCCCCCCCGGCGCTCCCCCCCCCCGATCCCTCCCTGCCCCTAAGGCGCCGGTACCGGGCGCGACACCGACTCACCCGGCGGGCGGAGAGGTGGCGGCGGCGGCGGGCGGCCCTTTATAGCCGCCGCGGCGGCGCGTGTGGGCCGCGGAGCCGCGGAGAGGAGGCGGCCCGGGCCCGGCGGGCAGAGCCCCGTGTCCGTCCCCGCCGCCGCCGCAGCGCCCCCAGAGGGCGGGAGGACCCGCCCGGCCCTGAGGGGGCGCCGCCATTTTGGGGTCGCCACGGGGCGACTCCACCCCCCCCCCCCGTTTGTGACTTTCCTAATAACTCTTCCAAATAATTAATCAATCGATCGTAAGCCGGCGTGATTTTCCGCCGTTTGTAATGAGCTGGCTGTTGCGGCGACTCAAAGGGGATACGTCATGATGGTCTGCTGAAAAGTAAAAAAATTAAGAAGGTCGGCAACCTACGCGGCCGCAGTTTGAATTAGTTTTGGGGACCGCTACACTCTAGAGAGGCTAAATCAATAGAAAACTGTCTAAGTGAAAGTACTCCAAGTCTAATCTTCAACCAAAGATGGATAATGAATGCTGTAACAATAAGATCTGAAAATACACTCTAGGAAGCTAAATCAATCAAAGGTTGTTTAAGTAAAAGTTTAAGTTGTCTTTAACTGAAGATTGATGTTGGTGTTTCATAGCAATAAAATACAAAACTATTCCAAAGGTTGTTTAAATAAAAGAAGTCTAAGTTATCTTTAACTAAAGATTAATGTTGATGCCTTGTAAGGATTAAATAACTGACTGTCAAGGAGGGGCTTGAGGTGTTAAAAGCGTATAAAAGCTCACAAAATCCTTGTTTCAGTGGGGTGTTTATGGAGGAGCCATCCTGACACTACTCTGCCCATGTATTAAAGGAATGCTGCTGGCCTAACAGTATCATGCTGCTGAGTTTAATTTCTTTGAATCACAACACAGGGAAAATCGGTGAAAAAAAACCTGCTGAAAATTACCAAAACCAACCTCGATGTGCGTCAATAAACAAAGCCTGGGGGAGGGATGTATTGCTGAAACTGGACGCAAGGGATGAAGGATTTATAGGCTACAAGGACGTTTTTGCAGAAGCCAGAGATAAAGAAGAAACTAACAAAGATAATTTCAGTGATGGTGCTGAAACCCTCTCTGTCTGGGAAAAAGATAATAAAAAGGCTGAAAATGTGGACTTAATAACATAAGAAGCGAGAGAATCAATAACCAGTAGAAGATAGAATACTGATTAACAAAGAGAATTATGCAATTTATAGCCAATGAACATTAATTTGTTTGCCAAAATGTATCAATAGTGAAAAGTTTTGAAAGTGCATGTTTGGGGAGCGACCCCACACTCACCCAGTGCTGTGAATAAAGTAGTGTCTACTTTCTAATACTAAAAATAGTGTTAGAGTTTGATTTATCCTGACGTTTTCAGTAACATCCTCAGGGACACGGTGGCCCACAGCGCCCCAGGGATGCTCAGCCACGGCCCTGGTACAGCTTCCTTGTGTGCCCCAGGGCAAGCAGGGCAAACATTTCTCTAGGGACAAGGCTGTTCACAAGACCATGTAGTGACAGGACAAGGGGAATGGGTTTAAATTGAAAGAGGGTAGGCTTGAATTAGAAATCAGGAAAAAATTCTTCCTCTGGGATCGTTTCTCTCGCTGCTCTGAGCTCTGGTTTTGGAGGTGTAGTGGTGGTGGGATGAGGAGCGGCCGTGGCTGGAGCTGTCCCCACAACCTCCTTGTCTTCAGGGCATAATTTTTCCTCAAATAAGTGTGAGTTCCTGTGGCAGCCCTGGCTCTGCGCCAGCTCACATCATGGGCTGCCCTGGAGAGGGACCAAGGGTCCTCCATGTCTCCCTGTGGTAGTGAGCTGTCAGTCCCTCTTCCCAGGGTGAGGGCTGAACAACTTCGAATGCAGAAGAAAGCCTCTGGAACAAGAGAGGGGATTCACCCCCCTCCGCTGTCCCATGGCTTCACACTCACGAGATTCAGCTCCGGGGAGACCCGTAATTATCTATTTCCAGCATCTTCAGCGGAGCGTGAGGACACGGCAGCGCAGGATTCAGTGATTCATCAGTGACCTTCAGGCTCCATGGACGTCCTGTTCAGGGGGAAGTAAGGTAGTCTACAAAGGCTGGTAGCTGGGCATTGTGACTTTTAAATTCTGCATTAAATTACCTTTAATTTGCTTTAAAAGTCGGATATGATGTTATCATAAAAATGGGATATGATACCTATCCCTTCATTACAGTGGAAAAATGGAGTGTAGCAGAATAAAAGGTAACACTGGCAAAGTAAATTGTAATACTTAGCACTATTTTCAGTCTGGATTGTTTTCTAAAGACACAAGTCATCCTCCTCCCAAGATCATCATCCTCACGACAACTGATGGTGCTGGGAGGCTGTGCTGGTGGGATCATGCCTGGGGCCTGTCACTGTTTTGTGCTCGGTTCTCCAGGTTCTCCTCCGCTTGGAAACCACGGACTGAGACAGGAGTCTTGCTGTGGAAGGGTTCAGCTCCTGCTTTGACAGCTAAAGTCAAAACACAGCAGATCTCGAAGAACATGTTTCCACATAAAATGCCCTTTGGCTGCAGCAGCCGCTGTGGCTACGCTGCGAATGGCTTTGATTTGAAACATATTTAGTGACATTTGTGCTCCCTCCCAGGGGACTCCCTGCAGACAACCACAGTCCTGTGTCCTCCTCAATCCTTTTCGCTCCCAAAATGAACTGATGGGCTGGGGGTGCCCTCTGCCCCCAAGGGCCCAAAACTGCCCCAGGGACCCCACTGCTCTTGGTGCCCTCAACAAGTGCAGCTGCTCCTGGTGACCAGCGATACCTGAGATCCTTCCAGTTCACTGTCACAGGACCTTCAGCAGTGCCTGGAGCAAAGGTGACATCTGTTAATGTCTTCATCCTGCCAATCTGTCCCCGATGGTGCTGGTGGGAGACTCATCAATCACCCAGAGGGCTCTCAAGCCGCTCTACCACTGTGTGTCTGAGCAGTGCCTCAGTCGTTGAGGGTCATCATAAAAGATGGCCCATTTTTCAGCACAGATGGCAAGTTTTCAACCACATGCTGCCCCTGGTTTAGGATTTCTCCTCCTCAGCTTTGGAATTTTACCAGCAGATGGCAGGCCGGGATTGCACCAGGAGCAGAAAGGAGAGAGAACACCCAGGGCAGGCAAGAGCAGGACGGAGATAAGCAATATTTTTCATGCAGGCGAATTTGGGAGAGCAGGACTCCATCCTAGAGCACCTGCTGCGCAGCAAATCTCCCACAGCCTGGGAGTGGCCTTGTCCCCTCCAAGCAGCAGGGAAGGCTGGTTCATCAGGACACTGTTTTTGTTCCAGCCTCGCCGGGGTCAGAGCCGGTGCCGTGTTTAACTGAGCAACCCCAGCCCACGCCTTCCCACAGACCTTTTCATCGTGTTTTCTTTTGCCTGAAGAACAAGGATGAAGAGAGTGCTCGGAGAGTTCGGGGATTTCCCCTGCAGGGTAGATCAAAAGTTGCCAGGATGTGTTAGAAGAGTCGTTTAGGCTCGAGAAAACCCTGGGAAAAAAAATTAAGCTCCAGTCCCGAGCTACTGCTCTAATCACCATGTTGCTGTGGGGAGAAAACCCCACGGGCCTGAACCGATGCCCTCCCACCCGCTCCGGCTCCCGTTTGATCCGCAGAGATCAGGAAGTGTTTTTTTTCCACTGTCTCTGTTTTGTTTTACCACTCTAGCCCGCGGGGCCGGTTTGTGTTCCTGCCTCCCACGGAGGGTAATTTGGTTCCTCTCTCTGGCCGAGGCCACACCAGAGCGCTGAGCTCCCACCGTCGGGTCAGGGCAGCCCAGGCACCAGCGGGACTACCCGTCATCAATAGCCCCATTATTGCTCTTGAAGTTGCTCCCCACTTCCAGACGGATGCTGCATTACTCCACCACAGCTGCAGTTGCTCCCTTCCAGCAATTCCCCACACAGCACTTAAGGAAGGGATTTATGGGCGGTTTTGAAAGGCATTTTGGAGTGAGAAAGAGTTATGGGAAAGGAAGCTGAATTCCCACCATTCCCCAGAAAATTCTCCCAGCATCTTTCACGAGAAGGATCATTTACTGGTCCTTTCCTCAGAACAGAGACAAGCTCTCAGCTGTGGCTCTTTGTTTAGTCCAAAGCGTTTCCCGATGGCGAGATGCCACAGGGGTTATGCTGGCCCTGCCTGCAAAGGGTCAGGAGACCAAGGCAAGCCCTCGGCGTCTGTCTGCAAGGATCTGCTGGACCCCATCTGTTCCCTGACATTTTTGCAGACCCTTGCAGCTAAATGAAATGATTTATTCTCAAGTGACGGATTATTGCCAATCCGAGGTCAAGCCTTGCTGACTACCCGGCTGATTTTGACTCACATAGTGGCTTGCAAAGTAAAAAGTCTTGGGACCAGAGTCACCAAGAGCTATAAAACCACCAGAGGGGATGTCACCTTACCTTTTTTTTTTGAAGCTTTTCAGGAACAAAAACTCACCTGCTGCAAAACTAGTCACCAGTGACCTTTATAGGTCCCTTCCAACCCAAACCACTCCATGATTCAAGGAGGTTGGATGAGCAGAACAGATTCACATCAACACTACATTTGACAGCCAGGACAGGGGTTTGAAAGACTTTATTTGACACCTTTGCTGATGTCACAACTTGTGAATCTAAGAGCACTGCACAGTGTAAAGTGAGGCCAGGCTACTCGCCGTGAGCTCTAACGTGCCAACCAGCCACAGGAACAGCTGGGGTCTGCAAGGATCCCCCTCCTCTGACTTTATCAAAAGAGAATACGTCGTTCCTGGCTGATTCTGGCACTTCAGGACAAGGGTGAGGGGAAGTAGCGGAGGCATTTCTGTGTGTTAAGTGCGATGACTTTCATCAAAACAACTGGGAGGGACTCACTTTCAAAACAATAGCAGATACATACGTTGACATGCACATGGCAGATGCAATCTGCAGGGAGGAAAACACCAGCTCATCCACACAGCCCAACCAGCTGTGGTGTTTGACCTGAGGCATGGGAAGAGCCTCTCCCATTCAAGAGAGATCTTCTCCCTGCTTTTTACCTTTCTTTGCACTGACCTTTCCACGTTTTTCTCCTTCAGTGCCACAGTGCTGCAGAGGTGGGCTAGGGGTGGGCATGCAACTGGGTCCAGGCTATTCTGCACATGTATCCCAGCAATCAAGGCAGGGAGTGGGAGCCATTCAGGTGAGGGGGAGCACTGGGAGACCCTGCCCTGCCTCCATGAGACGTGGCGCAGAAGGGTGGCTTGAAAACTTCAAGTTTCTGTTCTTTGTGCCCAAAGAAGAGAGGAGGGGAGGACAGCCAGAGGAGCAGAGGCATATCTGCTGCATCAGTTGTCTAGGGGCACACTAGGGGCACACAGGGTAAGGCGGAAAAAGCTCAGACTCAGTACAGGTGCAGACCCAGAGCTCTCCGAGGTCTGCAGTGACATCTCAGTGGGTTTTGGTCCCAGCCCAGGAAGAGGAATGAGTGAGACCCAAACATGGTGCTGGAGGAAGAAAACAGAGACATTGTAGGAGGAGAGGATGAGGGATGCTGGGCTAAGGGACAATGAGGGAGGCACTTCAAATGCAGGCTGCTCTGACCCATTCCCCGCTGTGCAGTCTGGTTTCAGCAGGGGGTGGAGGTTTCAGCAGGGGGTGGAGGTTTCAGCAGGGGGTGGAGGTTTCAGCAGGGGGTGGAGGAGAGACGGCTCCAGCAGGGAGACTGGCAGAGGGAAAAGGCATTTTCTTCTCACTTTGGCCGTCAGAGCCTTCCCCTCTGTGACAGACGTCCCTTTGAAATCCTCTGTCTCGCCTCTTCACACCTCAATGAGGAGCAAGGGCTGCACCCAGGCGGCCTGGCCAGCTGCTCCAGCACAGTTTGTGCAGGGACCCAGCACAGGCCCTGCAGACATGACTGGGATTTTCAGCGGGGCTGTGGGAACGAGCTCTGTTAAGCTGTTGCCTCACTCCACCTTAAGGGCACATAAGTGGGAAGAGCTGGTAATGCAGTGAGGAAAGCACAGGGATTAGCAGGCAGCCAGTTCGCTTTGGGAGCTGGAGGGGGTTCTATCCTGCCTTGTGGGTGCCAGAAGTGCTGGGCAGGGGTGAGCTGTGTCTGTCCCACCACACCAAAATTAGGTCCTGCAGCTGGGGGACACATCGCAGGGAATCAGCACGAGCAAGTCTATCTGGCAGCTCCGAGTTCCCAGGCAAATAAGACATTATTTCAAGGCTGGCTGTTTTCCAAAGGAGAGCAACGCTGGGCTCTGCAGAGGGGTTTGCTGGAGGAGGAATGGGCTTAGGATGTGTGTGTGCCCCCTCCCTCGTGGCTGGAAGGGTCTGGAGTACAGCCGCGTGCAGACAAGTGCATCGAATTGGATGTGATTTACGTCTGCAGGCGTCACGAGGGAGAGGACGTGTGATGGTGAGGCGAGGAAGGCGGTGCGAGGAGGGAGGGAAGAGCAGAGAGAATTTTCTCTATGGATCCTTGGCTTCTGTAAAGCAGGAAAGATGCCTTTTCAGCCGAGTTTGTTCTTAGGCCTGCGGGCAATGAGTGCTGAAGAATTCCTGTCTCCGAAGGAGAAGGGAGGGTCAGAAAGCCCCGATTTCAGTCGCCCAGGAGCGGCAGATCCTGGATGTCCCAACCCTGATCCCTGGTCCCTGAGCAGCAGCGCCCAAGACAGGGGGTGCCGTGTAAGGTGGTGGAACGGGGATGCCGGCAGAGGCTGGGGAGAAGAGGAATGTTGCGATCTGGCTGCTCTTGGATGAGCCCTCTCTCAATACACCCGCTGGCGATGGCATCCTGGGTACGGCTGCTACGGCTGTGGACGAGCCCCCACCTCGAGCCCTCCGGCTGGAAGAGCCCATCCTGCTGGCCAGGAAGCTTCGGCGGGACGGCAGCATGTCCCCCGGGACACGGCGAAGCGGGGCTGGCCTCACAGCAGGGCTTGGGTAAGCCAGGGAAGATGCAGTCAAAACCACCGGAGCGGGAGCAGCCTCCCTCCTGGGGATCTGCACGGGGCCAGCGGTGCTGTGGAGGAAGGACCACGGCCACGTCTGGATGGGCAGCAGGGACGTGGCCACAGGCGAAGGCTCCATTTCTGCCACGTAATTATTCAGGTGGGAGAGGAGTCGCAGCCGGATGGGGTCGGTGGCGTTTTGGCCCTCGAGGACGCCCAAGTACCTGACAACTTCAGTGAGGCACTCGCGGAAGCCGATACTTCTGTAATCCACAGCCAGAGCTTGGGCATCCAAGAAGCCTGCAGGGAGAGGACACGGGTGACAGTAAGCCCGTGCAGAGCTCAGGAATGCGCTTTGATTTCAGTACCCTCTCTAATGCACTGTGTATTTCACTTGAGGCACTTTGCTGCCGTGTGATATTCCTGAAGCAGACAGCCAAGTGGGTGTCCCAAGGGACTGGACGTTTGCGTGCATGAGAATAGCATCTGCGGTTATCTCACAGGGATAAACCTGCCAGGGTCATGAAACCTCTTACCCCAGCATGTGAGACGAGTAAGAGGTTTCATTAACTGAGCTCAGGAAGGAAGAATTTTTTCCCATTGGATTCAATCGGTTATCACTGCTAGAGACATGACTGTGGGCTAGACAGGCTCTGGGTCCTTCTTTGCAAATGGACCATCCTTGGTCTTGCAGAACAGCGGGACACTGTGTCTCCTCCACACACAGTTTAGCACCACTTTCCTCTGCCTGGCTCCCAAACTTTAAACTTCCTTTAAACCAGTGTCTGGCTGAAGGACACAGGGCAGTGGCAGAACCAAAACCGCTGGGCCAAGAGAGCTCAAAACCACAGAAATCAACAGCTGACGGCTGATTTTTAGGCTTCTGCTCCCAACTTGCAGCTTCATGAGACGATAAGCAATAAAGCAGAGAAATGTCACAGCACAGTGAAGCACTGGACCACTGTGCTTGACGGGGTTTCTCGTGACAATACAGCCCTTTGTTGCAGTGCAGTCAAACTGAATATCTAAACAAATGTTCCAGACCAAGTTACAGCTCTGAACCAAAGCCTGGATGCCAGCAATGTCCCCAGCAAGCCAAAACTGGGTGGTAAGCAAGCCAGAGGCTTCTTTACTGGAGCTGTGATCTCCATCCTGTTAACTGGAACAGGACAGAGGGTCTGTACTGAGGTCTCAGTACAAATAAGACCTTTGTTGAATTTTGCACAGGGCTCCCTCTCTCTTCTTATAACAACCAAGAGACGCACAAAGAAAAAGAACAGAAAGGGAAAAAAAGCCTTGTTTATTTGCAGAGTCCTCATGCAGAATTCAGCCTCTGCAGGAAATGTATCCCAGGGAGGAGGTAAAGAGTTTAATATCCTTTTCCTGGAAAAAGGCTCCATTTCTGAGCAGGACTAAGCTCATCTCTGCCTGAACAACTTTTTAGCAGGGGGTGTGACAACACCACCACTGCTGTCCCTGTGGGTCTGAGGCACTCGCTGTCCCACACACCCCAGTCTCCCAAATGGATGCATGGGATGCTGACCTGCATGTCAAATAACAGGGCAGGGAAATGTCCATCTGCCCTCCCTCAGAAGATATTTCCCTTGGGAAGTAGGCAGGGCAGCATTTGTTTTGGTGCTGGCTGGTGTCAGCTTGCTGCTGCGGGTGATGGGGAATTTTTCTTCCAGGCTTCCACCTTCCCCTCACCCATATGCTTTTAAGAGCAGTTCTTACCTGTCCCTCCAGTGGCATGAAGCATTTTTAAGTGATCCACTGTCATCTGTAAAATTTCTGCCTTCTCCAGCTTGGAAGACCCCTGGATGTTTGGAGCAGAAAGAGAAAGCCATTCATCATTTTATGGTCTAGGGCTTTGTGCCTCTCAGGAGCCAGTGTTTGACCAATGATCTCCTCCTCAAAACCTGAAACCCAGGAGTTCTCAGATTGGTGTAGTGCATCCATCCAGACTCTGCTTTTCACATCAAGTGAGTACAAAAAAAGAGCTCCTTCCCAAGGTACCCCGATGCAGATTGAAAATCCCTATTTCTGTGCTTCTTCATATCTGCAAAACACTTTCTGGATTGAATTTATCCTCCCCAGGGCTGCTGAATATTTGCTAATAACGTTTTACCACCCCAGCTTCACCACCTACTTACTCCCTGAAGTGATGATGATAAGAAAGACATAGCGCTGCTCCAGACCTCCTCATTCTGAGGGTTCTGCCCCAAACACTGCTGAATGCAGCCTGCACAGGAGGAGATCAGGACACACACACACACACACACACACCTGCTTCTCGAAGGCGGTGGGAACCAGGCGCCGCAGTTCCGAGAGGCTGCTGTTGATACGGTCACGGCGCCGCTTCTCAATGATCTGCAGGAGATTTCCAAGTGGAGAGAAGAAACCACAGTCATTTACAGCCACAGCTCATGGGTCTAAAGCCCTCCAGGTTGAGAGAGGTGCTTTGAACGGGGCCATAGATGTAAATGTTCAGGGTGCAAAAGTTGAGCAAAGAAGCGTCAGCTGACTGGTGGGATAATCCCAGGTGAAATCGCTCTCCTCCAGTCCTATCCCCACCCTTTTCTGCCAGATTTGAGGCCAAACCTCTGCAATAAACTTGGCTGTGAGGAGAGTCCTGCAGGAGATGGAGGGGGGAATGGTGTAAAGGTGATTTTGCATGGTGTTCCCACAGGAAGGACGTGCCAACAGCCCCCCACTGCACAAAGGGTGATATCCCTGGCACAGAGCCGGGACCAGCCTGACCCCCTGCCAGGGACACAGTACAACCACCCTGGTCATTGTAAATGACACTCACCCCTCTCCTCTTCTTCCTGGCTTGTATCTGAGATGTTGTAGTGGGAGACACAGACCTGGAAACATGACTGGAAAGGAAGAAGAGGGAGTAATTTCTTGCACTAGCTGGAGAGAAACCTCCGTTGCACATATGCTTTACACACGTTCGCCATCTGTAGTTCCTCCTCACCCCCCCCCAAAAAATATCTTCTGTGGTTCCCATCTCATTTTTACCCACAACACAGAGCTCAGGAATTGGGGACGAGGAGCCAAACAGAGACTCAGATACCACTCTCCTTCCAGAGTGGTAGGTCTGAGTCTCCTTCCAGCCTGGGCAGATTTCTGCACCAAACTGTCCATTCACTCCCAGGCTCACCCCTCCTTCAATCTCAACCCATGTCAGCATCTCCACAGGGCTGGAAAAGCAGCGATCCAAGCTCTGGAGTCATGGCCTTTTTTTCCTCCATGTGTGAACCTCCCAGCTCTCGTGTCTGAGCCTGCCCTGTCTGCAGGGCTTTGCATCTCAGAGCCGCGATAGCACGAGCGCAGATCTGAGCTCCCACCCAGGGAGGGCTGGCTTCTCCTCAGGGTGAGGCCAGCGGCAGCACTGATGTGGTTTCTGAAGGCCTTCCCAGAGAGTCGCTTCCCAAACCACAATTTTTGGGGTGGGCTGCGATGTTCCGAATGCGCGGACACTCCTGAACCAGACAGAGAAGGGCCAGAACCTGGGTGGGGGGAACACCCGGCAGGAGGTGATGGAGCTGGGACCCTACCTGTTGCCTGACAGCCCCAGGGACCAGCTCTGCTGAAGGGAAGAGGGACAAGAGGGGGCACAGGCAAAGGAAAAGGCCCCACAAACCATCCTGTGCCTGGCAGGCCTGGTTGAGGCTAAAGACACCAAAGTCTGCACTAGACACGCACGGGGAGGCAAAGTTCAAGCCTTAGGTCCCCACAGAGGTGAAGTCTCCATAACGATGGATAACCAGGCGTGGGAAACTCCCTGGAGCAAGACCCCTTGGCTTGGGGTGGGAGGCCAGCTGGGCCACCTTCCGCCCTCCCCGAGCAGGGTTTCTCCCTCTGGAAAGTGGAAGTGGCTCAGGGCTGTTTCTGTGCCTTACAAAATGCAGTGCAGGGATGTGAGCACACATCCATCTGCAGCCCCGGCCAGCCCAGCGCGCCGGAGGGACCGGAGCCCGCGTCAGACACGCAAATCTGGGAAGGGCCACCTGGGTTCACCTCGTCAAATCAAGATGCTTCTCAGTTTGATGAAGCATTTTAATAGGAGTCCATTAATGACTTTCCTGCACAGACAGCGCTGTCTGCAGCAAGCCAAAAACTAGACCAAACTCAGCCCATTAAAAATACAGTTTGTTAGGCCCAAGCGAGGCGCTTTCAGAAGTGGTTTTACACAATCAGACGAAATAACACGTTCTTCTGCTGCCTGTTCCACTCATCTCCATACAGGTACCCTATTTGAATGTCTGCTGGGTGGGCTTTCTCTGGGCACAGGTGCTGGCTGGCTCCACAAGTACCAACATGTGTAGCCAGCGTACGCAGGCACACATATGATGAGCACGTATGATTGTGAAAACAGGCTGTGTGTGGACACTGGAGTGTTGTACGTGCAGGGGGTGGGTGCTGAATTTGCCTGGCAGCGCAGGAATGCGGAGTAGGCACTCAAGGAGGAACAGTGCATTTTGAAACTCTCTTTCCAGAGCGGTCTGGACACATTGCTCTTTGTGAGCCGCAGTTCCAGATGTGGATATCAAGACCCAGCTTACTGCAAAATTTATTTTAAAAATACGTTTGACTGATTTGAACCACATAAAAGATAGTGTAAGTATATTCTCTGGCGATCAAAATTTCTGCATTGCTCTTTTTCTTAACTTTATCACTTACAGCCCAATTCTGGCTATAAACCAAGCGGTATCTTGCACTTCTGCAGTGACCCCAGAGCCTAAACTTGCTCCATGCACTGATCCAAGCCTCACACCCGGCGTGACTCATCTCCACACTACAGGAAAACTGGTTTGCTCAAACCACTCGACCGGTGGGTAATGGGCTGGGAACCCCAGCCAGGCAGCCTGACTGCCTCCCTCTGTTCTAATCACTCCTCCTCACTCCCCACCTGGAAGTGTTTCATTTTCCTGGATCCACCAGCATCCTATGCAAGATGGCATTACTTGGGGTGTAACCTCATCAGGGCAGGAACAGCTCTTTTGGCCATATATTTGCGTGACATGAGGAACAACATACACATATACAAATACCACCAGATCACAGCCAGCCTGGTTCTACGACTGCCTTGAGAAGACAAACACACATTAGAAGCACCAGAAAGAGATTAAAAGTTCATCATTACTGTTCACTGAAATAAAATATTGTGACAATTCCAATATTTTATCCCTCAGGGTACTATAGACTCTGTGTGCTGCACTGATGTGAAGAAGTGGGATATATTTCATCTGCAGCAGGAAAGTAGATTAAATATTGATGCGCTTAGAAACTGCATAAGGGGTCAGGGAATTTCTGCAGGACATTTGTCGGATATGCCCGACTCTGCTGCGACCGTATCAGAAGCAGACTCATGAATTTAGTCCCCTGAGAACCTGAGCTTGGCACCAGGCAGGCGGCTTCTCCTCTCAGGGTGTCAGGCAGCAGGAGGGAATGAATTAATTGCTGGATGCAGAGAGAGAGGGACACGGGGCTACTGCAACAAGAGTTCAAAAGCAATTGATTTTTGGATGAGAACAAGTAACAGAGACTTTCCTTCATCCCTTGCACCGTCTGCACCCTCGGAGCCCGGGCACGTCCATGAAGGGCTGACAGCCTGGGAACCCGGGCTGCGAGCGGCGCTGGGGATGCCCTTTGCCAGCAGAGCTGCAGCCCAGGGGAGTGCAGCAAAACCTGCAGACACCGCCCGAGGAACCACACACGGGTCCTGTCCTCACTGTTCTCTCACCAGCAGCAAAGCCCCAGAGCTGAAACTGCAGCTCAGCAGCGATGGGATGGAGCCCGAGAACTGCGATACCGAGGGGCACAGGGGCAGCTCGGGCTCCCTCCTTACCACATCACAGCCCCAGCTGGTGCGTTACAAATGCATCAGCAGAGCAGAAGCGTTTCTCATGCAAAACCTCCTGGTTTCTCATGCAAAACCTTCTGGTTTCTTCCACATTCCCTGAGAGCCCTCGGATTGCAGGGACCGCAGGGGTACCTTTGCTCTGGGGGACTGGCAGGCACCTTTGCTCTGGGGGGCTGCCCCAGCTCGGGGTGCAGAGACCCGCCAGCACCTGGGCTCCCACTG
Organism: Chiroxiphia lanceolata; assembly: GCF_009829145.1. Lineage (NCBI taxonomy): Eukaryota > Metazoa > Chordata > Aves > Passeriformes > Pipridae > Chiroxiphia > Chiroxiphia lanceolata. The sequence continues at coordinate 4,826,101 of NC_045660.1, read as the reverse complement.
CCCTTCTCCCACCTGGCAGAGGAAGGCCATCCTGCTGTCTTTAATGGGCATTTTCTTGAACGCGACCAGCTCCTAACACAGCTCTAACACTTGTATCACCACTTGGGTTTCCTTGCTGGGTCAGTCCCGCCGCCAGCACCAGCCCACGCCGGCACACGGGGGTTATCCTGCCGGCCCCACGCAGGGCCAGCCCGGCCCCGAGGGGTTCAGCGAGGTGCCGGGGGAGCCGGTGCCCTCCCGTGCCTGCCCCGGTGCGGCGGTGGCAGAGCCCGGTGCCCTCCCGTGCCTTGCCCCGGCAGGCGCCGAGTGCTGCCGCCCCGAGCGGCTCGGGGGGAGCTGCCGCCAGCGCCGTGCGCGGTGCCGGGACCCCAAAACCCGCGTGGGACGGAGCCTGCCCTCACCTGTACTCCTCCTCGCGGCCCACGTCGATGGTGCCGTCAGACTCGGTGTCGGACGAGCTCTCCTCGCAGAGCCGCTTCATCCTCGCGGGGGGAGAGGTCGGTGGGCTCGGCGAGGCTGCCCCACGCGTGGCCCCGGTGGCCGCCGCCGTCCTTCCCCTGCCGTGCTCGGGGCAGTGCTGTCCCTGCCCGGGCTCCGCTGCTCCGGCCCCGCACAGCTCCTCCCCTGCCCGCTTTGCCTCTCCCACCCCCGGCTCTCCTTCCCTGGCTCCCTCCCGGCACGTCCCCACCTCCCGGGTAATGGGTTAATGAGCCACCATCTCCCAGGAGTGACGGATTACGCGGCCGCGCCGGCGCTCCCCGGTTCCCAGGCCCCCCCCTCGCCCCCCCCCCCCCGCCTCCTCCCGCTCGCTGGTCGAAATCCCAAGTCTTCCTGTAAAAGGAACAGTCTGTGTGAACCGTCTCATGTCCCCCCCTCCTGCCCACGGCCCCCCTTCCACCCGCTGCACATTGGCCTCAGCCCCAGTTTAAAGGGACCAGTGACCTCACTGGCAACAGAAAACCGTGGGAAAGAGATGGGACTGATAAAGCCTTGAGTTGTTTCAGGGAAAAATCAACATCCAGCCCCACACGCACACACATGTCTGCCCGGCTCTGCGCGGCGCAGGCACTTTGGAGGTTTATGATTCAGATGGAAACCAGCTTATTCGAAACACGGTGCTGTTTGAGGACGCCGCTCAAAGGGCCCTCGACTGGGATTAATCAGTGGCCACGGCCGAGGGCCGGGGTGGCAGCAGTGGCACCGCACTCGGAGGCGTCAGGATGGGTTCGGCACCCCGGCACTGTGCCACGGTGGTCCCGCCAGGAGCTCGGCCCCCTGCCATGCTCCCACAGCCTTGGAAGCGTCTTCCAAGTGCCAGCTCATGGCGCTGCCAGGGCATTTGACACCTACCCTGTAAAACAAAGTGGCCAAAGCCCAGCTTTAAGGGTTTATGGCACTGGGATGAATTGCTGTTTTCTTGTCTCATTCCACAGTGCCGGAAACTCTGACCCGCAGCCCAGCATCTAGGGAGCATCTCCCTTTCCCAGCGCTTGCGGGAAGGAGGTAGGAGTCTGTTTTTCAGAGCCCTGCGCTGCTAAAATCCCCCAAGGCAGCAAAAACGTGTGCGTGTGGGAGAGAGAGAGAGAGAGAGCGTGGAGGAGGGAGAGCGCCGAAGTGGAGGTTCCCAGTACGGAAATAATGCCTTTTTATTTTGAAAAAAATAATCAGTGCTGAGATCTGGCAACACGTGGGTTTCCCAAAGCCTTTTGCAAAGACTGTGGCGGCGATAACAGCCCATCGCCGCTCCGGCCGGCCAAGCCACCCCACCGCCCGCCTCCCGTGGCCTCCTGGGGTGCTCCCTATCTGCCTCAGCCATCTCTGCCGGCTCACCCTCGCTGCACCCGCCAACCCCGAGGTGTCTGCAATTCCCCAGCACCTCGCCAGCAGCTCCGGAAAAGCCAAATCCCAGCTCCTGCCTGCCCTTCACCCACGCCTGCCCCAGCCCAGCACACTGAGTGGAGCAAGGCACGGCCCCCCCTGACCGGTTTTTTGAGGCTGAACCACACCGTCCTCCCTCCCGAGGTGAAACAACGGGGACCTGAACCAGCCGTCCTGCGCTGGAGTGCAAAACTGACGTTTCAGAAGTGTTTGTAAACTGAAAAAGAGAATAAAACATTTGCTTTAGGTCACAGCACTTTGTTTCTCTAATTCTGATGTTTTGTTTTCACTGTGAAAAGTGGTCAAGAAGCCGAGCTGTTATTAGCTTACATTTCCAAATGAAAAGTTACTTTGAACTAGAAGAATTAGAAAAGTGTTATTTTAGCAATTTTGAGACCCGCTCCTCCTCCCTTTCCAAAGTGATTTCAGTTAGAAACACATACATCTCCAAACCAAACTTCCCATAAACATGTGTTTTTGAGAGATTAATACCCTTTCCACTGATAAAACCATTTAAATGGGATCCTGAGATTGGTTATTTCAGGCTCTTGCTCATATCACAGTGAGCCTGAACCACGCAGAGCCCAGACCTGCCACGGAGGAACACTTTTCTTCTCCATTAGAAAGGAATTCACTGTCCAGACTTGATCTTTTCTGGGCCTTGTCTAAGCATCATTATCTGGGTTCAATTGAAGTGTAATTGGCAACATGTTTTTCTAGGATTACACTTCATTATGAACAGAGCGGGGGCCCTGAAACCCACTTCTCCTGTAATCGGATCCATTTTCCAGGCTGTGCTCCTGGAGAGTCGTTTATAATCGCTCCCAGCAGTCCCGGGGGGATTGTGAGGGCCGTCTGAACCACCCCAGCTGAAGCAGAGACGGTGCTGAGACCCCTCATGGTCAGTTCAATGGAGACAACAGGGGAGGATTAAACGGGCTTAGCTGTGTGCGAGGGGAGCTGGGTTTGGATGAGCATCACCCATGTCCTGTGGGAGGGAACGGACAGACCTCCCCTGCTGTGGGCAGGGGGTGATGGAGTGCAGAAATGGGGGGTCTGGGGCTGCAGAAATGGGGGTTCTGTCCCTGCTCGCCTCTCACTGGGCATCAGTGCAGGCGATTCCCACGGCACACTGACCCCAAGTGCAGAGCCACAGACAGTGGGTGACCAACCCCTGCCCAGAGCCACTCTGCTGTTCCCTGGAGAGCTACAGGCTTTGCCACAGCCAAACCAGGGAATTATCAGAGGAAATCTCTCCCCAAGCCCTGAATTAACAGCCCTGGCTCCGTGCTCAGGGCTGTTTCCCCTCTGAGAGCACAGCAAGCATTGCTGCAGTGCCTCTCCCCATCCCCAGGACCCCTGTGAGACCCTCTGGGACTCAGGAGACTGGTGAGAGCTGTCCCCTGCTCGGGCTGGCTATGCCTCTCCATGGTGGGAACTGTTTCCAGAGGATGGGTGTCACGAGGACGGGGTTAAGCCATCCATCACACCCAGCACTAATTGGCTACCCTGCTTCAGAGGCCAAGGAATAAGTGAGCTGCAAAGATTGATGTCCCTTCCCTGCAGCAGGAAAAACTCTCCGGGCCAGGGCTGAGGGTGGATCCCTGCCAGGAACCTGGGATTGCCCAGGTTTGCCTGTGCCAGCAGACTCCTGGGGGTGAAAGGCTCCAGCCTAAATTTCCCTGGAGGGGTGATGGTCAGCCCAACCACCAACCCCCCTCCCATGCTGGGACCGAGCTCCTCCTTCCCCTCCCTCCTTCTCAGCTCTGGGAAATGTCCCAGGAGAGCGGCCAGCTGTGAAAAGCTGCAGCAGCTGGAATGTGGGAGGGAGGGCAAGGCTTCTGGAAAGCCAGAGGCAGGAGCAGGACTTATCTGTTACCTCCCCGTGAACTGACACCTCTGATTTAACCCCGTGCATGCCTGGAATGCCCTGTCCGCACATCTTCAGTCAACATCACCTCCTAACCTCAGGTCCCACCGCCGGCTGCCAGACCCACAGCTGTAATTTCAAAAGCAGAGGCCTCGCAGGGATGCTGGACAGGATTCCTGGCTGCAGCGCTGCGGACAGGCTCTCTTGTTCTGTGGCTGAGCAGAGGGATTCATCACAGACGGGAGAATCAGGCAGGGCTTTGGGGAGGTGGCTTGGGATGAAAGCGTGTAGGTATGAATACGATATCACCTCCGTGTTTTGTCAGATCTGGAGCACAGCCAGGAGAGGATTGTTTGCCGTGGCTCCACTCCAAACCAGAGGCACTACAATTGCAAACTCCCCCCCACTTCCCCGGCCCACGCAATCCAGAGCCGGCCCAGCAGACTGCTACGGGCAGTCCAGGGGAGGGAAAAACAACATTTTCCCACAAACCAGTGGCCTCACCCTTCCCCAGGCAGGGACAGGGCAGATCCTGGATCTGCTCGGGGCCCGACTGAAACTCGGCGCTGCCCTCTCCTCCCTGGCACGGCTGTCTGTGTCCTCACACCTATTGCCCCGCGGCGGGTCTGCGCCCGCCCGGCCCTGCCGCCGCGGCCAGGAATGCGGCTCAGCCCCGCAAATCCCATGGGATGGGGCACCACGAGGCTGCACCTGCCGAGCTCATGGCTGGGGTACTCAGAGGTGTGCTGCTCTCTCTGCGAGATGTGGTGCTTGTCCCCCCCTGAGCCCGTGCCCAGAGCAAGGCTGGGACCTGCAGAGTGGGTGTGAGGTGTCAGGCAGCTCTGTCACTGCATCCCCAGGTCAGTGGGGCTGGAGGGCAGCCAGGGACAGGTTCACCTTCCTACTCTGGAATCAACAGTGGATCCTGATAGTTTAGCATCAGTTGCCACCAGCAGTTTAGTCCCAGCTACCCTTGCCTCAGTTTCCCCACCCAAACTGATGCTGCTGCGCTGGGCACTCACTTCACAGAAAAGCCACGATGAGTGATAATTAATATTGCACCACCCCTGCTGACAGACTGGGTTACTGGCTCTTCCAGGAGCCCAGACTGAGGTCAGGGCTCCCCTGTGGCTACACAGAGAGGACCTGGAGACTCACTGTCGTTGGACACCGGTCTGCTCCTCTCTGGTATGTCGGACCCGGAGATGGTGGTGCAGACAAGGTGAGCTGCTGCAGTACAGGACAGTGCCCATGACCACTGCAGCCCTGGTCTCCTTGGCTCTCACTGTCATGGACAGGATGAGCCTACCCTGGAGGTGCCAGCCCCGCTCCCGTCTCTGGCCGCTGGAAGGACTTGGTTGGCCTTCAGCAACAAGAGGAGCTGGGATGGGAAAACCCATGGCTGGTGAAGAGAGGTCCTGGCCTTCCCCTGGGGCCAGTCCCCAGGGCTCTGGGGAACACAATGCCTTTGTTTGGGACTTGGCCTGCACGAGGAGCCCTTCCCTTGCTCTGTCCCAAAACACCAACCCTTCAAAAGGCCTGTTCTCCCCCTCCCCTTCCCCCAGCCATGCTAATGTGCCAGGCCTCTTCTCATGAACCCTGGGAGAGATCAGGCTGGTAGACAGTTTCACCACTTGTTAAATGTGTGTTTAGCGATCTTGTGAGTAGACAAGAACAAATACAAACAAGCCAGGCTGGAGAGCCCCTGCCCCTCCGCCCTGCCTGGAACGCACCAGCCCCAAGCCTTTCTTCTCTAACCACTTCAAACTTTCATTTCTTCTGAAGCCACAACAAGGCACACTTTGTAAAGCAAATGAGTAAACAGCAACTTTCAGCTTAAAAGGAAAACAAGGGGGAGGGACTGTTTTTAATTACTGGATTTTAAAAAGGGCTTTATTCAGTTAATTGCTTTCTGTTGTAAAATGTTCTTCTGAGCACAGCCCTGGTTCTAGCTGCATTGCTGCTGGCCAGATGGCACTGCAGAGGCAATGACAGCATGTGCCTTTGCTGCTTGGGTACACAAGTGCCTTCAGCATTCACAGACATCGCCCCCGAGCCCTCCCAGCCTCCATGGAAATGACACGAGGCACCCAGTTTTGCTCAGACATGACCAGTGGTTTGGCGTGTCCAACTCATGTCACCTCCAAAGGAGCGGAGGAAGAGCGATCGGCACGCACGGAAAAGCCTCTGCAGCGCTTCACATGGAGTTCCCAAAAGGGCTAATTGCTGCTGATTGCCTTGGCTGCAGAGTGTCACCTTCCCAGTCTGGGGGGAGAGCCCGATGTTCGTGCGAGGTGCTGAGCTCAGCTCGGTTCCACCCTCTGGATCGGGGCGGGTGACGGAGCTGCGAGGTCTGGCGCGGCAGCCGGCGAGCGTGTAGGCATGTGAAGATCTCCGTGTGCATGTGGCTTGCTGCAGCAATGTGAAACGGATTCCAACTGTACTCCTGGTGATCACAACCAGCCTGGAAGATACCCCGAGTCCGTGGAAACAGATGGATTAAAAATAGAGAGCTCAGGGGTGCACGAAAGGATCTTTAGCAGGAACGCCACCAGTGAGGGTGTCGCTGTGCTGGGGACAGATGGCACAGGGAAGGGACAGGGAGAGGAGGCAGCAGGGGATTCTTCTCAAATTGGATGGGCCCCAGAAGGGGAAGAGCGAGGAAAGGAAATGGAGCAGGAATGGCCTTGGGCTCCTGGCACACAGAGACCCTAAGCCCGGTGGCTCCTCACTGCACCCTGGGCACTACAGGGGTTTCCATGAGGCCCTGGTGAGCGGGTGATTCAGAGGGGGGTCAGTCAGTGCAGGGGAAGATGGAGAGAGGCTTGTTGCCAACATGGAGCTCTCAGGAGTGTGCACCCACTCCTCCCTTGCTGGAGTCCATGAGGGAGCACACATGTGTGGGGGGAAATGGGGATAAGGAGGCTCCCAGTCCCCATTCAGCAGGGATGGAGATCATCCCCTGCCCCTTCCAGCACAGTGGAGGAGAAGTGCACATCCAAAGGACTTCCAGAGCCACCATCCCTCTGCCAGAGAGGCCCCAGGGTCAGGGATCATGCAGAGTTCAGGGCAGTGATCAGGCTGGCCTGGGGGGAACTCACAGTGCTACTGCTCCCTCCAGCATTGTGAGCTCCTGGCTTTCCCTCCTTGCATGGCTGCTCCCCTCTTAGTGTGTCCTCCCCCCTCCCCACGCTGGTGTTTTCCATGCTGGCACTTCCCATAGAATCATTCAGGCTGGAAAAGACCCTTAAAATTGTCAAGTCCAACTGTTAACCCAGCACTGCTGTGTTCTCCACTAAACCATGTCCCCAAGTGCCACATCCACAAGTTTTTTGAACTTCCAGGGATGGTTATTCCACCACTGTCCCTGTCAGCCTGTACCAGTGCCTGACCACCCTTTCAGTGAAGAAATTTTCCATAATATCCAATCTAAACCTTCACTGGCACAACTCGAGGCCGTTTCCTCTGGTCCTGTCACTTGTTACCCGGGAGAAGAGACGGATCCCCACCTGGCTCCCCCCTCCTGTCAGGGAATTGCAGAGAGCGAGAAGGTCCCCCCTGAGCCTCCTCTTCTCCGGGCTGAGCCCCCCCAGCTCCCTCACCTCCTCCTTATCTCACTTGAGCTCCACGCGGCTGCTTTGATCGGGCAATCTCCTTTCAGAAAACGAGCCCAGGAGAGAGCACCGACAGCCAGAACGTCTTCAGAGCAGCTTCGGAGCCGCCGTGCCCACGGCAGCAGCAGGCAGCTTTCCTGCCGAGGAGCCCTTTCCCCGCGCCCACGGCGGCGGGGGGGGGTCGGCTCCTGCCGGCAGCCAGCAGCTGCTGCTGAATGCTCACTTTCTCTAATTGAATAGCAGGAAGTTAAATCTTGTTTCTTTGCCTTTCAGGCTGTCAGCTGGAACAATCGCCCACCTGTGGCACCACCCCGGGGATATAAATAAGGAACAAAACACAATGCTGCCCGAGGAATGGATGGCGTTCCCAGAAGATCTCCTGATACTGTATGCCATAGTGCGTGCCCACACTAAGGAGAGGTGTCTGTGCTGGGGGGAGGGCACGTGGGCAGCCCCACAAGCTTCCTGGGTGGTGTGGGAACAGGCAAAGGGATTGAACACAGAGGGGGATGCACGGAGCACACGAGTACCGTGGTGTTTTCCCCCTGAAAAGGTGAGGCAATAATACAAAGGGACATTTTTATACAATCAGCTTATTTAAGGATTCCCCCATTTGCTTTTATGTTGGAAAAATACGTGTCCTGCCAATGAGCTGAATTTTCTTCTTTCTCTTTAATCCCCACCCCACCTCCCTGAGCCACCATCTATTCCCACGGCCTCACTGTGCCTCGAAGCCACTGGCTATTCCCACAGCCTCCCTGTGCCTCAACAAATCCCACTCTGTTTTTCACATCAGGGAGCATCCACAGGCCCTCCCAGCCATGGCACTGGTGCGTTAAACACGGTCCACAGGCAGAGACAGCCCTATCCTGTGGCCTGTGGATGCTGCAGCAGCTGGAGCAGCGCTCCAGGCAGGGAAGGTGAGTCCCAGTGAGCCCAACACAGGGAGGAGTGGCAAGTGCAGCTGTGCAGGTGAAGTGCCAGCACTCTGCTGGGCTGGCCGGTGCTCCCATCCGGCACTGGGTTTGTCTGGGATCTGCCCTACATCTCCAGAACAGAGGCTGGAGTGTGCTGGTGGCTGCCCCGTGTGCTTGCTCGCTGCTCTCCTCCCCGAGCGTGCTGCCAGACCGGCCACGAAGCCAAGAGAGAGCGAGCTCCTTCCTGGAGCTGCGCCTCCCCCCCTCCCCGCCACCCAAGGCGCTTCCCCGCCACCTCCGGCACTCGCATCATCAGTTCACAGCCCGGCCCGGCGCTCCCGCCGGGATGCTCCCAAGGCAGCGGCCGGCACAGCTGGGCCGAATCCGACAGCTATGCACAGCTGGAAGGAGCCCAGCTGAGGGAAGGATGGAGGAAGGCTGCAGCACAGACCCTCCGGGAAGGGGGGAAACGCGGCTGGGAGGGCAGTGGGAGCCACCAACACGCTTGCACACGCACTCACACGGGCCAGCACTGTTGCCACGAGAGGAAATTATTAATTTGCTGGGAACAAAGTCGGCAGCGAGTCAGAAAACATCCTTCTCCCGACGTGCTGGAGAAAAGTCTCCCAGCCTCCCCTTGAGCCCTCCCTGCCAGCAGCCCTCTTGTCTTTGTGTGGGGGGACAGGCCTGGCACACGAGCATGTTTCTGGGCCCCATGCCCCCATGCCAGGATGGAATGTGGGCGGTCTGGGCACCACATCCCCATGTGAGGATGGAATACGGACAGGCTTCTCTCGGATGCAGGACCCCTCACTCCCTCCACAGGACTCATGGCACCCTGACCCGGGGGTGCTCCTGCCTCCCCAGTGTCATGGTGGGGGATGTGGCCATGTCCCCCTCCCCACCACCCTTTGCCAGTCACTGTGGTAACAGCCATGGCCCAAATGCCACTTCCCTGTTTGTTTTCCCACTGCTGCCATGGCAGGGGTGGCCACGGCTGCCCTCCTTCCAGCTCCCCGAGTGGAGCTGGGGTATTCAGGGCTCAGCAGCCTGAATGAAGCCAGATCCCTGGACACATTCCTGTGGTTGTGGGGTTTTTTTTCCTTCCTTTTTTCTCTTTCTTCCCCCCCCCCCCCTTCTCCCTCGCTTGGCACAAGCTAAAGGATTCAAAAGGAAGCCAGCCTTGGCAGACACGGGGGGAGGAGGGAGTGGGGAGATGAAAGAAGGCCTCTCTCCAGCTTTCTCTTCCAGTTCCCACACTCAGCCGGCGCAGAGAGCTCCTAATGATTCCCAGCCGCACCTGGAGGAGGCCGCCTGGACGCTGAGGAAGCAGGGGCCTGTTTGTACAGCCAGCAGGACAGGCCCCCACAGCCCCCCAGCCAGGTCACCCTGGGTGACGAGGTGCCTGAGATGGCAGCCTTGCCACGGTGGCATTTCCATGGCACATGCCAGAACTGGAACTGAGGAAAACCTCTTCATGCCCAGCTTGATGGGCTTCAAGCAGCCACCCGTGGGGGTCATACCCAGCGAGGTGGTGGGTTGGGGACCACCTGGGGGCTAATGTGGCCCCCGGGGCTGTGCTGAGGCAGAGACACCCATTCACACGCTCCCCAAACACACCTGAAGGGGAAGGAGCACCAGGCAGCACCACAGAAGGTGGCGGTGACACTTGGGGCACGTTGGCCCCCAAAGGACACCAGGGAGGGGGACACCAGCCACCATGTCACCCCGTGGCTGCGCCACAAAGCCCTTCACGCCCTCTCGTGGCACCCACTCAGCACCACAACTGTGCCGGTGCCTCTCCCTACCCCTGGCCCCATCCCCGTCCCAGTCCCCACAGCTGTGGCAGCAGGAACAGGCCCCCTGTTCCCTGGGGTAGACACATCCCCACCGGGATGGGTGTGAATTCCTGCTCACACAACCACGTCCACCCGTGCTCCAGTTCCCACCAGATGCAGCCCAAAAGCCAGTGCTGCAAGGGGCTGGCAGAGCCAGGCTTCCCTCATAGGGCATTTGGAGCAAATTTTCCCTCATTTATCCTCCCTGGCATCTGCAGCTTCTCCGGGCAACCTGTGCCAGGGCCTCACTACCTTCACGGGGAAGAATTTCTTCTAATATCCATCTAAATCTGCCCTCATTCAGCTTAAAAGTATTCCCCCTAGTCCTGTCACTCTATGCCCTTGTCCAAAATCCCTCTCCAGCCCTCTTGGAGCCCCGTTAGGTACTGACACCCCCTCCTCTCCTCTCCTCCCTGGGGGATTATGGCACAGTCCTATCCGGCAGAGTGCTGCCAGCAATGCTTTGAAGTGCAGCCCTGGTAACAGAACCTTCACTGCAGGAATGGGAAAACGCCAGGACAGAAAGATCTCCGCCTCCGTCGCTCACTGGTCTGGGCAGAACTGGGAAAACAAGGCAGTTTTTTAAAAGGGGGATCTCCAGAGAGGGAATAGGGCTGGGTGGATTTGCTCTGCAGTTACAAGATCTTTGCCCTCTTGGTGCTGCTCCAGCCCAGTAACCAAAGGGTTATTCCCACCAGCGTGGGTGGCAGTTATTCCCACTGAGCTATCCCCATGGAGTTATCCCACAGCTACCTTAAGGACCAACACCAAGCTGTGGAGACCAGTGGTTCCCAGTCAGAGCCGGCCAATTCCCAGTTCTGGGGGGAAGGCAGGAGAAAAGTGCAAGGATGGGTGTATGTACCCCGTTGACTCCTTCTGGCGAGGGGCCAGGCCCGAAGCAGAAACTGTCTGGTGCATCTTCCAAGGAGCTGGCCCGGCGTGGAGCTGCCTCTTGGCAGCGGGAGACGCCGCTTTCCTCCGTCAGCGGGGAGGTGAAGCGGCTTCACACGCGCCCCGTTGAGTCACGGCTTCGTCGGTGGCCTCGGCAGCACGGGGTGGCCGAGCCCAGCCCTGGCTGCACTCGGGGGAACCATTTTAGGCACCGGTGACAGAGGCATCAGCAGACAGGGCTATAAATAGCGGTGTCGAAGGAACGAGATGGTCAGGCTGTTCAAATCCTGGCACGGCCCCGCTAGCGCTGATAGCAAGTGCCCTTTGCTTGTTCTCTTGCCGCCAGGTCCCCTTATCTACTCTTCCAACTCAGGGTGTTTCTGTCAGCCTGTCACCAGGTCCCCTGCCCTGACATTTTAGCCCCCTGGGATGGCTGCAGGTCCCTGATTGTGTGTGTTGGAGCCTATTCCACAGTCCATGAAAGATGTAAAACTAAAGGGACTGCAGGGAGGAGTGGAGTTCCCACCTGGGACCCCTCACGGCCAACACTATGGGATTGTTGGGACAGTCCTGTATTTGCGTGGCCCCTACACACGGGTACCTGCAGTGACACAGGGTTCACTGCACTTCAGAGTACTCCTGGATTTCTGCTTTCCCTCCCCAAGGAGCTAGAGTCATCCTTCAGACTTGACATTCCCTCTGGATCATTCATCGGTTTTGGATTCACCAGCCCTGGAAGTGTCCAAGGCCAGGTTGAACGGGGCTGTGAGCAACCTAGTCTAATGGAAGGTGTCTCTGCCCATGCCAGAGAGGTGGAACTCAAAGAGCTTTAAGGTCCCTTCCAACCCAAACCAATCTGTGATTTTATAATTCATTCTGATCTCTGTCATGGTGGTGGGGAAACTGAGGCAGGGAGGTGTCATGACTTACCTGATGCACATGAAGGATGAGGAGAGCAGAGTCCACTCTCTGCCTGACCTCCCTGCCATGCAGCTGGTCATCAGGGGTGTCCCACCCTCACCGAGACACCCTACAAGTTCTTGGGGTTAAATCCCGGATTCATCATGAAAAGCAGTTTTGCTAAGGCTGTGATTACCTCGGGAACATCTGCACTGACAATTGCTGAGTGGCAGCATAATTCCCTATCAGCTCTGCCTCCGCTTCTCCTCCTCCATGGGCTCCATTTCAAAGCACTCTCACTGCAGAGCCCTGCAATGCTGGCAAAGGAAAAAGCTTGGGAAATAGGCAACAGAAACAAAACCTCAGGCTTGCAGCAAAGCAGTGACAAAACATCCCAGACCCACCTGCACAAACCTCCCCCTTCCCACCCTGCACAGCCTTGGCCCCTGTCCTTCCATGACCCTCCCTGGCCCTGGTGTCAACCCTCAGAGTCGAGGAGTTTGGGGTGGTTTTTGCATCAGAGGCAGCTCTTGGCCTTGGTGTGGACATCTTGACCTCTCAGGAGTGGATGGACCCACCTGGACTTTCACTGGTGCAACACAGGCCGGAATTTTTGCTGGAATTTGATTTTTCCTCCAGGCATCTGGTGGAAGAACATGCAGGACTGGGGATGGGCTGGGGGAAGGCATTCCAGCAAACAAAACACTCTCTGCTGAGGGCCATCCATCCCTTAAATGAACACCCATAGCAGGGATGCTGCCCCGGGGCCTATGGACATTCCTTGGCTATATTTGGTGCTGGATGGAGAATTTGTTGCTTCCCCTTAACCCATCTGTTCCCCTTATTGGCAGGGAGGAGCCAACACCAGAACTGCAGTGTCGCTACTCGGATAAACCCGGTACTTCAGCAGCAATAAATCTCCTCTGTTAAGCTTTTGCTGCCTCCCACCTGTTGGCTGAGAGAAGATCAACTTGACAAAAGTCTTCTGCCAAACTGTATTTTTATCCAGGGCTTCATCACGAATCCAGGTTCCCACAAAAGCCTTTCACGAAACAGAGGGAGGTGTTTGTATCACCACACATCTCAGCTCTGGAATCCCACCTCTCCCAGAGGTTTCCAGTTCCAAATTAGGTGCTTTAATTACATTTTCTGAATTCCCTTAAATCCCCAAAAGCTTCTCATTGCCCCCACCCCACCCTCCTAAAACCTGGGAGGTCCCAAGCAGGGACCCCAGACAGCCAAAATACTCATTGTGAGAAAGGCGACTGAGGGAGCCGGGCTGGGACCAACACGGTTTATTACAGAAAAACACCCCGAGGGATTTCATTAACATGGCAAAAAAAAAAAAAAACCCACACTGGAGGACAATGAAGTGAAACCCAGGGCAACAACACGCAGCAGGAAAGTCCAGTTGTCAGCCAGGACAGCACAAGAGGCACGACTGCACTGGCCCATCCAGGTGGGAGATGTGCCCAGCCCATGGAGCCAGAACCAGGGACCCCATCACACCCCCAGCCCGAGGGGACATGGCAGGTGGGCACACGAGGAAAGCACACAAGCAGCAAGTCCATGTCTGCCAGTTGTAGTGATGGAGGAGATAAAAACACAAGAAGCCACGTGGATAAAAGCAAATAGGGCAGCCACTGCAGGAACGGAAATCCCCACTTGGGAAGGACTCAAGGGGGGAGAAGGGAGGTTTGCCTCACCTGGGGCCCATTTCCTGAGTCTCATGTCTCCCAGTGAGCCCCTAAGCTGCCCTGGCAGCAGGAAGACCCTAAGCACAGTCACTAAAACCCTGCCCTCAGCTCACACCCAGCTCCTTGTGCATCTCAGGGCCCGGAAAGGTAGCAGGAAAGCTGCTGAGATGCAGGGCTGTGCCCCAAAATCACCGTGCATACTTCCCTGGAGCTCACAGCACCTCCAGACAGGGCATCCATCTCCTCCTGCCAGCCCAGCCCTGCCAACACCAACGTTGCCTCTGGATCATCCAACGCATTCCCCACGGCACCCAGTGCAACCACCCACCCCAGTGGCCGTGCTTGCACCCTGTATCCAATCCCACTGGCACCCTGCCCTGCTCCCAAGGGCTGGCTGACAATTCCATCCCCTCCCGTGTGCAAGCTGGGCTTGGCTGGGCTTCCACAGTGCAGATCTTCAGGAAACACCTTGGAGATGTTTACTGGGAGGCCAGGCTGTGCTCCCCTCCCAGCTGCCAAAAAGGTCTCCAAGACCCAGTCCAAGATCCCAAAATCTTGGGTTCGCATCAAAAAGACGAGACCTTTCTATAAACCTGAATGTTAATGGTTGTGTTACCAAGATACTCAACGTCTTTCAAGATTTTTTTCTTTGTTTGTTTGGATTTTAGACCTTCCTCTGAGGTCTTTGTCACCCAGATGTGACAAAGAACAGTCTGTCAAAGAGTTTGGGGGGAAAAAAGTGCAATTTGCTCTTCACTGCTAGAGCAGGATTTAGTGCAATGAGAAAAGTCTGCCAAGCCACTGAAGGCATCACCAGCTTGTTTATATATTCCTCAAAAGTGCAATAACTCAAGCTCCAGCCTCACTCTTTGAGCTGATACTTCCCTGGAAAGAGGCAGAGGCAGACACACACCTTGGGAAACTTCAGCCCATGGAGTTTGTAGAAAACTACAAACTGATAATACTGAGCATCCTTCCTGCTACACTTCCTCCTACACTGTGGGGTGTAGTACAAAAAAAAAAAAAAAAAGGGAAAAAAAAAAACCACAAGGAAGAAATAATCTTTAAATTTTCCTCCTGAGGGTGTCCTCTGGAACAGGGCTTTGAGCAGAAATGTCAGTGTGATTTTCACACTAGTTTCTCTCCAATTGATCTCTCAGCCTGTTTTTTTAATCAGAGATTTGGCTCTCTCACAGCATCACTAGCAGAGGTGCCTATTTTAGGAAACACCAGAGGTTTTAAGAAGCTGAGGAGAAAAAGATTATCAACTCATATGGGCTCAGCCTAGAAAGGGAAAAAAAAAATCCTTTAATTAAAATCCCCAGGCTGAAATTCTCTGCAGATTTACCTAAATGGACTTCAAATGATGTCCCTAATATATCAGGGCCTGCTTTTAACTTAATTCAAGCCCTGGGCATGTGTCTGCAGCCCCTGGATGGCTCAGGGATGAGCTGGGCTTTGGATGCCTCACCAAGATTATTATTTTCAAGTGCTAAATCATGCAAGTGTGAAACCCAAATACAAAAACCTGGGCCAACAATGCATTAGCCCAAAGCTCCAAGCAGGAAACAAGATTTTTTCATTTTAATGTGTAAGTATTTGTTTCTATTTTTCCAAATTTAAGCTGTTCAGATGGCAAAATCTTGCTGAAAGGACAGATATTGAATATTTTCTAGTAGGGAAGCAGAAGCTGAGTCTGGGAAGACACAATACTATGGTTTAATTTTAGTTAAAAGGGACATTCTGTTTCAAAGCTGCAAGAGAGGTTGTTGGGTGCTCCCCACTTTCCAGTTCAGCCTAAACATTTGCCCTGGAAGTCAAAGTCTCTGGGAGTTACCTGGGGTTTTAAATAAAGACCAATAGGTGAAACCTGCCTGGCACAAAGAGTCCACACAAGGTGGATCCATCCTCGAGGGATTTTGCCTGAAGCAAACGCAGAGCGCGCGGACAAACTGGGAAAACGGCTCATGGGATGCCTGGCACAGAGGAGTCCCCAGTCCCACGAGGGACAGGGACACCACCACAGCACCCCAATTAAAAGAGGCGAAAGGAAGCGTTTCATCAGCCCCCTCCTCCCTCCGTGCCCCTGACACGGCTCCTGCTGGGGAATAAACTCACGTTCCCCGGGTCAAACGCTCTCTGCCTTGCAGACCACAACCCCGCTGGGGGTGTGACACACACGGGATGAGGTCCATGCCAGGGGCTGTGGGACCAGCCAGTTCCATTATTTACTGTTGGGGGTTTGCTTCTCCTGCGCCGGCCGCTTGTGCTTCTGGGCGACGCCGTAGGGGACGTGGGCGGCCACGGTGCCCATCTCCTTGGCTCCCTCCACGTGGAACATCTGGTCGTCGAAGAAGATGTGGGGGCGGATCTTCCTCAGCAGAGGCCCCTTGGGAGCCCCGGCCAGGAACAAAGCCTCGTCCGTCTCCAGGCCCCAGCTGCGCAGAGTCTTTAGGGCCCGGGCGCCCGAGCTGGCCGCGCTCCTGGCAGTGACCAGGTACGTGCGGATGGGACACTCCATCCTCAGCCCCTTGGAGTAGAACTTCTTCTGCAGCTTCCCCAGGGCCTCCAGGAAGCCCTTCAGGGGTCCCTGATGAAGCAAGGAGAAAACATCACTTTGCAGACTTCCATGCCATCCTTCTTCCTCCCTAAACGACAGCAGGGGCCCCACCACAGCCATCCCATGGGCCAGCAGCTGCTGACCTACCCCGCCTCACACCCCCATCTCTGCCTTGTTCCCAGAGGTGAGAGCATCCCTGAGGGCTGCCTCCCTCCCAGAGCCTTTTCCTGGCTTCACCCCAGCGCTACCTGTGCCAGAGGCTTGTTCTCGTGAGCCTTTTCGTGCTCAAAGAACATGTCCAAGCCGTGAGCCTTCACGATCTGCTCCGACTCGTCCGAGAAGAGCACGGCGTCCCCGTCAAACGCCACCCGCAGCTGGTTCTCTGACACCTCCAGGTCTCTGCTGGGGCTGAAGATGGTGGCTGCAGCAATCCCTGCAGAGGTAAAGCGTGAGGCAAGAGGTGGCAGTTACCCAAGGATCCGTCCTCGTGGCGCGTCCACTGAGGAGCAGAGCAAAACACGACGGGCTGGAAGCAAACACCGCAAGGAAATGCACCCAGCAGCGCCTGCAGCTTGGCCCCGAGACCTTTTACAGCAAAAACAAATCCCCAGATGACAAACCACCCTTTGCATACGAGAACTAATGAGCAAAAACACCGCCTTTGCCTTGGAAGAGCTGTGGAGCTCGTGGAAAAGCTTATTTCTATGGAAACTAGAGGCTCTTTGGAGCTTCGAAGATGTGGGACAAGGCAAACCTGAATTGCATAGTAACGTAGGGACATGGATATTGGAGCTGTTGCTTCTGGCACCAACCCCCTGAGGGCTCCAGGCTCCCCCCACTTCCCCCCCCCAGGCTGGACCCCAGACTCACCCTCTTCAATGGCCCCACTCACTTTCTCGGCGTCGGAGGAGAGGTAGAGGTTGGTGTGATAGGCCTTGAGGTAACAGATGGGGCTGTTCCCTCCCGTCATGCAGAACCTCTCGATGAACAGATCTGAGGGCAGACAGACCCCGGGGTGAGCCCTGGTGCCCCCCGAACAAGCCTTGACCTGCTGCTCCCCGTGGCATCCCCAGAGCAGGCAGGACTGGGCTAATTTTGGCTCTGCTGCCCAACAGCAGGGCCAGCAGCCAGAGCACCTCAGCACCGGCCAACTCCTGCTCTCAACACCCAGGAAATCTGGGAGAAATGGGCTCAGAGGGTGGTTGGCAGGAGGAGACAGGAGAAAACCTTTCCTTCTCTTGGTACCAAGCAAAGGACGCCTCCCCTCCCCACTTACCATAGTGGTTGATGCTGTTGATCAAGCGAACCCCAACCTGGGCGTGGTTGTTGGTCATGAGGACGATGTCAAAGAGCTCCTCGCTGTCAGGGTAGAGCTCTCTCAGTTGTGTATTCACTGCCTCCAGTGCCTGCAGCACCCCAGGGTGAGGGGGGGGGAGTGTCAGCGAGCCCCAGGCGTGGCCCTGACCCCCCCTCCCACCGAGCAAAACACTCCTGTTCACCAAACCAGGGATCTGGCCCAACCCCAGCTACACCCCGAGCCAAGCCAGAATCAACTGGGAAAAAACAGACTGATTTTGGGGGGGGAAAAACCCACATAGCTGCTCTTCTGTTTTCAAACATGAAAGGTTTCGAGCTTAAGAAATGAGAATAAATTAGCTCTGAGTTACAGATAAGTGTTTTTCAAGAAATCAGCAATAGAATAAGTCTCTCTCCACCAAGTGGATTAGTTTATTCATTGGGAACGGGCAAGAGATTGCTCCAGCGAGCACCCAAAGCTGCACTAAATCCAGAGAAACTGGGGAAGAGACTGGAAAATATTTTTCAAGTTTGAAATGCCTCATTTCAACACGTCAAAATTAGAAATTGGCTGACTCTGCAGCAAGGCTAAACTCAGCCAGTTTACAAGAATAAATAAATTGTAATAATAATAATAGTTTTTTTAAAGTTATGAGAATTCCCTAAAGGGAAACTCTAAATATGATCCAAAGAGATGATTTTTTCAGTTCTTGGGCTCAGTTGCCAAAATCCAGCATTTGCTCAGCCCTGGAAGCAGCAACATCACTTGCCAGGAGGTTTATTTGACCTCTGTTTGCTCTGTGGCTGCATCCCTTCTGCCACACTGCTC
Source organism: Chiroxiphia lanceolata (assembly GCF_009829145.1). NCBI lineage: Eukaryota > Metazoa > Chordata > Aves > Passeriformes > Pipridae > Chiroxiphia > Chiroxiphia lanceolata. The sequence goes on along the minus strand of NC_045660.1, from coordinate 4,807,811 downwards.
GTCTCCATCCCGACCCCATGCAAGCATCCCACAGCACTCCCCTCCCCCCGGAATTTTTGGGTGAGGACCACCGTGCTGATTCACCTTAGGTGGGTGGACGCTCACCTTGACAAAGGGAAAGGCAGCCCCGGGGAGGAAGGGCTCGTTCTCGTGGTCCAGCTGGTATTTCACGTAGGCCTCCACCCCTTGCTCGCTGTAGATCTTCTGCTCCTCCTCCATGCGGAACAGCGCCCGCGAGGACACGGCGATGGTGATGGCGTTCTCCGGCTTGGGCTGTGGGCAGAGGGACAAGCTGGGGAGGCAGCCCCTGCTCCCAGCCCTGCTCCCTGGGCTGGCATCTCTTCACTCCCAGCATGAAGGGCCAGGGGGTGGGTGACACCTCCGTAGTGATTTTGAGGACAAGGGGCAGCTGCAACCCCGATCTCCCGATGCGCCTGACGCGCCGCCCCCACACCTTTGGGATACCTGCGATCCCGCTCCCGAGCATTCCCACTGCAAGCAGGCTCTCAGGTCCAATGGACTGCCCCAGGAGAACCACTCAGCCTCATGCAGAAGGGATTTTTGTGGCTTTTCCCACCCCCCAGCCAGGAAAAAACACTCTGCGGCTCAGCCAGATCCGCATCCCGTGATGCCGTCCAGATGTGACAAACAACCCACGCCAGCTCAGCTCCTAAAAACACTTGATAGAGTTATTGTGGGTGGAAACATGACAAACAGGTGGTGCAGGCAATGATTTATGTGTCATTATTATTAATGTTCGAAGGCTTGATCCAAAATCCACTCAAGTCAACAAGGCACCTCCAGTGGGACTTGGCAGGGAGAGAGGGAACACTGGGAAAGTCAATCTCATCTTGACCCCCACCCGATGTCCCTCTCCCCTTAGAGGGCAGGGAGGTGTTAATCCCCATCAGTCACTTGCAAGCACAAAAATAAGTTAATTACTGGTGGCCAATGAGGAATGCTCACTGCCAGGACAGCAAATCCTACAGAGGGACAGTGGCACAGGGAACCCTGTCCCCAGCAGAGCCTGCAGCGAGTCCAGGGAGCAGGACAGGCCTCGGGGGCTCCCTGGGAGCTCAGGGATGCATCTCTGCAGGAAGCCTGTGAAATCCAGGTGTCAGCACTGCAGAAACCACTCCTCTGTGATCTCCAGGATCCTCTATGGCATTACCCCGTGAGTAATCCTCTGGCAATGCCGTTTGCCCAGGGGGTGGAGGGTGCCTCTGCCAGCTGCTCCACACACCCAGGTGCTCCAAAGTTCAAGCTCCCACCCTGCCTAGGGCTGAGCTTTACAGGAACAGCAGCCTGGCAAGGACAGGTACCCCATCCACACTGGGGATTCACTCCCCGCAGGGCTGGGCTTGCCCTGGGACTCGCTCTGCCCCCAGCCCGGCATGGAGACACACCCAGGAATGAGTCACTGGGAGCCTCCATCCCATTCCCAGCACCAAACACCCCTGTAAGCAGTGCCCAAGGCCAGCCCTGCAGCACAGTCAGTCCCCTCTCCAAGGCTGCATCAGTCCCCAAATTCCCAAAATCCCCAGCCAAGCAATTCAGCAGCAGGTGATCAGGATGAGACACAGATTAGGTCAGGCTGAGAACATCACTACAGCCACAGGGATCCCTTTCCTGCAGCATTTGCAAAGAAACATGATCCCATTTGGAAGTGGCTCCTTAAGGAAAGCAAGGGAACAACCCCCAGGACATGCAGGATCACCCAGGTCCACGCAGGAGCTGATCCATGGCATCAGCATTGCTCCAAGTGAACCAGGGCCAGGTCTCCAATTATGTTCAGCTCCCCAAGGGGTGTCAGCTATTAACTGGTTACAGGCCAAGTCTTGGCACTTCAACTCATTAATTAATAACTCTGGTGACATGGGCCATTTATTAGCTGAAAATATTAATAACTACTAAAGGTCTTGGGACATCCGGCCATTAGCTGGAGTCCTGCCTCTCCATCCTTCTCCTGACTCCCTGCAGTGCTGGGTCTGTAGGAAAGCTGCCAGGTGTTTGCTCCCTGATCCTGGTCCCCGACGGACCACAGGGCAAAGCATCTTCCAGAACCAGCCCTGAAGGAAGATCCCTGGGAGAGAAAACAGGTCAGCAGCCCACACGTAACAGCACGGAGACAAAGAAGGGGGCCAGAAGGATGTTTGGGGCCACAAGCCAAGTGGGGTGCCCAGAGGGAATTTCCATCTCTGTCTCCACACACACACACACACCTTGCACCCTGAGGGGACACCTTGCACAACAGCAACAGGCTGCTCAAGGTCCCTTCCCCGCCACTTAAAGTCACCAGCCTCCAGGAGGTTAATTTAAGAGGTAATAAACACAGCAATAAAAATAACCATAAGCTTGGGGCCTGACTCTGCCCCAGCGTGGGCTGCTGGAGCCCCAGGTGCCCGCGGGCAGGAAGCTTGGCCCTTGGGAATGGGACCTGCCGGATCCTGTCGGCTCCTGCCAAGGAAGATTTGCACCTTTGGAGCACTTCAGGCAGGAAAGTCTCACCCGGGTGCTAACGCAGCTCCCAGCTCCGGCTGGGCTGGAACAGCCCTGCTGTTCTCTGGGAAATGCTGACATTTAAAAAATAAGGCAATTCTGCTCTGCGAGGAGGGATCTGCATTTTGACATTTCTTTGAAGTGGAGGTTTCATTTGGAAGCGTTCCCTCCTCAAGGTTGTTTGGATGCTTCTCCATCCCTACTAGCACTGCAGATGGCCATTACAACATTCAGAAATGGGCTTTAGAAAGCCTCAGTGCTCCAGGAACCACGGCACCTCAAATCCCCCATCAGAGTGCTGCAACAACCCAACAAATGCCACTTTTCCCCAAAACATGTGATGTTTCAAGGTAAACACCCTCCTTTTTTTAACAGGAAGCACGTGCACGGGAGGGCTCCTGCTCACAGGCCTGGTTGGGGTGTATTTAGACTCACAGCCCCCATCCCAACACAGCCTCCTGCTCCTGGTGCCCCAGCCCCTGGGGGTTTGGGAACTCTGAATCACAAACCCTGTTTTCCCCTCGGAGCAACATCCAAGGTCAGCCAAGGTCAGTTAAAGCTCATCATCCAACACAAGCCCGGGCTCTGCTCAGCCGAATCCAACTGAATTTGCTACCTGGAGATTCATGGTGAGCTCTTCTCCCTTCCCATGGGAAGGTCAGATCCAGCCCCATCCTGAACACTGAGCAAGAGATTAATGATGTGTTTAAGAGAAGTATGAGCAGAGCAGCATGGGGGAAGGTCCCATCCTAATCCTGGGTCCCTCTCTGTGGTCAGGCAAACAGGAGGGATGACCAGGGACATGTCCTGACAGCCCAGTCCTCTGAAGAGGGACATCAGCCCTTGGCACAGCTCCAGGTGATCCACAAAGTCCAAGCCCATCTCAGAAGCATAAGTGACCTTTCCAACATGCTCCAGATCCATCAAGTGCAAAACCCATCACAGACCCAAACCCCCAATTTGGGGGCAAAGATGTATTTCAGGAGTGACTGGAAACAGCCCATTTCCCTCTGCAGACCCAACAGCTGGCGGCCTTTAAATAGCTCTTCTAATCAGATGTAAATCCTAAGCAGCCCCCCAAGGATTAGAGGCAGACATTTGGAAATCCCACAGGCTCCCAGGATGAGCAACGGGACTGTGTCCTCCCACCCACAAGAGCCACAGGTGCCCACAGTGGCACCAACACCAGCAGATCCACTGTCACCCCTGGAGGCCACCACTGGCAGGAGCCACAGTGGGGACCCTGTTCTGCCCCCCCTCGATCCCTGCCTGGGGCTGAATCTGCTGGACCCAGCTGGATCCTAAAATCCTGGAAGAATCCTGCCAGCTCTGGGCACTTCCCTGGATGCTGCAGAAGACCAAATTCAGCATTTGGAGGTGGATTTTGGAGTGAAATATGGTCACAGAAAGGGGAAGAAGAAAGGCTTGCTCCAGGATCAAGCATCACCCCCACTCCAGCTACAGCATCCCAAAAATCAGGCACCCTGGTGAGCCGGATGGGACCCCAAGGGTGCAGGGGACAAGCAGGGTGCTCAGAGGAAGGGAGCCAGAAGAAGGTCAGCTCCCATTAACCCCACTCGGCGTCACCAGAGAGGCTGGGGGACATTTTCAGCATTGCTGAGGAGTGACAAATCCCTTCGCTGACCTCCCCAGCTGGCAGGAGCGAGGCTGGAGCAGCCACAGGAGCCGGAGCATGGGAAGAGCGGAGACCCCTGCAAAGTGGGAATGCCCTGTTAACCAACCCATTTCCCAGCCAGGAATGGGCTCCCCAAAATCCCCCTGCCTCCTGCCACCTCACAGCCCACGTCCAGGAGGGAGCAGCCCCCACAGCTCACACCTGCTCTCCCACAGGTACCCGCTCCTGTTCCACCAAGAGGACAGACAGACCTGGCACCTCCAAGGGCACAGACTGACAACTCCATTTCCCGCGTGCACGAGGGAGCCCTGGGCACTCTGAGCCCCCTGCTCGGGATCAGATTAAAGTTCAGGGCAATGGCTGGGATGGTTTTGAGTTTTCCCAGAGCATTATTTACGCTGCAGAAAAGAACTCTGCAGCCATCCATCACAGGGCTGGCAGCTGCCTGGCAGGGCAGGGCAGGGCACCCCAGCTCTGTGTGAGGGCCCCCAGCCTGCCCCAACAGAGGGGCACGGGGCTGGGCATCATCCCCAGCCCCACACAGGGGGATGGCACAGCCTGACTTCAGGATCTGGGTGCCTGGATCTTGGCCCTGCCGCTGGTTTGCTGTGCGAGCAAAGCCCATCCCTGCCCTGACAGCGCAGACGGGGGCACTGGTCACTGAGCTGCCTGCAAGGAGAGGAGGAGCCTGGGCTGACATCCACACAGGCTGAGAGCATGGCATGAAAGACAACCAGCTGCATCCTGCCACCAAGCCAGGCTGTCCCTCTTCCTCTGGGAAGGGCACAGCAATGCCAGCTGGCAGCGGGTCCATGACAGGGGGCTGCAGCCGGGTCCCCAGCGGGGAAAGCGCAGGGGCTGCTCCAAGCTGGGGTCTGCAGAGCGAGAGCTTGGCTGTCTCCCCTCGTGGAGAGGTCACACACAGCTATCCCGAGGTACGGCAGCACTTCCAGGCGCTCCCATGTTTAAACCCGGCAGGCTCAGCCCTGGTTAGATAACGGAGGCTTTCCCTGTAATCTCCCAGAGCAGGCGAGCCTGGCAGGGGCAGCTACACCCCTGTGACACCCCACTGCTCTGGGCAGGGATTCAGCGCCCGGGCTGTCCCCTTGCTCCTGCACTGCCACCCCTCCTGTCCCTGGCAGGGCCTCTCGCCTTGGCGCAGGGGACGGGGAGCTCATGGGACACGGAGCCACTCTGCAAGGACACCTCAGCCCAGGAGGGACCCGGCAACACCACAGGGACCCACAGGAACCCAGAGACAACCAAGCGTAACCCAGAGATGCCAAGGAGGAGTGGGGGCATCTGGAGAGACCCCGGGACCTGGACAGAGACCGGGTGTCAAAGAAAAACCAGAGACACCCGAGGGGGGGACGCCAGAGTGTGTGGAGGAGATGGGGATGGGACACCCAGAGACACCCGGGGGGTTCCACGGGGGAATCCAGAGAAGATGAGGCACCCAGGAGGACCACAGAGAACCCGTAGAAGATGGGGCCCCTGGAGTGACCCGGGGGCACCCGGAGGAGATGGGGCACGCGGTTTGGAGGGGGGCATCCAGAGGGGTTGCGTCCCCCCGGGGGCAGGGAGCGCAGCGCGGCTGGGCACCTCGGGGGCTCTCACCGATTTTGGCTTCTTCTTGGGGGCGAGGTTGTCGTAGAAAGCCTTGGCTTCATCCCAGGGCCGGCCCGGCGCCCCGGCGGGGCCCGGCGGCTCCATAGCGCGGCGGCTCCGGGGCACCGGCGGCTCCGGCGCGGCGGCGGCTCCGCCAGTCCCGGGAGCTCCCGGAGCCGGGGCCGGCCCGGCGGAACGCGCTTTATAAGGCATCCCATGAAGCTCCGGGGTTTCAGTCCACCGGGACACGGATTAACCTCTTCGGGACCGAGCGCTCCTCGCCGCCGCCGCCTCCCCTCCGCCCGGTAATACCGGGGTGCTGCGGGGAGCTGAGCCGGGAGCCCTCGTTCCGAAGCAGAGAGAGCCCCCGGGAGCGAGGGGAGGGGGCTGGGGACAAAGGTGACATCAGCGGAGCCCCCCGGGAGGACACGGAAAGGGATGTGATGGGGCACCCACGGTAGACACCACCTCCTGCTCGTGCCAAGGGTTTGGTCACCCTTGGAGAGGACAGGGTGGCACCGATGCCAGGGCAGCGGGAAGGGCACGAGGGTGGTCAGTGCTGGGAGCTGGAGCAGCCACGATGGTGGCAGCACAGTAGGACAAAGGTGTGGTGGGGCCCTGCTCCGTGCCAGGGTTACCTGTGCCATGCACTAGTTAATGGAATGAGCACAGGTGTTAATTAAGGCTCTCCACTCCCAGGAGTGCTGGTGGGATTAAGTCCAGACACAAAACAGCACATACAGCCCAGCATTCAGCCCAGACTAAAACCTACACCGTGATCAGCAGAGCCCCAGAAGCCCTTGGGGAGCAGGGAGTGTACCCAGAGACCAAAACCCATCAGCCAGGAAAGGGCAAGTGATGGAGGATCCCACCTTGTCTCACCTGGAACAGGGCAGCATGTGGGAGAAGGTCACAGAGCCCCAGGAGAGAGGCCACCAGCAGGTTTTTTTACCCAAAGCTCTGTGCCACAGCTAAAGAAAAACACTCCCTGTGGACTTTGATGTAAAGCCTCAGAGACCCCATATCCCTGTCCATGGGATCGATCCAACACCACCTCACTCGCACTGAGGTTCAACCAGGAGAGCAGAGCCAGCTGGGTGCTGGTGACTAGGGCTGGCTCCAGGGATCCCAAACCCTTTGGGTGTTTGATACCATTTCAGCCTCAAAGACTTCCTTTCCCCAGGGCCATTACAGGTCCCTCCTGGGAAACACCTGAACTTCCTCTGTGGTGGCCCCAAGGGAAGCAGGAGCTTGGAGAGCCCCGGGATCACTGAGGCTATTCTTGGAGTCCCCTCTTCAAGCTTTTGAGTTGCTGCCTTTTCAGGCAGCAGCCCTGGCATGTCCCCAGGCCCCCACACAGCGGGACCCGCCCTGTCCCTCCTTCCCCAGCACTGCTGAGCTGCAAACACACACACACACCCTTCTGGAAAGCACAGCAGCCAAACCCAGGGTGCAGAGCTCTCCCCTCAGCAGCACTCCTAAAAATACACACCCTGCTTTGGCCTTGGCATCCTCCCATCTCTGTGCTCAGGTGCTGGCTGCTGCAGGACAGACCAGGTGATTTGCAGCATCCAGGTGGGTGGGAGTCAGCACTGCTGCCCAGGAGCCAGCCCTGCCTGATTGATTGGAGAAGGATTAAAATTTGGTGAGAGCTCCTTAGCAACAGTCACTATCTGTGCAGGCTGCTGATGGAGAGGAAGGGCCAGAGGAAACTATGCACAGGGAAGATGAGGGTGGAGAAAAGGACAAAGATACTATGATAGCAGATCCTAGTTGCTTATGGTGCTGGGATGGAGCCCAGGACAAAGCCACCAGGTCCTCTGGCCATGCCCAGCCCTGAGAGAAGGTCTTGATTGACAAATGAAACTCATTTCTAGCACAGCCCAGGGATGCCTGGTCCTACCCACCCCAAAAGTAGCATTGCCTTCCCCAGAGCTACCTGCACGACTGAAGAGTTTCACTTGCACACATCTTCAAGGCTCCCCAGGCTGAGCCCCACTGTGCTGTCCCCAAGGGCTTTCTCCATCCCTTGGAGTGTCACAGGCCCAATGGAGACCCCTAAATGATGCTCAGGAGTGCAGTGTTGTCACCTCACTCTCCCCACAGCTGCAGTGGCTGCTCCCCAATAAGCCATTTGGGGGGAACACCATACACAGGGGACAGTTTATTTTTCCATTAAAAAAATAGATAACAACTTCACCATCTTCTAAGAGATACTACAGTCATCAACACCACAACGTGCAGACTAAACACCGACCCGTGACAATATTCCTGGCCTGGGACAGGTGGGATGGATGCAGCAGGCTGGGATGGGTAAGGAAGGGGGCAGGCATGTTTCTTGTGGCCTCAGAGCTTTGCCAGGAGGCTCAGCAGGTGTAGGACCCATCCACACCTCTCCACAGCCTCAGTCCCTACAGTAGCACCACACACCAGGATCAGCACCTCACATAATCATAGAATCAGCTGGGTTGGAAAGGACCTCTGAGATCATCAAATCCAACCCTTGATCCAACCCTGCCATGGTTCCCAGCCCATGGCACTGATGCTACATCCAGTCTCATGCTAAAAACCTCCAGGGATGGAGAATCCACCACTTCCCTGGGCAGTCCATTCCAGTGCCTGATTACCCTCTCTGTAAAGAATTTCTTCCTAATATCTAACCTAAACCTCCCCTGGCAGAGCTTAAGACCATGCCCTCTTGTCTTACTGATAGTTGCCTGGGAGAAGAGACCAACCCCCACCTGGCTACAACCAGGTTTAGGTTGGATGTGATTCTAAAGCAGCAGGGATGTGGGAACAGTTAGACCCGGGGAGCCAGGAACCTTGTCACTGGCTGCAGGGAATCCAGCTCCAGGATGGGATAAGGTTGATTTGGGGTAACCTCAAGCTGACAATACCCAGAGCAGGCTCTACCCTTCGAGAGTATGGAATGTGAGCTGTGAAGGATACAGGTGGAGGGATGGAGGGAGCAGGATGGGCAGTAGGAGGGATGGAGTGTGGCTGATGCCTGGGGCCAAGCAGGCACAGAGGGGCTCAGCAAAAAATGGGCATTGAAACCACCACAGGGAGCAGAGGTTGGCTGCAGCCAGTCCAGTACTGAGCCCCAGGGCTCTATTTCTGCATGTCACACTGCAGGAGGAGGACGATGGAGGGGTCACTCTTTGCAGCCTCCTTGAACTCCTCCAGGGAGATCTGGTCGTCCTTGTCCTTGTCCATCTTTGTGAAGATCTTGTCCACACGCTGCTGGGGTGTCAGCCCATCTTGGTTCATCCTCATCATGATCACAGTCCCCACCATCCTGTAAATGGCCTGGAGAAAGAAGAGAAGCAAAGTACCAGAGTGGGAATGCTGGGTGGGCAGAATGTCCCAGGACAAGGCAGGGGGCACAGGATTTCTGCTCTGTTGGGACTGAATTCTCTGCAGCTGCACAGGTGCCATCTGGTGCACACTGGCTACCTTTTGGACAAGGCTCTGGGTAGGAAAACTCATTCTTTGGTGTGAAAAGGGACCCAAGAGCTGCGAAAAGCCTGGAAAAAGCAAGCTACCCCTGTGGATTTTAAGCACTGGTACCTCAATGATCTCCAGCATCTCTAAGCGTGTGATCTTCCCGTCCCCATCCAGGTCATACATCTCAAAGGCCCAGTTGAGCTTCTGCTCAAAGGTGCCCCTGGAGGTGACAGACAGGGCACAGATGAACTCCCTGAAGTCGATGGTCCCATCCCCGTTCTTGTCGAAGGTGCGGAAAGCGTGCTGGGCAAACTTGGAGGCGTCTCCGTAGGGGAAAAACTGCGGGAAGGAGAGAAGAGAGATTGAAATGAGGAGGGGGAGCTCAGCACAGAGGCTGCACCTGAAGCAGAACCCTTGCCCAGCAGGAGCCGAGTGCTCCAGCCCCACAGGCAGCACTTGGACCCCCGGCTGGAGCCCCCACCTTGATGTAGAGCTGCTGGAACTCCTCCAGGTTGAGGATGCCGGTGGGACAGTCCTTGAGGAAGCCCTTGTACCACTGCTTCAGCTCCTGCTCGCTGAACTCCGTGCTCCTCACCAGGTCATCCAGCATCTCCGGGGCCAGCTTGCTGCTGTGCTTGCCCATGGCTGCCCCTGGGAGGGAAAACACACGGCTCCTACACACCAGGCATGGAGAGGGATGGTCCTCCCAGGTGCTCCTCCACCCTGGCAGCTGGCTGATCCCACATCCCTCTTCCCCATGCTAAAGCTGATTCACCTGGATGATGGGTGTCCATGCAGGACAGTGACTGTGGCACTGGGAGCATGCTTGGCTGTGGCCTTTGCTGCTGGAGATGTGCAGGAGCTGGCCCTGGGGCAGCCCCCCAGTGCACCCAGCAGCATCACCTCCAGCCCCCCGTCTCCTCGGCCGCCTTTTGCCTGCAGAAAACCACTCAGAAAGCAACAGAAGATCCAGAATTCTTCCCATGGTCTTTACCAGGCCGTGGTCATAGAATCCTAGAATGGTTTGGGTTTGAAGGGACCTCAAAGATCACCTAGTTCCACTTCACTTGACCCTCTCCAAGGACGGGACAGTGAAGAGTCTGCTGTTAAAGCACATAAAATCCTCACTGGTACCATGGGACTCGCAGCATCCAGCTGGTCACAGTGACACCCAACCTGCTCCTGGCCAGCCCTTGGTGAGGATGGGGTCTGGGCAGGCCTCCACTCCTGTGCCACAGGACTGCCAGCAGCACGGAGCACTGGGAGCCCCTGGCTGCGTGGGCAGGACGTGGATCTGCTCTGATACACGCCGTGCCCGCTCCCACGCAGCCTTGGCTGCCAGCGCCGCTCAGCCTGAGCAGCAGATGGTTTGCTGAGAGCTCCTGGAGCTTCTCTCTCCATGGAGAAAGTTGAGTAGAAGTTCACCTGGAGCCCAACCAAGCACTGTCTTCCTTCTGAGTGTCTGATGTCCTGGCCGTGTGGGCTTGGGGGGATGTGGGGTTACCCTGGGATGGGCACAGGCCTCCCCCTGCAGTGAAGAGGGGCTCCTCTTTCTCCCAGCCAGCCCTGTTCCCAGCTAATTTCTCAGGCAGTGCCTTCTTCCTGCCCCATCATCCCACCAGCATCTGTCACTGTCTGCCACAGCAACACTCAACCCAGCACCCCTCGGCAGCCGGAGCTGAGGGAAGGTCCAGACTCCCACAGAGCACAACACTTCCCCAGCAATCCCAGCTCGGCTGGGGGGCTGCATGAGCCCTCCCAGCACCACAGTCCAGTTCTAAGCTGCTGGGACCAATTCTGTACCCTGGCCATCCCCTCCCTGATCCATACCCACGGCCTCCCACATCTCCCACCAGTCACACTGGCAGGAGGAGGCAGCATCTCACCACACCTTATCCTGCAAGTGAAGCCCTCAAATTGACCAGGATTCAAGAGCAGCATCCTTTGGTTCGCAGTCCTCCATTCCCTTTTCCAAGCTGTGCCCAGTCATGCCAGGGCAGGGGACAGCAGCCAGAAGGGCCACCACACACTTGGCACAAACCACTCACCCCAAAGCACCAACATCGTCACTGACCAGTGGCTGCTGGTCCCAAAACAGGACAGAGGGGGATTACTACAGGTGTCTCCGAGAAGGGCTGCACCCTGGGCAGCACAGAGCAGCACCCCTGGACTGGCACCCTAAGGAGTAGGGAAGGGCTCAGCTCTCGGCCCCGGAGGATGGATGGGGACGCGGGGGTGCTCTGCCCACCCGGAGAGGAGGCGGCTCCGGGGCACCAGCCCCGACAGCCGCTGGAACCGGCTCCCGGGAGCAGCGCAGCTCCCGGCACCTGCCCCGACGGCAGCTCCGCACCGGGGAACGGGGTCCCAGCCCCGGCTCTGGCCCCGACGGCCCTTACCTGTCGTGCGGCGCGGGCAGGTGGCGGCTCGGCGGGGCGCGGAGCCGGTGCCGGAGGGGCCGCGGTCCAGCCGCCGGCTCAGCCCCCGCCGCTCCCGCCCCTCTTGTAGCCTCAGGCCGCCCGCCCTCCCCGGCGGCAGCGTTCTTGCATTGGCTGGGAGCGCTGTCAATCAACCGGGAGGGGCCGCGGGGTGGGGGGGCCGAGGTGGGATAATGGGGGGGTACCGGGATGCTGGGAGGGGAAATGGTACTGGGATGCTGGGAGATGCTGGGAGCAGGATGCAGGAGGGATGCCGGCAGTGGGATGCTGAGGGGATGCTGGGACCGGGATGTAGGGAGGATGCTGGCAGTG